>NC_083811.1:1857203-2209703 GCF_015708825.2 Lethenteron reissneri
TGACCACAATCCCACCTCCACCACGCACACCACACCACCACCACGTGACCACAATCCCACCTCCACCATGCACACCACACCACGTGACCACAACCCCACCTCCACTACGCACACCACACCACCACGTGACCACAATCCCACCTCCACCACGCACACCACACCACCACCACGTGACCACAATCCCACCACCACCAGGCACACCACACCACCACCACGTGACTACAACCCCACCTCCACCACGCACACCACACCACCACGTGACCACAATCCCACCTCCACCACGCACACCACACCACCACGTGTACACAATCCCACCTCCACCACGCACACCACACCACGTGACCACAAGCCCACCTCCACCACGCACACCACACCACGTGTACACAATCCCACCTCCACCATGCACCCCACACCACCACCACGTGACCACAATCCCACCACCACCAGGCACACCACCACCACGTGTACACAATCCCACCTCCACGCACACCGCACCATCCCCCCACCGCCGCTCCCCTTCCGTGTTCCCTCCCCACCATTTGCCCCACCACGACAGAGGTCGCGTCCCCATCGAGGCGCAGCGAGGCGTAACGCCGCAGAGAACACCTCCCCCCACCTCCTGCCGCGAGACATCGATCCCCGAAGCTGCATTAGCGCCCCCAGCCTCTCCCACCTGAAGCGCGGATCTCACCTCCCCTTCCTCCCTCCCTCCACTCTCCCCCACCCCTCCCCAACCCTCCTCACCACCTCTGGGTCCACAAACGCGTCAATCCGGACCTATCACCCCGTGATGCTTCCCACGTAGCTCACACATCCTCATCCACCCTTCAGATCTCCCACACGGTGCTCGCGATTCTCTCTCGACACCGTTGTGAACTCTCCCCCCCACCTCCTCCACCTCGTCCTCCCCTCTCATCGCCTCCTCCCCCCCACCTCCTCCACCTCTTCCTCCCCTCTCATCGCCCCCCCCCACCTCCACCTCTTCCTCCCCTCTCATCGCCTCTTCTCTCTCCGAGTCGCTGGTGATTTGAGAGACCAAACAGCTCCCTGAACTTGAGATCCCGGGCGGCTGGAACCCGGACTCGGACCCAGGTTCTCGGTGTCGCCACGGCAGGGAGTAAGTGTCAATACAAGTTCGTATCAGTGATGATGGTCATATTAATAAAAATAAAACAATTTATATATTTTTTACCAGGTAAGGCCCACTGAGCTATATCGATTTGGCTACCTTTTCAGAAGCGACCTGGCCACAAGTGATAGCTAAACGAAGTGGCTGATCGTCGTGTGGCACTGCCCTTGTGCCAGGCTAGGTGCACACTTTGAGGCCACGTGGAGTGCCGAAGACTCGCTGGCAGGAGGTCGACGAACAAACCCAGCAGGTGCCATGGGTCGCACTGACTGAGACGACTCGGCTGCGTTTTAACGCTCACGTAAACACGCACACAAATACAGACACACGTGAACTGAAATACACGCACACCTAGACACGCGCACACACACACACTCAAGTACGCACTTAAACAGTCATACACCGCGGCCAAACATACATTCGCACGCACATCAACACAATTACAGTAGTATGTGCATACGCACAAACGCAAAATCATAGCCGCACGCATACACAGACTCCCCCGTGTAGCCGTAACGGACTGTTGGGGCAAGTGCTGTTAGCGGAGCACCTATGAAGGCCGGAACGGCACACGAGGGGGTGGGTGGGTGGGTGGCCAGCACCACGCCCGACAACTTCGGCGCCGATGTTTAAACACCGCGCCAGGTACTCATTTCAGGCTGAGCCGATGTCCGCCACTGTCGCTGGTCGCGTGCGGGAATCGATCTCGGGTCAATTGGGTTCGTAGCGCAGTGCGCTAACCATTGCATCACCGCTCCTGCATCCACCAATAGATAGCACATACACGGACACACACACGGACACACACACACGGACACACACACACTCATCTCATCCAACAGCTCCCCCCCCCCCATTGGCTCACTCGCCCCCAAAATTAGCGCGCTCCAAATTACAGCAATTAGCGCACAGCTGGCGAGGGAGAGCTCCCGTCTCGGCCGGGACTAAAGCGTGCCCAGGTGAGCGCTCTGTGTGTGTGCCCAGAGACACGCGCGCCCTAGTGCGTGTGTGTGTGTGCGTAGAGACGTGTGTGTGTGCGTAGTGTGTGTGTGTGCGTAGTGTATGTGTGTGCACGTGTGTGTATGCCCAGAGACACGCGCGCGCGTGTACACGCGTGTGTGTGTGCATATAGACACACGCGTGTGTATGTGCGCGTGGAGACACGTGCGTGTGTGTGCGCGTGGAGACACGTGCGTGTGTGTGCGCGTGGACACACATGCGTGTGTGTGTTGCCCTTCCCTCGCACCTCCGATTAGCACGGCGGGCTACGTGCGGTGCGAAAGAAGTTACACATGCATGCGTGTGCCCGTAGAGACACATGTATGTGTTCGCGCGTAGATACACATGCGTGTGTGTGCGCGTAGACACATGCGTGTGCGCGTGTATTTGTGTGCGTATGTGAGGTGTGAAAAGGGGGTATACGTGCGTGCGTGTGTGCAGATGAAAGGAGGGGGGGGGAGTGTGCGTGTGTGATCGTGCGAACGCGCGAGGCAGTGTACGCGTGTGGAGCGGTGGCGCAGCGGTTAGCGCTACGCTGCACTACGAAACTGGCGACGCGAAGTCGATTTCTCGCTCACAGCCACCAACACCGGTGACTCTCATCCGAACCGATCCTGGGCTTCCCCTAGATCGACTCGGCCTCAAATGAGTACCTGGTGCGGTGCGTTGTACACATCGCCACTGGGGAGACAAAGGCGGTCGGGCGTGGTGCTGGACACCCACCCCCTCGTGTGGCCGTGCCGGCACTTGCCCCAAACGTCTGCTAAGGCTATGTGGGGGGTCTTTATCTTTGTATAATGATGTAGGCGAGCGGGGGGGGGGGGGGCGCATGGTGTCATCGATGCTTTGCTACGAACCCGGCGGCCTGATATCGCATATGGGCCACGGCTAACATCAGGTATCGCTCAACACGAGATCCACCTGTTGTCCATGGAAGCTGGGGATCACTCACACCCCTGGTCAGTGCGATGTCTTACAATGTGGCGAGATGTTAACGATCTCGCCTGGTATACAGGAGGTCGTGGCTTCAATCCTGGTCCTAACGCCTGCTGTATATTTGGAATTTGCTTCTCTCTCTCTCTCTCTCCGCATGGCCGCTTGGATTTTTCTCCGGGTCCTTCGACTTTCCCCTCCACATTTAGAAACATGCGTTTAAGAGTCTTTGGCTGCAATACATTTCCACATGATGGCCCACTTCGTTGAGCAATCATTTGTGGCCAGGTCGCTTCTGAAAAAGAGCTACACATTCGAGCTCTGTGGGCCTTACCTAGTTACATAAAATAGTTAATAGTTTTAAAGTACGCGTCTTTATGTGTGTGATACGTCTCGTGTTTATTCGTACACACACACATATACACGTGTATGTGTGTATGTATGGCCGGGAGCGGTAGTGTCGTGGTTAGCGCGCTGCGCTCCGAACTGGCGACCGCATTAAATTTCCGCTCACGGCCAACATCTAAACCGGTCATGGGCCTCCTCGAGGTCGACTCAGCCTCAAATGAGTACCTGGTGCGGTGTGTAAACATCATCACTGGGAAGACAAAAGCGGCCGGGCGTGGTGTTGGCCACCCACCCCCTCGTGTGCCGTGCCGGCCTTCGTAGATGCTCGCTAACAGCACTTGCCCACCGTGCTGTCACAGGCTATACGGGGGATCTCTTGTTTGTTTGAACAGACTTTGTGTACGTGAACGCGCCCACCACGTGTCCCCCCAGCGACCCCCCCCCCCCCCCCCCCAGCACGCGTGCAGCAGCAACACCTGTGTCTGGGGCGAGGCGTCCGAGAGGGAACGAACCAAACCCCCAGCCACCAGCTCACCCACCCACCCAGCCACCGCTCACCCACCGCTCACCCACCCACCCAGCCACCAGCTCACCCACCCACCCAGCCACCAGCTCACCCACTCAGCCACCAGCTCACCCACCCACCCAGCCACCAGCTCACCCACCCACCCAGCCACCGCTCACCCACCGCTCACCCACCCACCCAGCCAGCGCTCACCCACCCACCCACCGCTCACCCACCCACCCAGCCACCAGCTCACCCATCCACCCAGCCACCAGCTCACCCACCACTCACCCACCCACCCAGCCAGCGCTCACCCACCCACCCAGCCAGCGCTCACCCACCCACCCACCGCTCACTCACCCACCCAGCCACCGCTCACCCACCCACCCACCCACCGCTCACTCACACCCACCCACCGCTCACTCACACCCACCCACCGCTCACCCACCCAGCCACCGCTCACCCACCCACCCACCCAGCCACCGCTCACCCACCCACCCACCCAGCCACCGCTCACCCACCCACCCACCCAGCCACCGCTCACCCACCCACCCACCCAGCCACCGCTCACCCACCCACCCACCCAGCCACCGCTCACCCACCCACCCACCCAGCCACCGCTCACCCACCCACCCACCCACCCACCCAGCCACCGCTCACCCACCCACCCACCCAGCCACCGCTCACCCACCCACCCAGCCAGCGCTCACCCACCCACCCACGCGCCGTCTCTGGGGCCACAGGTAACGTCACAATTACCCGGCTAATGGAACGCGCTGACCCGGTTAATTGAAGCCGTGTTCACGTCACGAGTCCCAAACAGACTGCGCATTAATTTGCTGTAATTGAAGGCGGTTGTCATGGGGGGGGGGGGTGGCTGGGTGGGTGGTGGTGGTTGATGGCGGATGCCAGAGTCGTGGTGGGTAGGGGCGGTGTGGGTGGTGGGGAGCGGCGGTGTGGGTGGTGGGTGGCGGCGGTGTGGGTGGTGGGGTGGATGGTGTGGGTGGCGTGGGTGGTGGTGCGGGTGGTGGGTAGCGGCGGTGTGGGTGATGGGTGTTGTTGTGGGGTTGTGGGGGAGGAGGTGATGGATGGGGTTGGATGCATCCGAGTGTGACACGTATACCCTCGGTTTTGTTACCGTATTAGTAATAACGCTACATTATTAGTGTCCAGATACTTTGGGTTGTGTGGATAATGTATGAACTTCTTTCGCGCCGTACGTATCCAACTGTGCTCATCGGATGTGCGGGGGGGGGGGAGAACAAACTAATCACAAAATGAGTTTTCTATTTGGATGATTTATCATAGCTCGTGTCTTCCTAATATGGAAAGGAAGGCAGAGCGTTCCAGACGGCCGCAGAAGCGCATCTGAAGCATCCAATTACTGCTTCATGGGAGGTAACCAACTATATATGGAAAAAAAGTTATTTTACCGGCTAAGACCCACTGAGTTATATAGCTCTTTTAGAAGCGACCTGGCCACAAATGATATCTCAACTAAGTGGCCTTATTATCGTGTGGACATTTATAGCAGCAGCAGCCACAGACTCTAAATGCGTGATGTTGATTCTAAATGTGGAGGGAAAAACCGGCGGACCCGGTTAAAAATCCACCTGACCACGGAGAGAGAGAGACACTCAAAACTCCCAAATAAACAACAGGCGTCAGGGTCGGGATCTAACCCACGACCTCCTGTGTTACCAGGCGAGGTAGTTCACATCTAGCCACCGCGAATACGAGAGTACCCAGGTAAGAGGAACCCCTCACGCGGACAAGGTTAAAGCGGAAACGTTTCCCCACAGACGGGTCTAACGATCCACGTCTGTTTAACACGTAGCAGGCTTTCGCGACCAATATTATTCATAATCAACGTTTTTGGATTTAGATCGCGTTATTTATAAATGTGTCGTAACCCTCCATAACCATTCTGGCGAACTGCCCGATGACGCTGGATGCAATTACCAGCGAAACGTCGTACTCAAAAATTGTAAATGTTGTGGTTTCACGCTTCAACACACCGGTGGGCTAAAGCAGTGAACTATTTGTCTTTTGTCAACGTGACACGTTTTTGCTGATTGTCCGTGTCGGGTGGTGGAGGGTTACGACACATTTATAAAGAACGCGATCTAAACCCAAAATACGTTGATTATGATCCACGTCTGTACCTGCCAACTTCTGGCCACCTCGTAGCCCGCCTCTCCTGAAACGACAGCCGTGACATCCCAAGGTCAAATCCTATCCGAGCGCCACTCGCCGGGTTCAACGCCTGCCGAGCTTGCGAGCTCGAGGCGAGATCGGTGGCGCGCGCAGGACGATCGAGGGATGAACGAGGGGGGTGGGGGACGCTGTCTTCACCGGCCACGTTCAACAAGAGGCACAGCATCGATCCACATTTATTGTCACCCTTTTTTTCCATCTCCCTCCCTTCCTTTTCCATAGAATCTCACAGTATTGCACCATGTCGCAAACGCGTTCAACTCCCTGCCCTACTACTACTGTGCCTTTTATTATTCTGCTCGTGACCGACTGAACTATCTCTCCCTCTAAATATATACTGGATATAAAATAAATATGCTCACTATATCCTTAGTGTCTTGAGATGCCATGCTATTTAGATCGTATGTAAATCATAATCGCGTTCTTTCGTATTAATGTTTTTTTGGGTGAGATCGCTAAAATATTTACGCAATCTAACTTTAAAAAATCCTCTATTATGGATATTGGTCGCGAACGCCTACGTGTTAAAACTGATCAATAACAGATTACATGTTATTTTTATTTATCCACTCAATCCTAATTGTATTGGGATTGCATTGTATATGGGATTCGTTTTGTTTTACTCGCGAATGAGGATCCTACGGAATCCTCAAGCAAAATACAGGATGATTCAAAGCAATTGTTAACACTTAAATGGGACTATAGTTTTTAATGGAATAAGAACGAATACGATGTAAAATGACCACCAAATTATGTTAACAGCTTCAAAAAGTTAAAGGGTCTGCACTTGTGCACCATCATATTGCCTGGAATCTTCTCCAGGTGGTCTCCAGAGCCCGGAGGCCACATTTCTCGTGGTATTGTTGCAACTTCTCAAAAGGGTTAACATTTTTTAAAGCACCCTATAAACCAACAGATATCGTCTTCTAGCCACTCACCCAGTGCGTCTTCGGCCGTCTGAGGCAGGTTCGTAGTTTCACCGATTAAAAACCATCACGGTCCATGGGCAGATAGCCCCCAGGTGTCCCCACTGCACAATTCGTTTCCAATCTCGTCTTGTGTCAATATGCTCAAGTAGTGCCACATCTTTCTGGCAGCGATCTCTAACATCGTCAAAAAATGTAATTTCTAAATCATGGCCAGGCACGCGATCATTGCACTGGAGCGACAGCTGCTGCATCAAAGGATTACAATTTACGGACGCAACACGAAGAGCCGTTAAAAGTCTTTTGTCTCAACCGAGATTTGAAATTTTCGTGACTGCAGGGATCCATACTCTTTGGTTCTTTCGGTAAAGTCTCATTGAAAGACGTTTCCAACGAGCATCGGACAGCGCAAGACACAGCATCGGTGTGTTTTTTTGCGGAGTGCGTCTCGGGGTACTAACCACGCATGAACCCGTGCGAGTGTGTGGAGGGACCCAGTGAACAGACAGGAGCTCTCGCCCGCGATGCTTAGTTGCGTACCACGTGCGAATAACGAGCTGTTTCTGCGATAGCGGCCTCCTCCTATACGCGGGGTAGTCAAGAATACCTTTCAAAACACTTATAGAACTATTTATTTTACTAGGTTAGGTCCACAACCGAGCTGTAGAGCTCATTGTCATAAGCGACCTGGCTATCACAAATGATAGATCAACTTCGTGGCTTATCACGTGGCAGCAGCCCAATACTCTAAAACGCGTCACGTTCATTCTAAACGTGGAGGGGGAGAAAAAATGGGAGGGCCCGGAGAAAAACCCACCTGACCACGGGGAGAGAGACACGCAAACTCCAAATATACAGCGGGCAGCGTAAGGATCGAGATCAAAATGACGACCTTCTGTATACCAGGCGAGGTATTTTGCATCTCGCCACCGTGGCAATGTTGAATAGGCACCCCCAGTGGCAGCTGCCTTGTGGTGTACGAGGTGTCTCAGGGCCTGGCCTACAAACGGGCATTTGTCTGACGGTAGGGGGAGTGGCGTTGCGATTGTCGCCGCTGTGTGTCATCCCAATAGAATAGGCTTGCAGGTACATTCTCGAAACTGGCAACAAAAACTAAATTGAGGTAGTTCAGCGGTTGAAAAACGTCGGAGAGCCGTTCCGACCAACGCGCTGTAATGAACGATCAGAAATACACGTGGGAGAGCGGTGCGGCAACAACCGTGAACAGACGAGTCTCACCCACGCACCGCACACCGTCGCATCGTTAATTTATTGCAAAATATGAATCTCACATCGCGCGCGCGACAAGCCGGCTAATCGTCATCTTCGCGACGAAATTAATCGCCGGATCGAGACATTTTGATTCTTTCATTTAAAAAAATCGGAAATAATGTCCGCTTGATATTTGAGACTGCAAGCTTCCCCCATTCCATATGGCCCACGCGCCAACTCTGCAGTATATTATTCAGTATTGAACTGTGAACACTGTTATTTCATCAATGCTTCATCGTTTGACAACGTAGAGGTTTTTTTGCATTTTGAACGTTTTGTAACCACATTAAAAGTGTTTCTTTCTTGTGTGAACCGCGACAGTAACGCAACGCGGGGAAAAAATAATTCACCTTTAAATATATACGAAGAACTGTTTACATATATAATATAAAACGATTAAATGCAGGCAGCTTCAATTAGGGAGCGACAAAGCGCCGATTGTGACCAGAGAAGGCAATAGGGGACTCCGTTTGCGGCCTTCCTACCGATAAAAAATAAAATATGTACACACTCATCTGCTGTGCTTGCGTGCTTCCCTCGGGTAAAAACAAAATGCTGGCAACAACTAATATCAGTAGCGAGGCATTTTCACTGCGTCCAAGGGTCGTTCTAAATACTGCCAATGGGAGCGGCACGATTCACCGTTCACGATTTCGCTCGGCCCGCTGACACCGGGCAGCATGGGTACACACACACACACGTCCGATCCATCTAATCAGTGGGCGCAGACCCAACTCGTTTGCCAAACGCATTTACGGTATCAATCGGGTTTATATATATGGCCAATTTGCATGGCACATCACTGCTCAAAGCCCCCCTAGGCATTTCATGAGCGGGGTTGCGATTTGATTCAAAGAAACAACTTTTTTTGCGTTGTAATGTCACCGTCCCCGCTGTATTGTAGTCGTCGTGTTCACTCCATTAGTCGAAATGTAACACGTCACGTGCAATTTGTACGAATTGGAATCAATCAATTATATTCAATGCGTGCATCCTTAACGTTATCATTTATTGGTGATCCACGAATGGAGATTTTGGCACACACCTAACGGCCAAACATTATAAATTCCAAATGGGGGGTCACCACATTATTTGACTGGCAACGGACGTTTGTATATTGGTACCACGAAGTGTCTTGCCACCTCAGCTGAAAGCGAGGCCTGCTCTTGGCCCACAGACTTCTGTCAACACCCACACTGCCGCCGCCGCCGCCGCCGATGACGACAACGGAGACGACATAAGATGTACCCCCAGCCAGGCGACCAGCCACACTCCAACAACGTGCCACTCAGCAGATGGGGAAACATCCCAGCAACTGGAGAGGAATTTCCTTTGAGGACGGAACAAGATGCATAACTACACACAACCGCGTACAGCAACAAGCACGGAAGATCTGTAGCCAACACCCCCACAACTATGCAGCCCGTGGATCCGACAACAGCTGAAGGTAGTGGAACTCTTGAATGCTCGTGTCGGTCGGTGGCGGTCGACAGGGCAGCCGTACACGAGTTTTACCGATAGGAATCGTCGTTACGGCGTGCCCACAATGAATTGACGGCCGTCTCTTGCTTGGCGTGGTGGGGGGAGGCTCATTCAAACGGACCGACAACGAAAGGAAAGCAGAGGGTAGGGGGTGGCAGGGGAGGTGGTGGTGGAAAGCGGACCAGTCAAACACCGCGAGCGAGAACAACGCGTTCCGCAACTCGGGGAATTCGCCGCACTGGGCAGACGGGATGCATCGAGCGTCAACGCCAGGAAACGAGCGTAAGAACAACGCCGCCACCGGCATCGCCGCCGACGCCGCTACCGCAGAGTTGAAAGGGAATGCGGTTGCGGCGAATGTGCTCACTGGAGCGTGCGCAGGCTAAAAGAAAGCGGCACGGCGTGATTCGCAGTGGGATAGGCACAGCAGCCTGCACAGCGCTGTGCATTTATCGGGCACGTCGGAGGAAAGAGGTGAGGGGGGGGGAAGAAAAAAATATAAAACTCTACATGAGCTGCAGTAATTGGGCAGTAATGATCTAACAGTGTCTTGCATTCACTTCAAAACACTTCCCAACCCCCCCCTAACCCTCCCCCCAACCCCGCCCACTCGAACACAAAATGCCGTGCTTTGTGGTACGCTATGCAAGCCTCTTGGTCGGACAAATTTCCTTCCTCTGCCGCGCATTTTTTGTTTGTTCTTAGCAGTCGGCCGCCATCATCCTGCGCACGGAAGGGCGAGTAAAACCGTGGTGGGTACAACCGTGGGCGAGTAAAACCGAGGCGAGGTCGGTTAAACGCGTGGAAGCACTGACGTAGTTAAAATACGAGCTACTCTAACAATTGCGTACATTATCATTTGTCACAAGTGGCTTACTTTGAACTTAATTTGAAGTTTAAACTCGGGAAATAATAGCATCACGTTTTTTTTTTGTCGGCAGCAAACACTTTTAGAGGCAAATTTGTCGAGATCCAGTGGTCATCCCTAATTGGCAACCACCAACCACGCCTCCCTCGCCCCCCACCCCACCCACACAAAGGTACAACCAGCTCATGTGAAAATAGAGAAGGGCCAAGGGGGGGGTCAGTGGGTGCCTCCGTGTTAGCTACGCGCATCGCGTTTTAACAAACGCGGATTACGTGCGCGACCGAACGACGCACACAGATAAGGGGCGATCGTTCCCCCCCACCCACCCACCCACCCCTCCCCTCGCACTTCTCCCTAGGGGAGACGCGTTGCCCGCAATGCAGAGGGAGGACGGAGAAGCGTTCTCTGTCGCGCGCTCGACTTTATTCCTGTCGCTTGTCGGCCCTCGGCGGTGTTTCCCGGCCCCTTCCCCCCCTGGAAGGCCTCGGGTGTCGCGGCCGTCAGGGCAGAAGAAGAAAGCCTCGGTGGCGGTGGCGGTGGGGGGCTGACAGGGAGAGGGAGAGGGGGGGGGGGGACTAGAACTCATCGTGCCGCGTCAGGGCCTCGCCAAAGTTGGTCGCTTGGCTTCCCACGAAGAGGTCGTGCTTGTCCAGGATCTCCTCCTTGCTCAGCTTGCCGTCCTGAGCATAGCGCAGCAACAAAGACAAAGATTCCACCCCGATTAGCACGGTTGGCTGCGTAAAGCGCAAAAGAAGTTTAACATACATACATACAATACAGGACAAGTGCTGTTAACGAGCACCTACAAAGGCCAGCACGGCATACGAACAGGCGGCTGACCAGCACCGTGCCCGGCAGCCTTCGTCTCCTGAGTGCCGATGTTTACACATTGCACCAGGTACTCGTTTAAGGCTGAGACGGCCTAGGGGAGGCCCATGACTGCTTCAGATATTCCTAACCAATGGTGGGCTGCGAGCGGGAATGGAACCTCGGGGTCGCCGGGTTTATAACACCTGTGCCGCCGCCCATAATAACACCACAGACACACTCGCCCCCAACATGGAATACACACTCGGTTCATACACTACACTTGTAGCACCTAACATGCCACAACATAGTAAAACACATCTCCCACGGCACACGCACAAATCCCACCACCGCTCCCACGCACCACACCACAGATTGGTACGAGAGGACAAGAGAACGCTTCAACGACCGCTCGTTTGCACCGATCGGGTTTTCGCGAAGCCGGCGGGTTGTCAAGGTGACATGGAGGTGTCACCTTGTCGCTGTCCGACTCGTAGACGAGGTGGCGGGCCTCTGCCTCCGCGTGGTCGTAGTCCGAGGGCAGGATCCAGGCCATCGTCTCCTCCTTGTCCATCTTGCCGTCCTTGTTGGTGTCGCGGAAGTCCGTGAACTGCTGTCGCTCCGTCTTCACCCACTCGGGTTCCTCGCTCTCCCCGGCCTGGTTGTACATGTCCCCTGTGGGAGGGGGCAGAGGTGCGCAGAGGTGGTAAGGTGGAGGTGGTCAACGCGAACATGGTGGATGCAACATTGGGTCAAGTGATTTTGTGTGAGGGTTAGGGTAAAGCTTACAAATAGTACTTGACAATCTTGTATACGTATATATATGTAACAAGACAAAGATCCCCTCTACAACCGTTAACAGACTGTTGTGGCGAGTGCTGTTCAGCGAGCACCTATGGAGGGCGGCACGGCCCACGAGGGGATGGGTGGCCAGCACCACAGACACAGGATTTATATAACATCTGAATTCAATCGAACCTCAAGATGCTGTAGAGAATCAGTGGACATTCAAAGAGAGGGGTAGTCAGTCATGTCTTAAGTCTGCACCTGGACAGGGCCGAGGAGTCGACAGTAAATGTGTTTAAGTGTCATGGGAAGAGATTGAAAGACAAATAAAAGTTGAAAACAGATCCCAATCAGTGCTGCTTTAGGTTAATGTGGCTATTGCTGGCAGCATCTTCATTGCCATTTTTGTGTTTAGTTTGTTGTCCTTCCCCCGCACATCTAATTAGCACGGCTGGCCTACATACAGTTCGAAATAAGTTCAACATACATACAAATATCCATGCGTCACATCTTCAATGAACTTGATTTCATCAGAGTTCAGAAGAGAGTTGAGCATGGTTAACCTCAGAATGACACTCCCTCAGAACACCTTTGGCTGTGAGGTGGCCAAGAGATGGCTCACAGCTTCGTATTGAATCCATAGCTGTGTGAAGCATTCAGTGCAATTTCCCAAAGCGTGTGTGGGGTTATTTTTGTTCCCCCCCACGCACACTTGATGCGCAGCGATGTATTTCTATAACATAGTTTTAGTTTTTTTTGGGTTAGATGGCATAAACATGCGTTGCTAAACCCGTCACCACCCGACACGGCAAATTAATAAGGAGTGTCAAGTAAACAAAACGTGACGATTAAGTTACTAGTTCGGCGCACGGGTGTGTTGGAGATTGAACCCACAACATTTACAATTCGAGTAGTGTGCTGCTCCGCTGGCGATTACGCGATATAATCCGAAACAAAAACAAAACTTTGTGGTAGCCTACGTGTTAAACCGATCAATGTCTTTATGAGCCACCTGCACACAAAGTCATGTTTACAACAGGATTCTGAGCCCTCCCCCCAAGGTGCCTTTCAAAGGCCGGTGCTTTTCCGAGCAAGTCCCAGGGGGCTTACCGATGTACTCGTTCAGATCAATGAAGCCATCTCCGTTCTTGTCAATGTCTTCCATGGTTTCCTGAAAGAGATGGAAATGTGCCTGCTTGAGAACAAAAGACGATCAACAACAAAACACACGAACCAGAGCCCGCAGCCCGTCAGGAATTTCCACCGCAGGCATTTCCTGCAAAAGGTTGCCACGAGGCAATTTGCCAAACATAGCACGGCTTAATTTCACTCCTCCTCCCCACCTGATAGTTGCTGCTGCTAGTCAGCAGGGCTTAATAAACCGAGTTTAACACATAGGCTTGCGTGACCAATATCATCCATAATACAGGTTTTGGCTCTCCAACACATCGGCATGCTGTACTAGTAACGAACTGGCATGTTCTGTTCACGTGACAAACCTTACTAATTGGCTGTGTCGGGTGGTGGCGGGTTTAACGACATATATTTACGCGATCTAACTCAAAAAACAACCCGTATTATGTTTAATAAACTGCTCCGCATCGTAGTTGGCAACGTTCTAAATCAGATGAAGAATGGATGCCTTTAACGTTTTTGGCAGGCAAACACATGTACACCGTTATCAACACGACTGTCATTTGCCCATAAAAGGCAGTGTTTTTGTCAGTACGTTATTCGTGCCAGGACGGATTCACTTTGAGACCACGTGAAGTGTGGAGGCACGGGACCGACCCAGGTGTCATGGGTTAAATGACCGAGACGATTAGCGGACACCACCTGCGAGGCCACCCACTGTGCTACATTGCCGAGCGGGAATCGAACTCGGGCCGCTGGATTCGTAGGTGCAGCGCGCTAACCGCACACACGTACACGCACGCACACACGTGTGGGCACGAGCCCAGACGTACAGTGACGATGATGTCCTTCATGTGCTCAAACTCCTCGGGATGCAGGAAGGCGGTGAACTCCTCCTTGGAGGCTTGCCCGTCACCGTCCACGTCGGCCGCCTTGAACCTGCGCTCGTCGCGCCCCAGCATCTGCTTGTAGTTGAAGCCGTCCTCCTCGCCGCCCTGCGCCTCCTCTGGTGTTCACGCACGCGACGGCAACGGCGGAGAGGATCACCGGTGCCGACTAAAAGCACTCAATTCAGGATTACGTGCAGCAATGTGAGTACGACCCGGCCTCAGACGAGTACCTGGCGGCGAGGTGTGTAAACATCGCCACTGGGGGAGACAAAGGTGGACGGGCATGGCGCTGGGCACTCACCCCCTCCCACCCCCCCGTGCCGGCCTGTATAGGTCCTGCTCGCTAACAGCACTTGCCCCAACAGGCTGTTAAGGCTAAACGGGGGTTCTTTGTATGTATGTTGAACTTCTTTCACACTATACGTAGCCAAACCGCGCTCATGGGAAGTGCAGGGGGGGGGGGGGGGGAGGACAAAAAACTAAACACAAAATGCAATTCTAAAGAAGCCAGTTTTCAATCTGGATTTAAAAGTGCATAGCTCCAGTGGCTTCCCAATAAAATCAGCGGCTTCCACATAAAAGCGATCACCTGCCCCTAACTTACAGGCCAGTCTCGAGTCACCTTGTTCTGCACAGGGACAGCTTCCCCAGGGGGGTGGCCCTTCAAACGTTTGAGAAGAGATGTGACGGCGAGGTGCTTTGAGTTGCCAAGGTATTTAAGTGCCACAAGCGGAAAAGATTTGGATCATAATATAAAGAGGGGAGGGGGGGAAGAATGGAAACTGCCGTGGTACGCGTGGGCACGTCAAAAGAATTCTATCTAACCAGACTTGAGTAAAAGCAATGACAATCACAGTTGCTGGCAACAAAGTCAGAAGGAAGTCCACGGAAAAGGTGAACATGAAGGCATTGTTCTGAAAACACTGGGAAGAAGAGGTTCTGACGTGGACGCAAAACTATGGCTGTTGATGTAGACGCAAGCAACAGCTACAATTTCACATTCAGGTGTTCAAGCCGGAAATCTGCGTCAGCAGGTGCACTGTCGCATAGGGGATTCAAACCGATATTTTAAATTCTCAGAGCTGGAATTTTGCCATAATTAAATCGCAGAATCAATAATAACGCGATTTTTTTTTAGTTACCAATCTTTGGTTACGTTATAGAGCCGAGAGAGTTCCGGACCAACATTTTCTTTCTCTAAAACGCACGACAGTGGAATATAATTGCAGCTCAAAAAATAAATAAAACCCCACAGCTCTCCACATTCCTCAGCGCAACGCTAACGCTGTGCGCCAGAAGCTAAAACATCCCGCGCGATGGGTGGAAACGCCAAGCCTTCTGCATCCAACTACCACCCCCACCTCTCCAGTGACTACATTTACATTTATAAAGGCACGGGACCAACACACATGACTCAAGGTAGGATATCTTCCAGCACAGAACCCCCCCCCCGACCACCTCTCTGACAAAAGCACGATGGCAATTGCTCAGTCTCCCTCAACATCCTGAAATAAATCATCTTTAGAAAACTATGGAACAGACTCATTGCAGACAACTCGACTAAACCAGATGTAGGCTTCCGGACAAATAACACGGAATGGTTTTGTTTTGTTGACACGAAATCTTCTCAATGAAAAAAAAAATCGCTTGTGCAACGCAGCGACTGCCCCGCTCCCATACGCGATGTCCCTTTAATTAACAACAGCCTCCGCAGGGCCTTGTGTGGGCGTGTGAAGTAAACATCCTTCTTAATTCATCCAGATGGGCAAGTGATGAGTCGATGGGGGAGGGAGGGGGGGCCCTGAAATGTTGAATAAAGAATGAGATCCTCAAGCCAAACCAATAACAAAAAAATCTCTGTAGAAGACACCTCTATCGGGAGTCCGGTTAAGACAGAGGAAACGAACAAACGCGATAAGCGAGAGTACGCCGACGTGTCAGGAGGGACTAACTTAAAGGCTTAGAGAGGGGCGAGGCAACGATTCGGGGTTCGAAACCCAATTCCAAACGCCTTTCATAAAAAACATTTCCTCAACTTTCAGCGAGTGTAGATGATCTTGGCCCCAATCGCCAATAACTGCACGAAAAAAATTCCACGGTTGGGAATTAACGACAATCTATTCCACAAGCGAGCAGGTAGTGCAGCGGTGACAAGGCAGGTAACAATGGATGGATTCAAATAAATTCTTCCTCCGCTGACGACGATGCATGCATCTCAATATGCATGTAAGGCGGCATTAATTTTCAATTAATATTACGTGGAGGTTTATTTCACGTAAAAAACCCAGCAGCCGCCGAAGATTCTACACGCACCACAGACGGCAACAACAGAATCCATTCTTTAATCCAATCACTGCCCGCAATCTTGACAATTCACGATATTGTGGTGGTGGGTAAATCAATGACATGCCTAGTGACGGCTAAGGTTTCGGTTTACCATTGCACAATAGCGCACGCATGCATGCCGCCCCTGCCCCAATGCCACAAGGACAGACCGTCCGAATGTAACGACCCAACGTGTGTCAAAGCACTTAACTGTTTCGCCAAATGCAGCGAGGAATTTTGGCCACGTACTAATCACAGTGCAGCCGCTGGAGGACAATTATCTTTTACACAAAAGCGGGAGATACTTAAATTAGATAGCTTGGAATAACCGACGCCGCAAAACGATTTTTAATTAATGCTGCTCAGAGATTCGCAATTTCAGCCTAACACGCATACTAACGAGCAAGTTCATGAATCGCTTTGTGCCTAGCAAGGACAGCGGAGCACACACGTGACCACCTAGGTACAAACCAAACAAACAAACTGCGTTTGGCAGTGGGTGCACAAAGCACACGCAACAAAAATAACTATTTTTCCTTTTAAGGCCGTGGTCTTGACAAATGTGTTGATTTATTTGTTAGCTGAGCAAGTACAAACCATAGGACTAACGGCAATTAAAACAAAACATCTCAAGAAAACAAGAGAACTGCTTTGGAATTTGTTTCAGGAGAGGCTGAAGAATGCGGCAATCGTGGTGGTGACGGCAGTGGCGGTAGCGGCAGGAACACGTGTCGTCTGCTTTCTGCCATTAATGCATTCCTTCTGAGACCGGACCGACAGCTTGACGTGCAAGCGCGATTGGCGCTATAACCGGCACTGTCCGGGGCCCCGTAAGCGGGCGGCACTGCGAGCGGCAAGCAAGCCAGCAAGCTGGGACTTGTGTGTTCAACACGTATGCTTTCACGACCGAAACCGGGCAGACTCAAGTCGTAAATGTTGTGGGTTTACTCTCCAACACACCCGTGTGCTGGAGTCGTAACTAATTGGCGCATTTTGTTTTCCGTGACAAACCTGTGTTGGGTGGTGGCGGGTTTAACGACATATATATTTGCACGACCTCACCCAAAAAACCTTCATCGTGGAGATAACAGTCAGCGGCAAGGGTGCTCAGCAATTCAACAAAATGCAATTTAGGTCATCGTGGAGGCCCGAGAGGTATTTTTAAACACGAGCCAAACATAGCGCACGACACGCAAGAACGAGGCAAGCGATGTTTCCGACCCCTCTCCCCACCACCTACTGGATGAATTGTCGCCACTCAAGAGTAACGGTTTCCCATCAATTCTTCTGTTGTTGGACATTCCAGCGCACGTGGATTCTAAATTAGTTGGCGTGCTACGGTTTCTTGGAAAGAAACATTCATTGTATCGATTTACCGATCAAAATTGAGTCTTACGTTCGTGATTTATCGGAGGCTGAGGGGGTGAGCTGAAAGAATGTGGTGAAACGAAATACAAGGTCGGTGGATGTGGCTTGGGAATAGGCACGGAACAGAAATACACGAACAAAGCAGATCCGAGCAGCTGACCCCCATGCAACGAGACCTTTTGGCTTCGAAGCAAACGATGCCAAGCGCTGGTTGCAAGTTAGTGAGCGATGGAGCATGTCAGTGTTAACTCCCTCGCCTGGTATACATGAGGTCGTGGGTTCAATCCAGACCCTGACACATGTAAATTCGGAGTTTTCACGTTCTCCCCATGGTCGTGTGGATTTTTCCCTGGGTCCTCCGATTTTTCCCTCCACGTTTAGAATCAGCGTGCGTTTAGAGTATTTGGCTGTAATAAATTTCCACATAAGCCACTTCGTTGAGCTATCATTTGTGGCAAGGTCGCTTCTGAAAAACAACTATATAGTGGGTCTTACCTGGTCAAATAAAATTAGTTTTAGGTTTAGTTTAGATTGAGCCAGTGCATGCGTGAGCAACTGAGCGAGCGACCGAGGTAGCAATTGCTGAATGCGTGTGTGCGTGAGCAACAGAATGCGTGCGTGTGAGTGAGCGACTGAGTGAGCGAGCGACTGCTGAATGGGTGCGTGAGCGACCCAGCGACTGAATTCGTGCATGAGCGAGCGAGTGAACGAATGCAACCACGAGTGAGCGCTCGAGTGAGCGGTGCGAGCGCCGCACCGGCGAGGAAACCGTAAGTGGCGTTGCGGTACTCCTCCCACGACACGGAGCCATCGCCGTCGATGTCGTGGCCCGTCCACTGGCGGTCGACATCCTCATACACCCAGCGCCGCTGCGTGTGCTTGATCCACATGGTCATCTCGTCCTGCGTCACCAGCCCATCGCCGTCGCTGTCGATCTTCTCCACTATTTTCCTACGGGAGGGCGGGGCAAAAGGAACAACCCGGGTGTTAAAAATGTACAAAAACCGTGCATACGCATGGGATCTTATAGAATGCTTTCAAACGTGTTTGCTCTCCAGGGTTGTTTCCCCCAGCCATAACAGTGATTGGTTCTCAAATCAGCACAACGAGATGATGTCACACGCAGCGTGCGGTCGCGCGATGACGTCTCGTGTAAATGACGTACTATCTTTGTCTGCCTTGTTTATCGTCGTCAAGTTTTGGGCAACCCTTTGGTCAATTGGCCAATTTTCTCTGGGGTAAATCCCAAATGGCAACAACTTTGCAACGCAATTTCCTTCATAATGGATCAACTTTGAGAGTTATCGTGCCCTCACTACAGAAACACGGGCGGAACCTAAGAAGGTGTTCACCCCTGCCACGTATACGTACAGAATGAGGGCCTCCTCACGCCAATGTGGGTCGTGGAGGTTATTTGACCATACTTCACCACGCTGGACAGTGCAGATTGTCGAATGCAGGGAACATGGACCCAGGAGCATAGAACAGTACAGGTTTGCTGCAGTGCCCTTCTGCTGCTCCACTGCCTTATGAAAACATGAATATGCATGTTGGTCACCCGTTTAAGCACTATCCAGACTCTATCCTACTTAGCTTGAGACCCGAAGCTA
Source organism: Lethenteron reissneri (assembly GCF_015708825.2). NCBI lineage: Eukaryota > Metazoa > Chordata > Hyperoartia > Petromyzontiformes > Petromyzontidae > Lethenteron > Lethenteron reissneri. Next base: position 1,876,803 of record NC_083811.1, read on the forward strand.
TTGGGGCACATTTCTGGTGATTTGGTCATAGGCGCATTATTCATAGCAAGAGGAAAATATGGTCGCGTCAGCTGCCACACAACGGGCAAAAAGAACTCTGCTCATGTGAGCCATGACGAGCGAAATGCCCGGCGCTGAACATTGAAGGAGGTCCTGAGATGACAGCTCCAAAGAGTGAAGCTGACTGCACTCGGGGGCTTTTTTGCACACACGTCAGTTTATACAATACGCAAATTTATATAATGTTTAAACACGGCTACATCTCAAGTCGTAGGTGGAGGAACGGAGGTCTTGAGCCCAGGTTCTTGAACATGGGAAGTGAACAGCACGAACGATGGAGAATATGCAATCTCCCCCCTGATCAACAGTTGACCGCGAGCTTCGGTTGAAAGGCTTGGTTGCTGGAGCACAGCGAGATGAGAGGCGGCGAGTATTGGGAGTGCGTAGAGGAGAAGTAGGGCGAGCCGAGAGTGAAGGAGCAGAGGGCAGGGGCAAAGTCCGCACAGTACGACTCGTTTGACCATCACACACTGGCAAAAATAAACTATCTACTACTTGTTCAAGTGCACTGCAAGTTGAAATGTTTTAAGAAATACTTTGCTTCAACCGGGTCTTACAATAACGGTTTAGCTACGTTGAGGGTTTCTTTTCAGCTTAGTCAAAAAAGTGGCTTGTTGCAGGTAGGACCAGTTTAAACGAACAAACTTCGTCGACGACAGCTGTTCTCTGTCAAGTTCACATGTTTAGAGTGAACCAAAAAAAGTAGCGCCGCGATACCTAGCATTTTCCCCACAGGGCAAATCTTCGGTCCTCATGGAATATCGTTTCTCTTTTCCAAAAAACTAATTCTCCCAATTATATTCGCACCCGTGCCATCGGCGTCGCGTTCTTACGAGATGAACACGCTTCCAGATGAAGCTGTCACATTAAGTGAGTGTAAACATCACGTCCCGCCAGAAACGGGTCCCTGAAAATTAATTGATAGGATACTTCAGGTTCGTGTCTTTTTAACGTTAGGTAACAGGCACGTAACCGAGCATCGATTAATCAATTAAAATCGATTCTCACACTCACGATAAGTGCCTCCAATTGTGCACGTAAGAATAAAATATTGGATCTGTATTTAGGGGGTGAAAGTAGTTTATGTAGCTACCAGAATCGCTATATTTACCAATGTCAATCAATTGAGGATTGAAGACCTCCTGTGCCATGTTGGTCGTAGGGGTTGTTTCACCACATTGTGTAAAAAAAACTACGATGACATTACACGTAATGGTATCATCACGTTTAATGCGAAGGCTAACCTTTTTAGTGCTGTTTTTTTATCACCATGTTGCGGGAAGTTTTCTAGGCTAAGTGCCGAATATCAACATAACCTTATCCCAGAATTTCCTAAATTTATGGGCCATCTTTACGAGAGCTATGGCCAACATACATACAGAGCTAATGTATGCTAAGCATAGTCCGAAACATGAATAATATCCCCGAATCTAATTGCAACCCTCTCTAATTGTGACCATCAATAAAATATCATGCAGGGATGGCTAATAAATCGTTCCAGGTCACGCATTACCTCCCGGTGTCACCTCAAGAGAGGCACGCGGTTTCTCAATGCCGAAGTAAGCAGCTGCTACTTTTAGCTCAAGTAGCGTCTCTTCTCTCTCTCTGGCTCCCTCGCGAGTCTCGACTGACTCACCCGAGGCGCTCCTTGCTCTCCTCGGGTGAGAGCTGATCGAAGGTTTTGGCCGTCTCGGCGCCCAGGAAGGCCTCGTGGTCGTAGTCGAAGCTCTGCTCGTCGTCGTGCTTCTTATCGCTGAGCGGCTCGTCAGGGTGCACGCGGTTCTTCTTCTCCGCCGTGGGCTTGGCCAGCGCCAGACACGCGCACAGCGCCACAAATGCCACCTTCTGCCAACCGCACGCCATGGCTCGCCGATTTGCCTACCCTGCTATTGGAAATCCTGGAACAAAAAAAAAACACAACAAAAAATGATCATTGTGCATCTATCTTAGAGATAAGGAGATGGCACAGAAATGACTTGAAAAGCATAGTTTGTGAAGTCACCATCTAGGGTTGTTGTCGGATACAAAGTAGTGCGATTGTTGTTGCAACAGTTCCGAATGGATGTCTTTGTCTCTTATGCCAAAATAATTTCGGTGGAAAAAAATGCAGACCTCTTTTAAAATAAACTTTAAAAAACAAAACACAGATATGTTTTTCCACCCAATCGTTATTCCAGTTGTCCTTTCAGGATCTTGCCATGAGACCATTAACTCACTAAACTTGTGAACCTAGGTTAATCAGGCAGCTGCCCAGGTTTGCGGCCAAGATATCAAAAGTGCCAGCTCAGCACTCTGACTTTTGACCCACTTGGCCACATCTCATAGCTGTAACTTTTATTACTTGGTGTTTTAAAGACTTCTGCTTGCCCCGTTGAAATTATGTTTTACTTTCTTCAGTTGTACTTGTCATTTTTTAAAATTTAGTTTTTTTTAGGGTAACTAATGCTTTGGGGATGAAATGTACCAAGTTTTATTTCATTATTCAATGATCAAGTTTTTAATTGGCCGAGGTCACCGAGTAAAAGCTTTCAGGCTACATTTGATCTTAGCTCTTAAAACTTGATGCTGAACTCGTATATGCCAGTCCCATCAGCAGTGGGAGCCACCCACACTTGATTCATTTCAGTAATTGCGGTGGGATACAGGTAACTTTAAAGTTTGAATAAATCACAATACGGTTATAAACTCTCTACAACCACTGTGTACAGGTTTGGTATTACATGAATTATAAAGGTTGCCAGGAGATGACTGTAAAGCAATGCAATCTTAAATCCATCTGTGTGAAGATTTCAACATTGCTCACATTCGTGGCCTGCACCCCCTTAACCTGGCACAAGTTGCCAACGGTGGCTCAAGTCACGAGCGGTCAGGCGAAGCTAATCGGCCATTAGTGGCAGGACATTTCTCAACGGTGGAAAGATTGCCGTGCTGACGGGAACTCAAATCTTACGAAAAACGGCCCAAGTTCTCTTCTAATCCGGGGGGTTCAAACACACTATCGGTTGGAATACGAAACTTATAAAGTACCCACTTAACCCAAAATCTGTTAACCCGGCATGTCAAACGTGCAACAGCTAATGAGAGTTTTAGCGAGATGCTGGGGAGATGTTAAGTGTCAACTACCTCGCCTGGTAAACGCGAGGTCGTAGGTTCGATCCCGACCCTGACGCCCGCTCTATATTTGGAGTTGTCGTGTTCTCGCTGTGGTCACGCCCTCCGATCCCCCCCCCCCACCCACATTTTTAATCGACATACGTTTTAGAATATTTGGCTGCGATGAATTTCCATATGATGATAAGCCACTTCGTTGAGCTATCATTTGTGGCCAGGTCGCTTCTGAAAAAAGAGTTACATAGCTCAGTGGGCCTTACCTGGTAGAATAAAAAAAGTTTTAGTTATAGAGTTTGGAGATAGGTGGCGATAATGTGATGGGTCTTGGAATCAATGGCATTGGCCATTATGTTTTGACTGTTTGACTTAGATTTAAACTCTGTTAACCCGAAACGCAGTCAATCCCAAAAACATGTGATTTACAACTTTGAGTACCAAACGGTCAAACCACAAACCAACGAAGCCTTTGCAATGGAATGTACTCCTACCTCTCAAATCACTTACCCCCCATCCCTGACCTATTAAACCACAACCCATGCCCTTATAACACCTAACATAACCCGTATCGCTGATCAAACCCTTTATAACCCAACCCCCCATGACCTGACATTTGTTTCAAAACACTCGACAAATAACCCCAATTATCTCTAACCTCTGACCCAATAGAGCCACAACTGCTGACCCCCAGACCCCGTCGTTAACATCCAACAACAACAAAATCCTGAAACGCCGCTCCTTCTTATCGCCATTACCAGGCCAGTGCCCGGCAAGCGCCCGCGGCATCTCCCGATGCGTGCGTGTCGCGACTCCCGCAAAAAAACACTCAACCAAGTCGGCCAGCCAGCGAGACTAACAACAAAGAGACTAACGCCGCGTTGGCCAGATTTGTTTGTAAAAAAGAAAAAACATCGACCAAACCAGACAAGACTCGTTACATTTAAGACGAGATACCGGTGTCGGAGGTCAGAGGTCACCGAACACAGACAGACACACACACAAGATGCAGGCATTACATCCAACAACAACTCATCCAGGTCCGCAGCAACAACAACAACGACGACGCTGGAAAGTTGAAGCGCGAATTGAATCTTACGCGAATATAGTGAAGACGAAGCAGCCGCTGCTGATGGAGGTGCTGCTGGTGCTGCTGCTGGTGATGGGAGCCGCTACAGCGCCCGCCCGTTACCTCAACCCCACCCCGCCCCGCCCCTCACCCTCCCCTCACCCGCCAATCACACGACGCGAAGCTCGCGGTGCCGTCGCCCCGAGCGACAGAGCCGCGCCTCCTGATTGGACGCTGCGGGCTCCGCGAAGGAGGTTCGGGGGCGGGGCGCGCGCCGCTTCCGATTGGGGAGAGCCCCCCCCGCCACGTGGCGGTTTCCGACCCAGACGGCGCGACTTGATTGGTCGGCATTGGTCACGCGGGCGCCCCCCGCGAGAAAAGAGGGGGGGGGTCCAGCTGACCAATGAGCGGGCGGCAGCGCGTGCCTTGCGCCGGTTGGTCGAGACGCGTTTTCCCGCCAACGTGGCAGATGAGGGAGGGAGGGGGGGGCGGTAGCGGGGGGGGGTCAATAATTGAGTTCAATTGCAATTCCCTTGAGATGTTTGTCAAATATTAAACATTGGCTCTAACACGATTATAAACGGTGGACTTTTACCAAAAATTCTCGAATATGATGGCATTCACTGGAGATTAATTGTTTACCTCATGATGATGGTTATGATGATATTTAATTGACATTTCTCTCATAATCACAAGCAAGAATGTTCTTTATTTGACACTTTTCAGAATGGATTTTAAGTTGAGATGCCCTCATCAGCAATGCATTCTAGCTGACACTTCGCTCATAAATCTAAATAAACATCCCTCATCAATTTTTACCCATTCACCTTGCTTACACCTTACATTATATCGTCTTTAATCTTTAATGATGTGCCTTATGTTATTCAAGTTTACTTCTTGCAAGAGACGTGGTAACTGCCTTTATTTGTAAAGTCCAGAAGAGTTCCCCCTTCAGCACAAACACTGCAGTGCACTTTAAGCATTTACTCTCCCCTTATTCTGAATTTAGCAATACATAAACTATTTTATACGTTACAGGTTACAGATTATAACATTAAATAACATTATCATACATCATGGGACCTCCTACATCATTTTTTTGTTTGCATTTGACTGCAAGTATTGTGGTTAATGTAAGCATGATTCCTTGCAAAAGGTGTCAGTTTTGTTGCCAGAAAAAATGGGAAAACCCTTATTAGAACATTATCATAAAAACCCCTATTAGAACATTATCATAAAAACCCATATTAGAACATTATCATAATAATGTGGTCTGGGTGGTGGGGGGGGGGCTCTGGGTTCGCGTTTCCCGCCAAATTTCGCGGTGACGCGCGGGCATTTAAAGCGATGGAGGGCGTCAAGCGGACAAACGTAACTCAGTCATTCATTTAATTACATTTTCTTTAAAATGTCATCTTTTCCTGACATTTACAACCTACGTTAACTGCATCACTTCAGCACAGCTGTGTACAATATCTTAAGGGAAATTATGCACATGTAACACATTGCGGTACTGTGAATGCAGTAGAACTAGCTGATGCTATTTTCCTGAACGTTGCAAAATAGTTTGAAATTAGATGAATTTGAGGTTTTTTGTTGTTGCGTTTTAAGTTATTATTAGCTCCGGTCTTTATGAGATAAAAAAACAAAGTTTCACCGTTCAGGGTGACGAATGAATAATGAAGCAGTGATTTAATTGCATTCTTAGCCACAGTAAACAGTAAAACTTTATCGCAATTTTAGTAAATTATCTCAAAGATTGTTTTTCCATCCCGTTATCCTAAATAACACAAAAAGCGGCTGCATTTTATGACAATAATACTGAAGTATAAGTTATAGATTTTGTCAGTGCTCCCTTTCCCTCACCTTCCCTCATCTATGAGGGCATTATTGTATTAATTGTTGTACTCTATTAAATACCACTTGGCAGGAACAATTATACCGTATGTTGAACTTCCTTTCGCACCGTACGTCACATTTGCTGGATCTGGCATGACCGTGATGACCTTTTGACCTTTGTTTCCCCCTATTTCAATATGTTGCATAATTGAGGTAAATTTTGCCAACTAAGCCGTTCCTATTGTGAGCAAAGATTATTTGCAATTCAACAATTGTTTGTCTTGGTCGTTTGTATCGAGTGAGCATGACTGAACAGAAAGTTGAAACTAATACAGAGCATTTTAAAGGCGCTTAAAAGCGTGCAAAGGGATATGCAGAGATACTTTGAACGACACTGAGAGTCAGAAATGAGAACACATTGATCAGAGATATTTACTGTTCAAGGAGAATCAGTGGAATTGGGCAGGACACGTTGCCAAGAAGGGAAGTCAACCGATGGATGAGACTGGCAACAGAATGGCAGTCAAAGGAGAAAACGTGACAGACCAATTTCACTCCTTTTCGTATACATACAGGCCTTGCCATGAGGCATCTGAGCTGACAATGGGGGTGACCATCACGGAGATGGAGTTATGATTTCAGTTCATGTGCAGGAGCAACATAGGTTGTCGCAACGCGGGCTCGCGAGTGATGATAGTGGCACGCGGCAGTGGATTGACGACAATTTGCTGCCGATGATGTCAATAACTTACCAAGACATGATATGCAAACATGACTCCTTGTAAAAAATGTGTCAGTTTTATTGCCAGATAAAAGGCTAAAAAAACAATTATCATATTTTTCTACTGGCAAATAAGGTTCCAATGGTGTAAATGCTTACCCCGAGCTCTCATACTCTGATGGTACATTGTCTTTGAGTTGTGCGCCTTTTGGCGTCATCTGGTCCAACACCATGTGAGACTAGGCTCTAAGGAAAGCTGTCTCGGGTGTGGACCAATCAACTTCAAGGACAGTGCATACATTATCAGAGTTATGTTTTTTGTTTGCATTACGACTGCAGGTATTGTGGTCTATGCAAACATGACTCCTTGTAAAAAAGGTGTCAGTTTTGTTGCCAGATAAAAGGGTAAAAAAACAATTATCATATTTTTCTACTGGCAAATGAGGTTCCAATGGTGTAAAAACTTACAAGACGCCGATGTGTTTCTGTTTTCGTGTGCTACGCTTTTCAACAGGCGGTGAACAAGGTGAGCTGTGCGCTGAACGGAGACTGCAGAAAGAGCCGGAGCAGTAGCCGGTTGCAGGAAAAGAGAAATGCCCTGGCTGAAGCTAATCTTGGCCCACAATTCGGCCCCATTGGTACCCTGTGCATTCTACCCACAGAAATGCTGCACAAAGTCTTCAGCTACCTAGAAGGTAAACTGTGATATCCTCTTCATTTGTCACCGCACGATCAAATTTCTTCCTATTATCTGCAGGTAAGGGTCACCTTGAACTGATCTTCCAAAAGCATTAAAAAATGTCCAAGCCTTGCCTATGACCAAACCACGTGGAATGCACCCGCAAGCTAAGCAGGTTTTTAAGCCTGGATAGTTCTTGGATGGGTGGCCACTATCTTTAAAACCAGGCGTCGTAGACTGCTGCGAGGCTACATGCGAAGCAGTGCAGTACAATACTTTGTTGTACTGTGATTCTATGTTCTCGTGTCTGTGACCTCTGTCGTCATTGACCCACACTGACCAGTGTCGTAAAGTAAGGTCAAATAACCCTCATGGCCAACACGGCATGGGGAGGCCCTCATCCAGCAATGGATTCACTAAGGGCTGTAAATGTGTCGTGTCGTGGCAGCTTCATCTCATTGGTAAAGTCGCTTTGAATTGATGGCTACATTCATCTCCATAATACAGTTATTATATTGATGATATTGGTCGTGAATGCCTACTTGTTAAACTACAGTCATATTATCCAAGCATGTATATGGATAACAGAGGTGACTCAGAAGAATTCATTATTTTATTTGTGTTTATCCAAATATTCCCATGTGGATATAAGGATTTGCACTCTCGCAAATGGCAAAAGGTCCAGGAGCTAAACACGAATGAGAGAGTTCGTGTAGTTTTGCCATCCTTTTGCTGAAGGAGTGCAGACCAACAGTGGTTCACCTCATAGTCCACAGATAAAAGGAGTCATTTGTGCTTATAAATGTGGATTACCGGGTACCTCCTTTGCAGTCCCCACATGAAATCGAATAACAAGAGCTTCACTGTGCATGTAAAATGTTGCAAATGTAAGCCCCCGTAATTAGTTTCCCTATATTTGCCTCTATGCAGCAACACAACTGAGCTTGCTGTGTTTGGTGTCTCGCGACATGTGCCAAGAGATCCTGGAATACATGGTCATACCGTCCACGTGCAACAGGCTACTCTTCGACATGTTCCACTTGGGGACTGAGCCAAGTAGCTCAGTAAAAGTATTTGATCACGACAGGACGTTGGGTGAGCTTTGCCAAGGATGATGTATGTCTATTTTGTTATTACATTATTGCAAGTGTTTTCTTCTGGGTTATGCCACGTTGTTGAGCGTTTATTCTGCCCTCAAACTAATGCCACGCACAACTCTTGGGGATGCCCTCAGTAGAATCAATTCTCAACACACAGCTTAACCCAAAAGACCACACGTTGATTACGAATGGCTGGGAAAATATGCGTGTGATGTTTCATGATTATTTATTTCTCCTGTTGTCACTTTCAGCCATTTTCCGTTACCAGTTTATTTCACTTGCTATCAGTTTATCTTAATTTAATGTAGGTGATTAAAACATATAAACTAAGTGTTACTCACTTGAATTATTAACTACCTAGGAACCCATTCACACTCCATCCTGTGAGTGGCAGCACTCAGTCACTGATCATTGGGCTGCAACCGAAAGTGGGTTTATGGAAGGTGTCGTTGTATATGACATGTGCTATTCTGAAAATTACTACAGAGAGTAGATCTTCTAATTTCAGAACAAATCTTTGGTAAGCCCTGAACGTCTTATCTCCCACAATGCTTAGATAAAATACACATTTTTATTTATAAACCAACTGATGCAAATGTGTATAACAAAAATATAATTATGTACATACATGCATAAAAGCAAAAATGAGTCTCAAGACTCTTTTTCAGGAGAGTCCTGCATTGGTATGTTTGGGCAATTCCATTCATGAGTGTTTTGGCTTCTTGTGGGAGGAAACGAGAGTAACAGGAGAAAAAACTATCAAGCATATGAGACGGTAACACAGAATGCTTCGCACAATATAGATTCAGCAGTATATTCATGTACCAACCATCTTCTGGCCACTTTGCAACCCAAGCCTGCATCACATTGGCATTCCCAGGTGGACTCCCATCCAACTACTTTGCTTACGAGATCTGAGGAGACTGGTCCCATTCCGGGTAATTAGGTCAAAACGAGAAACGATACAAACGAGAAGCTAAAAACAAGATAAAATATATATTCTTTCATCCTTGTGTGACCCTGTATCATGACGTTTTATGAAATCACTTTGGAGGGGGCAAATCGCCAAGTGTCTCGTGTGATTCTACCATCTGTGGCGCAGGAATGCTGCTGAAGCGTGCAACGCTCTTAAAGCCGACAAAGGAGAGGCTCAAGATCCTGCACAATTTCACTTGCATGGTACAAAATTCACCCAAGCAGGTATAAATAATCGTGGAAGACTGTAAGGGAAAATTGTGGCTACATGAATTTTAATCGCGACCTATGTTAAGGAAATGTTAACACTAAACATAGGACTCTGTCATGTATTAATGTAAGTGTACCCCATAGTGTTACAGATCTGGCCAGGTGGCTGAGCAGTAGAGCGATCGGCTCAAAATCAGAAGATTGTGAGTTAAAATCCTGGTTGGAGCTTGACTTAGCCAATCATCTCTCCAGAGCTGATAAAATGAGTGTCACTTTGTCAACAGTGGTTGACCTATGGATAGCCTCACCCCCACCATAGAAATGTGGAATTTCTACCACTGCCTTAGAGCTGTCAACGGGAGACAAGCAGTGCATTGGTACTCAATTTTGCAGGAAATCCTATCAACTTGTTTTATGGTGTTAGAAGATACAGAGTAACTGTTACAATATTTACACAGTTATCATTCTTTTTCATTATTGCTAAAAAGAAGGACCATTTCTCTAAACGTTGCCGATTATATATATCTCTTCCCTCATTCGGACAGTGTTATTGACGGACGCGTTGAGTTTTTTTAATGTGCACCACTGCCATCGAAGTACCACGAAACCATTAGTATTTTATTTAATCATTGACCATTTGTCGATTGAACTATCACCAGTGACCAAAGTCAGCTGAACATGGACCACTTTTTGGTATGCACTAATTCGTTAATATACGTCTTTACTTCAATGTGATGTAACGGTGTTTGCTTGTGTCTTCAGATTCGTTGCTTTAAATATGGTGAATGTGCAAATTCCTTGACATGCTCGGGATTTGTTCGTTTCGGGAAACTCCTGCAGGTAATGGAATACATGTTAAACACTGATTTTTTTTTAACATTACGCTTATTTTCAATCGCGTCCTTTGACATTGCCATTTTGGCACGGACAAAAATATTTTAGACATGTACAACCCTTTGTCAGCCCGCTATTACAAGTGGCCAGGATATGGCAGTACAGCAAGAGGAATTGTTAATCTGCACGCGTAGTACACTTTTGAGTGCCATTCTTGTGAATGTGTGGGGCGTTTGTTACCCTCCAAAATGAAGAAAAATACACGGGGGATCTTTGCCTTGAATCTGTTTGTGTATTGCCAGTGCTTAATTCCGACCAGAAATAGTCCAGAATTGTTCTGGCATGTCACATGCATCTATTTATGGCACATCACATGCATCTCTGGATGAGGGCTTCCCCACATCGTTCGGGTCGTGGAGGTTAATTTACCAAATTTCACCCTGCCGGTCACAGCGGATTGGTGGTGGGGAGAGCATAGACTTACAGCACAACAGAATTTGCTTTACTGTCCTGCATTACCCACCATGTAGTCCCACGGCCTATCACACCTGTTATGTATGGTGATCACCCATCTACTAACACACTATGCAGGCACAAAACCTGCTTAGCTTCCGAGAGAGGATGGGATTTGGCATATCCCAGATGATTTGGTCAGAGGTTTAACAGCGCGTGACTGAACTGTAGATATTTGTAACAATGAATATTTCTCTCCGAGTGCCTCACAAGAATGAACAGTTATTTTTAATTCCCTACCTGACTACAAATAGTCGACCTGAAGCTGATAATAACGAGGCAGGTGGGATTCAGTGCCTGTGAACGCGTGCGTGTAATTTTGCAGACCTTGATAGCTGGCTGGGAGGAGATGGAGTGTCACAGAGTATTCAAATACGTCAGCGACAGGATGCATCTAGACTACAAGATGAAAGCAATATTAAGCTTTCAACCAGGTGAGCGGAGATCATTTTCGATATAGAAAGCATTTTGTTTTTATATCGTGAGATATCTCAGAAAGTTGTATTGGTGAAAAGATGTTCAGCTAAGGTATGCTATACATATAAAATAAGATACCGGATAATAGGCCACAGTTAGCACACTGGATTTGTAATCCAGAGGTCACCGGTTCGATTGGTTTTACCCACCCAGCGGACAGTATAAATGGGTGCACCACAGTTAGTTGATCGGCATATCGCGTGTGGTGGGGTAAAGTGTGGGTCCTCTCGCCTCTTCCAAGACGTCTGGCCAACGTTAAAGAGTTGGCCAAATACCTTCCAAAGGGGCTCGAGAGCTCCTTGTAGTGATCCTTCTGCCAGCAGTCGCATGAACAAGCAATTGCAAGGCTGCACCTTTACTGATTACATTTTAATATTTATGACACCTCAAGACGTTTTACTGATGAACAAATTTTCATTTTAAATGTAAGTATATATAATTGTAAATGAAGAACTTGACCGTATATGCATCTATTTATTTTAGTGACTTGCTTGCCTTTTATTATTTATCTTTTTTGTACTGGACATTTGTGAAAAGACATTCATAGCTTATCGGATTCCTCCAGTCTAAATAAAGATTCTGATTCTCATACTGATTCATGGTTCCAAGTGCATTTGCTCTGCCTGTACAATGTATAACTATGCCACTGGTCGAATGTTAAACATGCAAAAGCTCACGTAGAGTTCCTAAATCACTCCACTATATCATAAATCAATAAAAGAAACTTGCAATGCATCGATAAGCGCTAAATGCGAGAAAGCATTTTGGACGTCTATAATTCATTAGCATGCGGTGTTTATCTAAAAGGAGACAAAATCGTGATTACAAATACTATATATGTATGCCCGACCCGTGCGCAGAGGCGCACAAAGAAAGGTTAATATGCCTGAAGATATTGAGCTTATTTCACAGCCTGTCGGCTCACAAATGTAACACATAATGCAAAGAGGAATTTTAATTAGTGCCAAAGCAATTACTATCTGTCTCGACACGCAGAGTGATTGCCTAATTTAATGACATTGCAGTTTTGACAACATCTGGTAGGAGTAGAGGTGTGAAGATGTAAAAGGCTTGTCTGTTAATCTGCAGGAAGTGTTGAAGTATATTAAGCATTTTAGAACCACATCAGATGTCAAGATGTTTACAGCTTTGCCATTAATACACATGTAAAAATAATACATTTTAAGCAGGGGGAAAAATTCCACGTATGATTTTATATTTATATGCTCTAGACATCATAAACAATTTAGCTTGCCATATGGAAATTTGCATATTACATTAAATACATACCCGCACAAGTACGTGTAAGCGTATGAAGTGAATTTTAAACAGCAGGTCTCGTGTGATAATCAATGCTGTGTCAGTCCAGTGACCTCTTCATGGAGACGTGGGAAATGGAACAAAAGTTGTTGGCACTTTGACCAACGTGACATTGCTGTGACCGAAAGACACGAAGTCTCTTGCATTAAGCTGCCACTCCCTGTGCATCTTCTTTGTTTACTGGCGACATTTCCTTTATTCCCAATTATTATAATCAACACCCGGTGCTCCCAATGGGCTCGGTTAACTAAAGCTTGGCTGCTGACTAAAGAGAAAAACAATCAGCGTTGAGGGCCGGCCTATCTCTCAGCAGCAGCATTCTTGTGGCAGAGTGACTTGTCTGCCAAAATTTATAGTCCCCCGGGAAAACCGGGGCCAATTTTGAGACGCGGAAGAGCGAGCGTGTGAAGTGATCTGTGATGGGTTTTCCACGTTGGGACTGCCAGGTGGAGATGGCAGTTTACATCTGGCCTACATCTACATCATTTGGCCAAACCTGGCCTAGGAAATTGACGAGTGCTGTCCCGATGACGGTATACAAAAGCCTAATTTTTTGTCGGCTGCTGTGGTGCACGATGTAGAACGCACAGACTGTCGGGTAAATCAAACCTTCTCGAACTTGAAGCTAGAAGGGACAACGGCCAAATGGTTAAGCATAATGATGGAGCGGCAGCCAATTAATAGAATGTGTTCGAGAGGACATCTACAAAGGAGATGTAGCAATTACATCAGCCCCTATGCATATTCTAGATAGACTATTGTATTGTGGGATATTATGAGGGATGGGGACCTTATCCAGCGCACTGAGATCCTTGGAGGAATTGCGCCTTATAAATGTAAGTTATTAGCTGACTATGATGGGGTGCACGCCTGTAAGCTCACGCTTCTGAGGCGAGGGTTTGGTGGATTACGTAGAGATGAGCAAAATTGACAAATCTATTGGGTTGTGAGCTGGCTGTACAGGAAATGCCAGTGCAGTAAATAGGTTCTTAAAACCTCTACGATCTTTGAGTTGTGTCTCGTCATTTCGTGGGTTTATTCTGGGTACTCCAGTTTCTTCTTGCTGGCAAATACACCTCTAGAAGGAATTGGCCAAACATCCCAATGCAAGAAACTCCTGAAAATTTTACACGAATAAATGACAACATTATTAATATCATTGTCATCCCATAGAGATGGAATTATTTGGGCCATCACTGTACTGAGTACGAAAATTACCCATTAATGCCTTTTCTCACAAAGTGCAGCGTCTGCACCAGAAAGAGTGGGTGAGATGGGAGGGGAGAGATTGGCGTATTTGGAAGGGAGGCGTGAAATGAGAGGAGGGTGGTAGGAGAATTCTGGAGGGGAGTAGAGCGAGATGAGAGGGGAAAGGTAGTCGAGGCCAAGTTGGTGAAGACGGTAAGCATAATCTTTAATGGATTACATTGGCAAGCGTAGAAATCTGTACCATTGTGGGCTATGGGAACTGCAGTTTTGGGAAACCCGGCTCCGATAAATGTGTTTTATTTATTGTAAGTTGCTGACCAGCCCCTCCTGGACATCTGTGAAAAACAGCTTCATAGCTCATCGGATTATTCCAGTGAATAAAGATTATAATTCAGAACAAAAGATTCTGAAAACGCATCTCCCCCGACTTTGGTTTGTTTTGTACGCAGGGAAAGCAAAGCAGCTTGAGATGGAGGTGAAGTGCGTATGCCGGCGGGTGCTGCTGGACCCGTGCCTGTTTCACTCCGAGCGTCTCTTCTGGCTGGGCCAGATCCTGAAGCCTTGGCCACTAGTCAGCCAGGCGCGTCTGCTCTTCGTGATATACGGGCCCTACTGCGAACACGAAGGTATGTACTCGGATCACAATTCAGTCCACGCCCAGCGGTTCAATAAATTATCACGATCCGGGATCATGATTACCATATCGTTTTGTATTGGTCCCGAACACAGGGTGATGCACTGCTGGCTGCAGAGCTCAAAATAGACATTTATTTTCTCATGATATCATACCAATAGCACACTTCCGAATTGCAGCCTCTTTGTCAATCCACGACTGGTAGAAAGCCTGCCCACACCGTGTCAGTCGTGACAGTGCAGTGCACTAACCACTGCACCGGTGCACCCTGATCACATAATTGGAATATAATTGTGGGAAAAAAAGAAAGAAATTGTTTCATCTTTTGTGATACCACAGCACCCACTGCACTCGTTGTTGCTGCGCACACACACACTCGTACGCATATAATGCACGCATGTTCACATGCGCACACACACACGCCCACACAAACACACGCGCCCACTTTAATGCGATGCAGGTCGTGTGCTGTGGGAGCGTACGCTGGTGAAGAATCCCGCGCGCGACACTTCTCTGCGCGACCTCGGCTCCGTCGTTCGAAACCTGGGGGCCTCCAACGCTACCAACTGGAACGATTCTGACGTCATGAGCATCATCGGAGAGATTTCCGGTATCGGCGGCACTTGACACACCCTGCCGAATGTCTCGTAGGGGTGGGGGGCTAATCACTCTCCGATGTCTTCGTTTTGCACCGCGTGTTGTATGGCCGGACGTCCGATGTTTTGTTCCACGTGCTCGGAGCTTCTTCAGGAGCTTGAGAAACTGGAAAAGCTCCCTACACGTGTGGTGAAATGTCGGAAAGCGTGCGAAATGACACGCGGTACAATCCAAAAACATCCCAGAGACGTACAGCACAAATGGGAAAACTACTTCAGGAAACAAAACATATCGTGTCTAAATTAAGGTTTTCATCGTGTAATATTTAACGTATCTAAATGTAAATATACATCAACAGACATTAATTATGTATTTCTCATTATAGACACATGAATATTTCGTATATGGTCAAGTATATACAAAGGCTATCTGAAAATGTTGGCAGGGGGCAACTTCCCCATTTGCCCCCCGCTGGGTGGTGCAGGTCGACGACGAGGATTGGCGGTGGGGTCGTGGGTCACGCGCTGGCTGGCTCACTGGCGTGGGGATTAGTAGGAGTCAGGGCTAGTGGTTTACTCTGGGGTTAAGGGTTAAGGGTTAGGGGTAGGGATTAGGAGCACGGATTATGGATAGCGATGTTGGGACGTGCGGCTCCGCTAAGTGTTCCGTGCGATGGGTCTGTGACGGTGGCGACGGTGTTTTTTGTGCTCGTGCTTTATTTGTACACCAAAGCCACACTGAGCGTCAAGTCTCTTCTTCAGGAGGGTCCTTGTTTTGGGATGTTTGGTCAATTCCATTAAAGTCCTGTGTGTTTTTTTACTTGGGAGGAAACCTGAGTACCCCGAGAAAACGACATACATATTGGATAACACTCAGAAATCTGTGCAGCTGGGGCAACAGCCTATGTGCTGTACCACAATCATATTTTGTATGGTGTTGAATTGATATATGTTAATGTCAAGGTCGGTGAGTGAGCCAGTGGATGGCTTTTTCAGTAGCCTGGTGAATATTTGAAATGCTGATGGAAAATAATCGAAGCAGCCGGTAGTATTTCTCTGTGGTCCTCGGTGTGAGATTGATGACCGCAGTTTCAAAATTTTCCAATCGTATAAAAGATAGCTGAATCCATCGTGCAATGTGTACCACAATCCATTTAGGATGGATATAAAATAGACATGACCTATTTAATTTTAAATAACATTTAAGGCCTTCATTGATTCTACTTGCTGCTGGATCAAAATCATATATTTTTTTTGGTCATGAACAAACCCTTGACTGTTTCCTTGTTGTTTTTATTAGCCACAACCTGCCATTGATTATTGTACTTGCGGTACTACAAATTCGGCTGTACAGCCATACTGCCCATGTATCTTCGGCTGGGTCAGGGGCAAATGACCGAGTAAGAAAATTAGATGATAGTAGGCCTTGGACTTAAGCCGACGCCAACCACTTTTATGACGAAGAGCAGTCCTGACGTTGCCTGAGTGGCTGGTCGAGGTCGGGAGTTCGTTTGAACGTAGAGGTCACGCAAGGCGACGGTCATTGACGTCATCGAAAACGACTTCAGCCGACGTCGCCAGCAGTCTCTAGCCACCGGTATTCCCCCACCCACCCTCTCTCCCACGCCTATGCAGTGTTACCAAACAAATGGAACGCGGAGAATTTTGCCCGATTCCTCATTCTGTGCGGGGAGAGGGTCTGCACCATGATGCTGAGCAGCAGAGCCGTGAACCGACACTTCCCACAGCTCGCCAACCTCGTCGTCTTCATGTCAGTCGTGAGTCGCGCGGAGGCCACCGGGCGTGGGCGGGCAGGTGGGCACACGGGTAGGTAGGTAACCGGGCTTTAGCTCGTTCATTCAAAATAAATGGAGAAAAAGCTGAAGAGTGTGCAAAGGGGCATGGTGGGATGCATCCTTGGAATTACACAGAGACAACAGTGGCCCCTGTATGTATGATTAGAGAACATACGCAAGTTATATTGAAATATTGACTGCTAAAAAAAGTGAGCTTGGGCAGGACATGTAGTTAGAAGGGATGATGGCCGCTGGTCGAGACTAACTGCAGAGTCGCAGGTAAATGAAGGAGCATGGATGAGAGATTTTGCAGTGCAGGGATGAGGTGGTGAAATCAGTTCATGTACATGCCCTCGAGGGATTTTAATTGGCAAGTTTGTTGTAAACGGCGACGGCTTGGAAAGACCTTCATTTAGCAGTGAATTGATCAATGAATGATGATGCAACTTCCAATATATGTGAGGGCGAGCCAGTCCCTGCTGGTGTGTGTGGCGCAGGTATGTGAGAAGGACGGCTACAAGATGGCCTGGCTGGCGAACACCGTGAAGAAAATCTGCTGCACCATTGACAACCAGTCAGACGTGCAGCAGCTGCTGCACAGCATCGTTCGCATCTACAAGGAGGTCATCGTGCAGCTCATCCACTCGCTCACGGGTCAGACTCATCACCTCATACGCACATTGTCACTTGCATGCAGATTCATCATCATTGTTGTTGTTATTATATTGTTATTGTCATCGTTATCGTCATCATTCATCATCACCTGTTATTCTTTCGTGTGCATGGTGAGTTTTCTCTGGGTGCTCTGGTTTCCTCCCATATGAAGCAAAGCAGTCGTTATTTTCAAGGGAATTGAGGCTAACATCATGATGCAGGACCCTCCTGAAAAAGAGTCGTCAGACTCAATGAAGCTTTGCAGGTGGCATTGTGAAGCGGTTGCACAATGGTTAGCTCACTGCGCCATGAAACTAGCGAACCTGAGTTTGATTCCTGGCCACGGCGAACATCAGAGGCGAGTGATACCTTCACCGGCCCTGGGCCCACCCACTTCACCTACCCACAATGACGAACGCGGTGAAATATGGTCAGATAACGTCAATGAACACATAAAAGCAGACTGACATATGTCTGAACGTTATTATTACCATTACTTATTATTAATATTTATGTTCACCCCTGTTTTCCCCTGACCCCCTTATCTTGTGAAATTATAATCCGCTCAACAAGGTGAATGGGGGCGGGAGCCGTGTGGGAGCCAGGGGCAGGATTTGGTGATGATTATTATTACAAAGCCATTATTATTGGCCCAGCTATTAATAGGCGACGTCTGCAAGTAAGCCTGGGGGTCAGGGTGCTGAGTGTGCTTAAGCTCTTGTGTTAGACAACATCCCTCTCCTCTGGGGGGGCAGGGGAGGGGAGGGGTTGGGGTAGTTGGTGCGGGGGAGGGGAGATGGGATGAAGGGTTGAGTGGTGGTGGAGGGGGGGAGTTGGGGGGAGGGGGGCAACACTTCACTCAAAACTCCAAGCCGCACGCTGCAATAACCCTTAACCCTTTCATGTTCCTCATTGTGCAATAAAAAAAACAATTTCTGCGAGATAATTCCGTATTATTTCTGTTCACATATACACGATTTTAAACATGTACCGTATTAGCGTCATTATACATAATCCGATTCTGATTTAGCCGAGTGAATGTTAATCGCGCGTAATTTGATTCATGCATTAATTTGCTTTATTTACTCAGTGCCTGGGACAGGAAAAGACAGCACGTCTAATTCTCGCAGTGCTGTTGCGTCCATGCGTACGTGCGCGTGTATGTGTGTATGTGCGCGCGTGTTGAATTTTTTTTGCCACCCATTCCCACCGCCTTTCCGTGCGGCAACGCGTCGGTAGAGTCCCGGGAGGGTTGCTTGGAAGAAATGTGCATTTCACCTCGCAATGAGGACATTTTAATTTAGGAACCCCCCCACCCCACCATCCAACCATCCCCAAAATACTCCCCTCCTGCCACCACCGGCACCCCCCCTCTAAAGCGCCCAATGCCTATTACATCATACACTCCTGCGTGCCAAGCCGTACCGCTCCCGACGCATTGTGTGAACGACAGAAGCACTAATCCGTCCAGATGTACACCCTCTAGAGCAGCGGGGAGACGTGTGGGGGCGCAGTGCGGGTCAGGACAAAAGACTTGCTTTGTGGGGGGATATAGAGTGAGGGGGGGGCAGAGGATTGGTGGAGGGTTTAGTGTGGGCAGTGGGGTGGTGAGGTGGCACTGTGAAGGATGATGATGATCGAGCAATAATGATGGAGTAATTGGTGGCGATGTAAGGAATGACAATAAAGATTAAGTTATATGGTGATAAGAATGTTAATTCAGGTTGGATGATGATGAGTGAACGACATTGATAAACTTTGATGATGATGACGAATTTATTCCATAATGAGCAGGATAGAGAGCGTGATGTTAGTAATGATCATAAAGTAGAGACGGATTGAGGATGATTCATGACAACTAATGATGATCGTTCGATGATGTTGATTCAATGACGCTTAAGAACGTGACGAAGACAATTATGATAATGATCATGATCGCGATGACAAAGACTAAGACGATGGTAAAGACATGGACAGACGAAGGGAGTGTGTGAACGGAGTGGGTGTAGGGAGCTGTAATCTTTAATGCCTGCCTTGTCGATCGAAGCCCTAATCTGTTATTGTGTCGATGGAGGACTTAAAGGCTGTGAACGATTTAAGTGCCGGTTCACATAAAGTAGCAGCCACCTCTCCCCACACAGCCCCTGTCGTATCGGGCTATGCGTCCCGGCTTTATTGTAAGGCTATATTCTGCCGCCTTTGAAGTCTGCCTTATGGAGGCCAGGTCAGCAAACGCGAAGTGCAAAGGATTGATGATGAAAGTGCCCTTATCTATGTTCACAGGTGGATGGGATAGAGTAGGTGGCCAATATAACAAGGATCCACAGACAACGTGAGAATGATAAAATAAACAGATGGACAGGTGGAGGGATAAAGATAAAGATCCCCTTATAGCCATACAGACTATGGGGCAAGTGCTGTTTGCGACCACCTATGAAGGCTAACACGGCACACTTGCACAGATACACAGACATATATACAGATATACGCAGGCAAACAAAGTGCGCTGACCTCTACACTACAGCTCTACCCTATTAAGACCGTATGGCACATGAGGGGTTTGGTTTAGCCATCACTACTGCATATGTACATTTTCACACATACACACTCATACACATACTTGCATAGATACATAAAAACTCACATACACAGCTACACACAAACATACAGACCAGTGCATACACACAGCCTCACGCACAAACCCACAAAACAAATATCCCCCGCTATAGACTTAACAGACTGTTGGGGCAAGTGCTGTATGCGAGTAGTACCTATGAAGGCTGGCACGGTAGATGAGGGGATGGGTGGCCGGCACCACGCCCGGCCGCCTTTGTTTCCCCAGTCGCGATGTTTACGCACTGCACCAGGTACTCATTTGAGGCTGATTCGACCTAAGGGAGGCCCAGGAGGGGTTCAGATAATCATCACTGGTATTGGCCGTGACCTCGGGTGTCCCGGTTCGGAGCATAGCGCACTAACTGTTGTGCCACCATTCCATACACACTGACATACGTGACTTTAATAGGTATGGTACAAAGTATCACACTTTACACCATGTACGAATGTTTTTCCACTTTCAAAACCACACGTCAAATTAAATAGCGTCGGGCTTCAGCGAGTGAGTTTCTGGGCGAATGAGTAGTTGAATAAATGAGTGGTCCTCTGAATGACCGAATGGCTCAGTAGATGCGTGGATGAGTTAGCGAGTGCACGGCTCAACTAAACGACTGAGCGATTCGTCCAGTGTGTGAGTGTGTGGCTCAGCATATGACTGAGTGATTGCGCGAGTGAGTGGCTCCCTAAATGACTGACTGAGTGCTTCAGCGAGCGAACGAGCGCACAGCCGAGCAGTGCTTGCCGCCGTCATTATCGGACCGGCTGTGCCCGTCGGAGCGGAAGGCAGCAAAAAAAAAACCCCGGCGCTCTCGCATGGGAACCTGAGCTCCCGCCATAAATTACCTTGTCACCGTTGCTCCGCGCGATCCACGTATAAGCAATATATAAATTACGGGGCTTGGCGGGACCTAATGGATGATTTCCTGGCCGACTGTCATGGTGTGGTAGGAGGCGCGCACTCCCACTGCCCGCCTGTGTCTTCATCACCGCCCGCCTCCCCTCCTTTGTCTGGGCAGGGGTTGGTGGGGAGTTGGCGGTGGGGGGGGCAGAGAACGGCTAATGGGCAGTTAATGATGAGCTGTAATGTGGGAACGGGACAGGAAAGGCAGTTACCAATGCCGCTTAATTAATATCATGTCAAATTAAGCCTGAGGCACTTGATTAATAATTGAACTGTCAGCCCGCACAGCGATTTTCCTTTTAATGAATGCGTCTCATATCTCTGATGAGTCGCATCTGAAGATTTTTTTTGCGTCTTTTCTTTTCCCCTACACTTCATTGTCTCTTTTGCTCCCGTTTTACTTTTTTTCACACGTTTTTCTCGCTGCGCTCAGAGCTTTTCAGTTAATGATGCCGGTCTAAGGCTGTGGAATTTTGTTTACGTTGGTTAGCGAGGGTTCACAACAATGCTAAGTGATCGCACGCACCCTTAAATGAGGACACAAACTCAAAAATAAACAGCTCTTATCTTGTAGCTGCACACGTAAGGTGCTCAAAAAATATTTATCTGAACTTAAACTGCAATGTTTCAGATGAATTACCCTCATATCATAGCCCACCACAGCAAGGATGAATGATCACGATTCCATAAAAAAAAACATCTATTCTTTTAAAAAGAAAATAGTGGCTGCCAGGGAATCACTTGAACGCTATGCATACAGAAGCGCCATGAATCCAAATTGGAACATACACTCATCTAAAAACATACTCTTGCACACGTGATTTGATACATGCATTGTGAGGTTACGCATCAATATTAATCATTGCATCGCTGGACGTTGACACTCAAATTAATTGAAACTGCCTGAAAATTCCATGCGGATTGCTGGAGTTTTAAACACGTAAAAATTCAACAAGTCTGCATGAATATTTTAGTTGTCCCTGAACCCACTTAAAATGTTATTAGAGAGTGCGGTGTGTCCCGGGCCGAGTTCGAAGCTTCGTTCATCATCATACTCAGCTATGATGAAACCACTGTTGGATGAAGCCCTCTCCAAGCTGCCACCATCTCTCACAGTCCTGTAATCTAACAATCCATCCAGTGATAATTGGTTCTTTACCCTTCTATCTGGCAACAAAACTGACACCTTTTTACAAGGAGTCATGTTTGCATAGACCGCAATACCTGCAGTCATAATACAAACAAAAGAACATAACTCTGATAATGTGCACTGTCCTTGAAGTTGATTGGTCCACACCCGAGACAGCTTTCCTTCGAGCCTAGTCTCATATGGGTTGGACCAGATGACGCCAAAAGGCGCACAACTCAAGGACAATGCACCATCAGAGTATGAGAGCTCGGGGCAAGCATCTACACTATGGGAACCTCATTTGCCAGTAAAAATATGATAATTGGTTCTTTACCCTTCTATCTGGCAACAAAACTGACACCTTTTTACAAGGAGTCATGTTTGCATAGACCGCAATACCTGCAGTCATAATACAAACAAAAGAACATAACTCTGATAATCCATCCAGTACCCGCACACGAGCCGATTTCATTGGGGGCACGTTCCCGTTCCCTCCTACGGGTTGCTACTCCGTCGTTAGTCTTACGTAGCGACCATCATCTATTTCTCACGTCGTGTCCTGCCCAACCCCATTTACTTTTCTTCACAGTAAAAGCTTCGTTCAATGAGCCAAAGGGACTTTAAAATCAGTCTGGAGAGATTGTAGAGGGGTGATGGGCAGTGGACTTTCCGTTCCACCTATGTTTATGACCTGTTTGACATTTGTATGGGCGCTCCAAAGAGTTAACACCATAAACAGTCGGCTATTTTTGCCGCTGCCACTGCTGCTGTATATCTCTCAACATCAGATTCCATGTTAGTTTGCTAGGCTAGACGTTTGCTAGGCTAGGCGTTTGCTAAGCAGGTATACGGAGGGACAGGTGTTATGGGCCAGATTTAGTTTTTAATAGTGCGTGACTTTTGCTCTTAATATATTCCCAGAGCTCTATTTCTCACTGAATATTTTCCCAGTCACTGATAGACTGGAGTAGACCTAGGCACAGAACCATAGGGAGGTGGGGACCTGGCCTAAATAAGGAAGAAAATTTGTGATGGTACGCCATAATCATGCAAATTTGGAGCACCTGGATATGTAGATATTTTTTATCCAATTACTAAAAAAGAACTCTTCCTATTTTTCTGGTTGACCAAAAAATTAGCAAATCGTGAAGGCATTTTGTTTCGGCTGTTTTTGTCAAGACATGTCTGTCTCATTGTTATTTTTGCTAAAAAAAATAATCAGACGATGAAGGAACCTACGACAACACGTGAAAGGGGCCTTCATTTGTTTCGGCAAACAAAATATGTGAATATCTGCCACCGCAACGTTACTCGCGAATGCACGAGGCAGACACGGGGACATCACGCCATGGTAACGCGCCGAACTAGCCAAGATATCTTACAGCACAGCTGAAAAAAATGTATATAAACAACATCGTTGATGAAACAAAAAGGCACTTGAAACATATTGTAAAACAGAAGGTCAAAACAGTAACAAATTTTCTGTGCTTTCCTTTTCAAAACCCGGGGACGGCAAGTCGACTTGCGGGGCCGTTCGCTGCCAAAGTTAGCTGGTTCCGTCCGGCCCTTCGCCCCAGCCTCACAGTGGTGGCCTCTGTTTGCGGCTGGCAGGGTCTGGTGAGGCATGGCCACTCAGCCCAGCTCCTGCCAAGGACCACTCTCATGCAGCCCTTGGTAGTGGTGGCAGCTGCCCTTAATCTTAAATAAAAGAGGGGTGGGGGGTGGTGGCTCACAACAAATCCTAGGGCGGCCGGCTGGGACTGTGAAGGAGTGTAACAACAACAAAAAAACAACAACAAAACACAAATGGTAAATTAGGGCCTTTATTTATGAGTTTAAAAGGCTCTATACACAGGCAGGCCCCATGCAATTTAGACTGTGAACAGCGAGGCCACAATGAGGCTTTGTACATTAGGAGTGCCTTTGCCTTTCCGCTTCGCGTTGATATATGTGCGAGAATGTAAAGTGGAGCACTGCGGAGAACGTATGAACAGGCCGCCGCGGTACAACGGAGGCTAAAGATGTCATCGTCTGGTTAAAACAACCACAGCTTTTCCTTATGCAATGAATAATTAATTTGTTTAAAATATACATGCGCCTTGCTTATAGGCGTACAGAAAGCGTAAAACGGGGTTTGTCGTGAGGCCGTTTCGCTTCACGTGCCTTTACGGTTCATTAATAATGGAAGATTCCGCTGTTATTATCGCTGGAGTAACCTCACGTTCAACCCATCGCGAGTTGTAAATGTCTAAATGAACTCCGAACCCGTGTAAAGTCGCCGATTTATATAACATTTTCGGGTCGCAGTTGGAACGGGTCATTGAGCGCGTTGCCGGCTTTTAAGGGTAATTTATTCCACATCCGAAAGCACGATTATTTTTCCCCCGCTCACAATAATTTATGGTTGCTGTGCCTCTTGTGCGAACGTCATATGAAGAGATTTTAATTAAAATGAGAATAGTGTAGCGTACACAAAAAGGCCGTTTTAAACTTAATAGATTAACAGACCACTCGGCCACGTATACATTAATGGTCTGTTTCATCAAGTAGAAATTAAATTGAAGAAAATATATTCTAGTCAATCAGTATATGGGCTTTCCAGCAGTATTTGTTTAAGCAGGCAAATAGTGTGCTAGCTTTGACTTCCTGAGTCTCATCAGCAAAGTGTCGCCTGCTAAACATAACATGATGAAATAGCCTCTCGTAAAAAATGCATTCGTACTACCAAAAATTTACCGTGACAAGTGGATAATAAATGTCGTAAGCTTACTTGTCGTTTATTTTAGTCGTTGATGATTCGCTGAACAAAAAGTGAAAGAACAAAACTTGAAAGATTGCGCAGAAAAAAACATGCAGAGGTGTAAGTATGAAATGACAGTGAGAGACAGGAAGACGGGAGACATGGACAACATATACGCAGAATTGAGACATCGTATACACTGTTCAGAGAAGCAAGTGGGCGTTGGCAGGACGCATCGTCGGTGGTCGAGAATCGTGGTGGAGTGGCAACCAATGAAGGGAACTTGCCTGAGAGGACATCAACCGGGAAAAGAAACAGTAAAAGTTGTTATGAGGATGGGCTATTGCCCGACAAGTCACCCGTGATTTTTTATTTTATTTTAAGGCAGTGTTATTGACAAATGTGTTGAGTTGTTTTGTTCATTGTGCACCACTGCCAACGCAGCAGCATCACCAACTAATTTGTTAAAAGAAACGGTGAGTTCAGCTCTAGTGCAGGAGCTCGATTAAATGTTGCATTGCAGGACCACGAGACACAGTGGCGGCTTGGCAGGCCTTTATCCAGCAGTGGACAGAACGTAGCTGCTGCTGATGATGATGAGTGAACTGAGACAATACGTTTCTCTAGCGATGAACACCTTGGATAAAACTTGGAGCAATTGGTGAGTGATTTTTCGCTGGCAACAGGCTTAGAGTTGTTGTTGTTGTTAACTTAGTGGCTAAAAATTAGACTGGAAAAGCCGCCTGTTTTACACGGTGGCAAATGGTGGTCGAGGTGAACGTCGGAGTGTCACTGCTGAGGCGAGCCACTGTGGAGACGGAGCGACTTAATCAGCTTGTGTGCAGGAGCTATATGGATTGTTGCATCGCGAGACCATTAAAGATCTTCTTGGTTCTTTCGGTAAAGTCACGTAGAAGGGAAGTAATAAAATAATAAAAATAAAACAATAAATATTATATTTTTTTAATGTTTTATTTCTTGGTTCTTTCGGTAAAGTCACGTAGAAGGGAAGTAATAAAATAATAAAAATAAAACAATAAATATTATATTATTTTATTATGTTTTATTTGTATTATTTTATTACTTCCCTTCTACGTGACTTTACCGAAAGAACCAAGAAGATTAATCCCTGCAGTCACGAAAGCTTTAAATCGACCATTAAAGATATAAGCGAAACGTTTAACAATAAATATATATTATGATATTGTGAAAGCATCGGGGCAGATAATCACATGATGCAATCATCCATGTAGCTCCTTTTGCCCGTCTCTGTCGCACCGTACGTAACCAAACGTGCTAATGGGATGTGCGGGAAATCTATCAACCTATACGGTATGCAGCGGGAAGCTATTTTAAGTAAACTTGGTAATTTTTCCTAATTTACCTCGTCTGTTGCCTCACCCTCCACGAGCGAATGGGTGTTACTGCAGGGTTTGGATTCCTCTGCAGGGGGCGCCATCACCACTCTTGAGTCGTCTTCCACGACCGCACGGCCGTGACCCCCCCCCAGCCCCTGTAGTGGATTTCATATCCCAGCTGGGCTAAGTGCACGGGCGTGAGGAAGTGAGATCGTATTCCGACCGCATAAAATTTGGACCTCGGGGTAAGAATACTTCCTATGGGGGGCTGGGGTCAAAATACTATCAAAGTACCCTCTCACACAAGGGCGATCAGAGAGAGAATGAGAGGGTGGGATGACTGGGAGATAAGGCTGGTGTAGTTGAGGAATATCTTCATTAATGAGGGCCGAATAGGACTCTCAAGTACCTTTGGTGAGATACACATTAACACACAGCTCAGTCACTTCGGTCAGTGACTGAAGTGAATTAGCCCAGACTTTGTAGGTCTGGGTGTCTGTGACCTTCCCACCGGCTAACGAGATCTAGCAGAAGGAAGCGATGCCCAGTTGTGGTGGCATCAACGACATCCATCTCTTGGCATACTCATGTGAAGAGGTCGTCATCATCAGCAGCAGCCATGATCAATTCACTGTTGGATTAAGGCCTTCTCAAGCTGTTCCCATCTCTTACGATGCAATAATCCACCGAGTGTCTGCACATGACCCGATTCCGTCGCTCCATCTCCGCTGTTTCTGAAAATAGGCCACCACTTTGTTAATCACTCGAATTGGCCAAGTCAAGAACGTGGTACCTGTCAAGGTTTGCCATTTCTATTGGTACAAGTACAGCCATTGATGTCAATCCACTGCCGGATGAGGTCGTCCCGACACCACACGTGGTTTGCGGGGGTTATTTGACCACACTTTACCGCGCTGGTCACCTCAGGTTGGTGACGGTAGGGAGCATGTAAATACAGTATAGCAATTGATTATGTGTATGCACTACCCTCTGCTGGCTTTCAGCCCCATAGTATCTGCCAATTGTGGTCACCCATCCAAACACCTATTGAGGCTTAAACCTGCTTAGCTTCCGAGTAATTTGATCACAGACAAACGGGACATTCTGCGTACGTATGATTCACACAGGCGATTCATATATCCCGACTTGAGTTCATACACGTGACCGATCAATTGTTTGCACTGCTGGCCCTCCAAATACTGTACCCACCCCCTGCATAGTCGAACACAGGTTTCTGGGGCAAGTGCCGTTATCGAGCGCCTATGAAAGGAAGGCCATCACGCACGAATACACAACACGGGCACGTAACTCATTTAAAGTGGTGTCGCTGCACGGGATCATCAGGATACCCCTGCCACTGTCCTCTGAGAACCTCCCTCGCCCTCCTGTTTTTAAACATTTGCTCGCTGCCCCCCCCCCCCCACCGCTGGTGAAAGATGCATGGCCTGCGGATGTGAGGGGAAGGGTTGAACTGCGACGTGCGGGCACAGCAACGTAGATTACGGGTCCTTATACATACGGCAGCAGGTACTCGTTTAAGGCCGAGTCGACCTAGGGGAGGCCCGTAGACCCGTTGGGATATGGCAGTGAGCGAGAATCGAGCTCCGAGTTTGCAGCGCGGCGCACTATGCCACCACATTGCTTTCCACCACTTACACAGATACAACCTCGTACACAAACACTCGCATACACACACGCACGCACTCCAACTCTCACCACGTAAAATCGCGCGTGCACACACATTAACGCAGTCTCACAAAGACAATCACACACACAATCTCACACACACACACTCTATCGCACGCACGCACACCATCTTTCTCATGCATGCACACAGTTTCCGGCAGACGCACAACCTCACAGACACAATCTCTCACGCAGACACCACCAGCGGTGCTACAACCAATATTTCTAGCTCGCAATCTGTCTCTCTCACACGCACAAGCTCCCTCTCACACACACAGACACACAATCTCACTCGCACACACAGACACGAGTTTTCCCCCACACACGCACGAATACCATAAAGACAAAGACCCTCCGATAGCCTTAACACACTGTTGGGGAAAGTGCTGTTAGTGAGCACCTACGAAAGCCGGAACGGCACACGAGAGGGTGGGTGGCCAGCACCACGCCCGGCACAAACACCATCAAAGACAAAGATCCCCCGTATAGCCTTAACAGACTGTTGGGGCAAGTGTTGTTAGCGAGCACCGATGTAGACCGGCATGGCACACTAGGAGGTGGGTGTCCAGCATCACGCCCGACCGCCTTTGCCTCTCCAGTGGCGATGTTTACGCGCCGCACCACGAACGGATTTGAGGCTGAGTCGACCTAGGGGAGACCCAGGACCGGGTCAGATAATCGTCATCGGTGTTGGCCGTGAGCGGGAATCGAACTGGGGTAGACAGGTTTGTAGCGCAAACCGCTCGCAACAGAGCGCCGACCGCTCGCCCGTGGTGAGACCGCCGTTCACTGAATCCCGTGCACGCATCTCTCAACTCTCGATCTCTACCCCCCCCCCCCAACGCCTCCGTGGCACCCCGACCCCCCTTCTTCCTTCTCTTCAAGCGCCCGCCGCGGATGTTCGAGACGAGTGAAGTAAAAAACGTAATTAAGAGCAGGGACCGCGCCTCGCGCGGTGAACGCGCTGAATTAGCCAGCAGTTAAGATTTAGCGGGTTTCGGAATGTTAATCATTTTAAACGCATTCCTTGGAGCCAGAAGATTAGCTCCTTCGCTGGACTGTAATTCCATTTTAAGTGTGTGTTGCGCCGACTCCACTAAAGAGCTGATATAATGGCGAGTCGTGCAGGGGCGTCGCTGCGCTCGCTTGCGCTGGCTACAGTTTATTTAATTGCATTACTTTTGCGCGCGTGTGTGTGTAGGTGTGTATTTCTGTGGGGCGATAGTGTAAGTGGTTAGCGCACCGAATCCTGTGGAGACGCACGTTCGATTCCCGCCCAAGGCTAACGTGGCGGGTTCCAGGTTTCTCTTCTGTCAACTCAGCCTTATGCAGGACACGGCTACCTGATGTGGGGCTGTAAACTTCAAAATGTGGGAGAGAGAGAGAGAGACGAAGGCGGCCAGGCGTAGTGCTAACCACACCACACCACTACATCGTGCGCCCTGCCGATCTTCATAGGTGCTCGCTGCTAGCATCACTTTTCCTGGCCGCTCGACAAGGCTATACGGGGGATCTTTGCCTTGGCGTGTGTATATATGTGTGAGTGAGTGTTCAACCATGCATTGTCTTCATCCTCCTCCTCCTTCCCTCCACATGTACCCACCCTCCCGCCCCACGCGTTGGGAGAGTTTTATTATTATATGTATGTGTGCGCGCGCATGCGATGGGGAAGTCACTCGGCAATTAATGAGGCACTTGACCTTCTGCGGGCGATCAAAGGCGGTCGAAATTGTTAAAATAATGTGAGCGGGACGGGATGACGGCGGGCGACCACGCTTCCTGCCCCCCCCCCCCTTCGTCTCACCCCCCCACCTCGTCTCCCCCCTCGCCTCGCCTGCCCGCTTGCTCCCAATTTAGACAAAGATAACCGCGTGGCGAGTCGTTAGGGTAATCGTTGTTGGTTGAATTAACACGTCTGCAAGCCGCTCGCTTAATGCTGTTTGTTATATTTTTGTAGTGTAGCTATTTATATTGTAGATGCTGCTACATGTGCATAGGCACGTGTGGAGTTATTTAGCGAGCGGATTTGCTATCCAATAGTGTCACCGTTGTGTTCGTTATTCGCAATCGACATCATCGTACAAACTACCACGTTTAATTATCATCACTATCAACATTAATTCCAATTTCATCCTTATTACCGTCGCTTAAACCATTTTCAATCAACACCACAATATAAACTAACACTACCCCCAGGCATCATCGTCGTTATCGTGGACACTATTTATTACACATCTTTCGTTTTTAGAAATGATTGGCTGTAGTCAATAGTTACTTTCAGCTATTGCCAATGGCGATGCGCTAACCACTGCGCCACCACGCCTCCCTCGGGGCATAGTGACTGCTTTGTACATCGGCTGAGAATCAGGTCGGAAACGTCTTATGTTATTTTACGAGTGGGAATTTAAAAAAATTGAATTATTTCACGTGTGTTTTGTGTGTGAGAGGAGGGGGAGCGATGGCGCAGTGATTAGCGCAATGCACGACGACCCCAGCGAGCCGAGTTCGACTCCCGAGCACAGCCAACATCGCTTATACGAATATATGAACCGGCACTGGGCCACTCCTATGTCGACTCAGCCTTAATTGAGTACTCAATGCGGTGTGGAAAATAAATAAAAATCAGGATTGGGGAGACAAAGGCGGATAGGCGTGATACTGGCCATCCCACCCCTTGGTGTGTCGTTCCGGTCTTCCATCGGTGCTCGATATAACAGCCCTTGCCCCAACAGTCTGTAATATGTATACGGGGTATCTTTGGCTTTTTTATACTGCATACACATGTGTAATATATACAATATTATAATGTATACATGCGGCTAATGATGTGTTCTTCGAGACTACGTTTAAAGATTGCGTATGTGTAGAGTCTATAATTTAAAACCATATATATGAAGGTTGATGTCTCGTACAAAACACGGGTACTGCCATTCCTGTACGGGCCCATCTATCACGCGAATGATCATGCACACTACATACACACATATATGTAACAATATATAAGTATTCTTTCTAGTAGGTATCTGCATAATATACGCATTATACATGCAGTATTTAATACACGTCTGTGTATACTATTGTAGTTGTTCATAATTAACGTTTTTTAATATTATATTCCATGACCCACGGCCGTTTAAATTCACATGGTGTCCGCTGTTAGACATTTGTAGCCGTTACATCCTCTGCTTAAACATCATAAGCCATGGTCCACTATCTCGGGATAGATGCCAAGATATAGTACTCATACTTAAGTTGTATTTATTGACCTATTTATTTTCAGTGACTTGCTTCCCCTTTCCCTACTTTGCACTCCTATCGTTTTCTTTGCATGATTTGTTGTCAGTCGCTGACACCCACCCTGCTTGAAATCAGTGCAAAAAAATTGCTTTATAGCTAATCGGATTCATCCATTTTCATGCAGAATATGTTAGGTATATATTTCGGAATATATTTACCAGATCTAGAGATATGTTTATACTGTTTGTATATACTGTACGTACTTTGTGTATAGTAATGTTTAAATATGAACGTGAACATGTGTTATGACACATGTTTAAACGCATGCGTAATGAGTATTTCTGGTATATAAAGTGCGCTACATATTTAGACACGCATCGGAATATACTTAGACTAGATGTTGCATGCGTTTTTTTTATCGGGAAGCGTACCGTTTCGCAAAATCAATTATGCGCTCTCTTGGGTGATTACAATCGAATTATAAATCAGGTAATTAGCAAATATACACGCAAATAAAGACGTACAACTTGACATATGTGCTTTCATTTCCATATAAGAAAGAAAATTTGCTCTTATCAGCCGATATGCCTTTCGGACCGATGTCGTCCAGCAAGGTTTGTTGACGCTGCAGGTTTCCCTGATCGGTTTCGACTGCTCTGGCTTTCATCAGCAAGTCACGGGCCGTTTAGTCTCTGCAGGTGCAATAGTCGATGTGCGCTTAGGCACACGCGCATATTAAAACAATATAATATCCAGTAATTTAAATAATCATTTGTCCACCCACCCATGGAAGTATGGCCACCGTCGTGTCGGTGACCATACTTCACCACGCTGGTTCGCCTCGCCCGTCGTCGGCAATCGAACCCAGGTGGGTCGGGTTCGCGGCGCAATGCGCCAAGCACCGCTACAATAATCACACTCACTATAGTATTGAATTACAGAGACACGCATAGTCAAGCGTGTATACGTATACACCTATGTAGCATATTGTATATGTACCATATAGCATGCACTGTACTCGTGTACTGTGTTATGTTCGTCGAGAAAGGCATTTTGTGTAGGTAATTGTGTATGCGTACACAATTGTGCATGGTATGTGTGTAACCACTTAATCTGCGTATATGTATAGGTGTTATGTGCCGCTATACTATACTACGAGACCATACGTATCCTTAGTACGTACATCCACTGTGAACATTCCATGTACACAAGGATATTTAACTTAATGTTCACGTATTCTTGCGTGTATGCACATTAGCAATTACTTGCATTGTGTATCGTATATGCAGTGCTGTACCTTATTATTGCAGAGCACCACGTGACTCCGTAGCCGACAAGCGTGCATGGTACTCACCACGTGACTCCGGATAATTTATAAAAACCTTTTTGTATTACCGGTAACCGCATAAAAAAACCGGTTACCCCCTCCCCCTCTCCCCTTGTTATATATCGGTTTGCTGCACACAGACATTTGTAGAAATAAACAAAGCGTGTTTACCTTTATCACTGATAAACGACGGCAAGCTGCCAGTGGTGGGTTGATCATGAGGACACCGGACGTTCAATCCAGAGGGCGGTTCGATCTCC
This sequence comes from Lethenteron reissneri, assembly GCF_015708825.2. NCBI lineage: Eukaryota > Metazoa > Chordata > Hyperoartia > Petromyzontiformes > Petromyzontidae > Lethenteron > Lethenteron reissneri. Next base: position 1,909,848 of record NC_083811.1, read on the forward strand.
CGAGGCGGCAGTTGAAACATCGGGGCAAACATCTTAAATCCTCACGCGCCACCACCACCACCGCCTTTGTGCACCTAGCAGCAGCAGCAGCTGCGTATAAATTACTAACTTCCACAGTTACTCGATCGGCAGGTCGAGAAATTGTGGTGGGGTAAAGTGTGGGTACGCCCACTTATACCGAGGCGTGTGCTCAGTATGGAAGAGGAGACAAAATACCCTCTGAGGAATCATCCGTTTAGTTGGAGGCCTTTCCACCGGCGGTGGCGTGAGCGAGCAATTGCAGGGGCCTGCGCCTTATAACTGAGGAACGAGGCCACGTTTACCACCACCACTACCACGCGGTAACTCGAGCCGCCGTGCGGTTTGTACGTTCACGGGTGCCAACCCAATGCCTTCGTTTCCTAAGATTACCGCTTCGCGACTTCCTCAAAACGTTTAGCGATGTTTGTGGTGATCGTTTTAACAACATCGGATATATCTAGACGCCGATCGACTGCTCACTTATAACGATTGTTGTATTTCTGTGCCCTGCAAACATCGACGTGACGTCTGGATTCCCAGCTCACGGTTCAATTGACTGCGGTGACTTATCAAGGCCAGAAGCCACTGCGACGCGATTAAGGTTCTCTCGCACACCTCCGACGGCCGTGGAGGTTTGTTTGACCATACTTCACCACGCTGGTTAGTGCGCGTTTGGTGAAGATGAACGAAACGTGGCGCTCGCTGGCCATAATATCAGCCGTGGCCGGGAATCGAATACAGGGCGCCTGGTTTAGAGCGCAGTGTGCTGCTGCTAATCACGACGCCAAATGCTCCAGCCAATGTCCCGTGGGCTATGCCCGGGAGGGGTCGGCAGCCTGCTGCTCCGTAGCCGCACGCGGCCCTTTAAGGACCGCTTCGTGACGCTGCCAACGAAGGGCTGTCTCGCGTTCAACGTGCGCATTGCGGCTCTTGAAATATTGAGTGTTTTACCCCTATGCTGTACAAGAAATGTCAATTCTTGTTTTTTTGGTTGCTGACCCCTATGCTGTACGCTACAGCATAAGCCAAAAATACAAAGACCCCCTCCCCCCCCCCCCGTATAGTCTAAGGAGACTATTGGGGTAAGTGTTGTGAGCGAGCACCTATGGTACTCGATTAAGGCCGAGTCGACCTAGGAGAAGACCCACGATGGGTTCTTCTGTTGTTGACCGTGGCTGGAAATCTAAACTCCGGTCGCCCGGTTTGTCGCGCAATGCGCCGATCACGACACCACCGGGTCCCCACATCGCATCGGCACCAATAACAACAACAACAATATCATCATCAGGCGACATTCGCCACCACGTCTATGGCGACATCGCCGCAGCGCTTGTGCCAGACTTGTTGCAATTTGAGGCCGTCTCATGAGGCGTCGAAGGCTCGCTGGTAGGAGGTCACGGGACAGACCCCCAGGTGTCGTGGGTGGATTGACTGCGATGATCATAATAATTTACATGCATTGACTTAAAGCTTTCGTGACTGTAGGAATTCATATTCTTTGGGTCTTTCGGTAAAGTCACGTACATAGGTTTTGTTATTTTCTTTCTACGTGACTTTACCGAAAGACCCAAATAATATTTGCATACCTACCAACTCATACGGTTTACCCGTATTCTTGTACAGGGAAATTAAGTAAAAACGTGATTTTGTTTTATTTTTGTGTCTCCCTTCTGATGGGACTTTGTAGGATGAACGTTGAGATTTTTAAGGGCACGGGTTGACCAACAAGGTCTGAATGGGTCTGTAATAAGATAGGCACTGATAAGGGGTTGACAGGTATGCATTTGTAAAGCGCATTTCATTCATAGATCCCAATGCGTCATGTATGGAAAGCAGGAAGTAATCAGAGCCAGGGTAAACGGCCATAATTAGGAGTTAGAGGCCAGTTTAATTGGTGAGATTTAAATACCGACTTAAATATATCTAACGATGACCGGCAGATGCTCCACCTGTGCTCCCCACTGTGCCAACTCGCTGCGTTTTAGCTGCCTCGCGCTCGTTGTTGTGAACGTCGTTCCTATGCCCTCCCGATGATGTTAGAGGACGATCGCCTGACCTTTATCTCGCCAGGCGCGTAGGTTGTATATGTGTTTCATATGTACGGTACATATATACACCAAAGACAAAGATCCCCCGTATAGCCTTTTACAGACTGTTGGGGCAAATGCTGTGAGCGAGCACCTATGAAGGCCGGCACAGCATACGAGAGGGTTAGTGCCCAGCGCCATGCCTGTGCGCCTTTGTCTCCCCCAGAGGCGATGTTTACACACCTCGCCAGGTAATCATTTGAGGCTGAGCCGACCTAGGGGAGGCCCAGAAGCGGTTCAGATAATCGTCACTGGTGTTGGCCGTGAGCGGGAATCGACTACGGGTAGCCGGGTTCGTTGTAGCGCAGCGCGCTAACCGCTGCGCCGCCGCTCCCCACAATTATTCAACAAATACAAAGATACCCCGTATAGCCTTAACAGACTGTTGAGTCAAGTTCTGTTAGCGAGCACCTATGAAGGCCGACACGGCACACGAGGGGGTGGGTGGCCAGGAACCTTGCCCGGCCGCCTTTGTCTCCCTCGTGGCAACGTTTTAACACATCGCACCAGGCATTCGATTGAGGCTGAGCCGATCTAGGGGAGGAGGCCCAGGACAGGTTCAGATACTCGTCACGCTGGTGTTGGCCGTGAGCGGGGATCAAACTCGGGTCTCCGGGTTCGTAGTGGCGCAGCGCGCTAACCGCTGCGCCGTCGCTCCCCACACTATGTACATACACCGTACACATCGCGACAGACACTCTACCTTGGGCTCGCTCCGCGTCTCCGTTCACGAGTGAGAGGCTTAATTCAGTGAGACAGCCTCCCGCACCCCCCCCCCCCTCCAAGTCCGCCCGCCTCCCACGACACGGCCGCAAATGCCTCCCAATCAATAACTGTCAGAGAAATGAAAGGCAGCGGTTGAATATTCAATAGCGTCCCCGAGTTAAAACAAAAAAAAACATTAAAGAAAAAACACACACACATGCACGCACACGCGCGCGCACTCTCCTATTTTGCAACCACGCAGTCGCTCAACACACCCCCCCCCCCCCCTTTCTAACCATCCCCACCCCCCCGGCAGATAGGATAATGAGCTGTAGTTTGTGTATAAAATCCTTACGCGTTATTTGCGCTATGAGGAAGAGTAATGTCTTCATCATTTAGTGAAATGCAACACACGTACGTATGAGCGGAGAAGCGAGCGGTGGCGCAGCGGTTAGCGCACTGCGCTTTGTGAGTTTCATTGGCGGCCGCAACTCCCTTGTGCTAAACCGTTTGCTGTGGCTTTCAAGTGCAGGTTATATTAATAGTTAATGTATACACGATTTGCACGTGTGATTCATTGCATCGTAATCGATTGATAGGTTAGTGCATTGGTTGTCTTTTTACCTACGTGACTTTACCGAGAAAAACCTAAGAATATGAATCATTGCAGTCACGAAAGCTTCAAATCTAGAATTGGTTGTCTACTTGGTTTTTAAGTAATTGATTAATTTAATGATTGGTTTGTTTTATTAATTGGCCAAATGTATGTACCATGTTAAACTTCTTTTCCATCCTACATAGCCAGCCGCGCTAAAAACTAAACGCAAAAAGCACAAACATTTGCTATATCGTGATTTCAAAGTGCATAGCTTCCAGTGTCTTCCTAATATCGGAAGGAAAAGCGTTCCAGACGGCCGCAGGAGCACATCTGAAAACGCGCATGAGTGATGATTTAGTCATCGTAATTGATTGACTGTGCTGTTATTGTCATTGCATTGGATAATTGGTGTGATTATTGAATCATGTTGATTGATTAAATCCTTGATCGATTGATGGATGAATTCAAAGATATATCTGGTATTAACATGGATTTTTTTATTGAAAAGTTGCTTTATTGACGAGTTTGTTTATTGATTATTTATCTTGATTTATTTATTGATTATTTAATCGGATTAAGGTTGAGTTGGAGTTGATTGATTTTTTTTATTTTAGTTGTGAAGTTTGGTTAAGGACCTGTTTTAATATTGATGGACTGATTACTTTTTCGGTTGATTTGTAAATAATCGATGCATTGCTTGGTTCAATCATTTGCTGATATGTTGGTATATTTATTTGGTATTATGGTTAATCGATTGAGGTATTTGTTGATATTCATTATAAACCAACGAGCGAGATGATTGTTGGTGTGTTCATTGTATTTCTCTCTCTCTCCTCATTGATGTATTGCCTGCCACAGATATCCCGCACCAAGAATTGGAGTTGAACTCTGTCATTAACGCTCAAGGTTGCTTCCTCAGGGAGATCATGTGCCTCGCCTTCTCCCCTGTCCTGGTGACCCTCACGCTCCAAGCACCACAGGAGATCTAGCGGACGAGAGCGTTAGGCTACTGTAGATTTGGTGAGTGGGAGAGTTAGCAAATGGGAGAGTTAGCAGATGGGAGAGTTTGGGAACGGGACAGTGAGTGAGTGAGTTAGGGTATGGGAGAGTTTGTCGCGATCTGTCTGTGTTTGTCTATCGGTCTCTCCATCTATCTGATGCAGAATTCCTCACTCCATTAAAAGTGCTCTGCAATAGACTCGTTGCTTTTTGTCGACTGCACATTATCGACGACGAGTTAAATCTCTTGAAATGCGCCATTGTTGATGAATGTGAATTAATTAACTTATACGAAATATTATATTTACGCACAGTTAGTGTCTAATGGCCTATGAGCAAATCGCCTACAACGCTTCCGATCTCGTAAGATCTCGGCAGCTAAGCAGATTTAAGCCTGGACAGCGCTTGGATTGGCGACCGTATATGCGTAACAGGTTGTTATAGGCTGTGGGGGGATGGGGGAGAGACGACATGGGGGCAGCAGAAGGCAGTTGCAGCAATATCCATTGCTGTACTGTGCGTCGATGCTCCCCACCTTCATCCTGCCGAATGACCAGCGTGGTGAAGTATAGTCAATTGACCTTCACTACCGGTACGGCATGGGGAAGCCCTCATCATCCAGCAGTAGATGGATATATGCAGAGTAGGCTTGGTGATTATATAAATGTATAACAAGTTAAGCATGCTATAATATTCCTCTTTACGAGCGTTGAGTTGTTCCTGTGGATGGCTGTTAAGAACTACGGACGCTGTTACTTGCACAGGGTATGTATGTGTACAGGTGCGTGTGTACATCGTCTATAAGTGTAAAGAACACGTGCTGGTGTGCACGTGAGCAACTACTGAATAATTATAAATGTTTTATGTTAAAATAAATGTAGCCGCGTGGTGAATTAAATTACGTGTTCGCGTGTGTTTGTGTGTATGGATGTATGCGTTGTGTGTGTGTGTGGTTAGGTGGCCACCCACCCCCTCGTGTGCCGTGCCGGCCTTCATAGGTGCTCGCTATCAGCACTTGCTCCTGCAGTGTGTTGATGCTGGGAGGGTTCTTGTGAGTCTCTGTGAATGCGTGTGTGTGTGTTGGGTTACGTCTCCCGTTAAAGACACGCTGTAGGAACAGTTCGCGTTTACATTTTGCTCGTGAATGTGAATTAAACAAGAATACCAACACAAATCCCGTCTGATCACCGTCTGTGCTGCGGTTACTTACCCCATCATCCCTCCGAGGTCGATACAACGAGTAACAATTTGTTTTAAGTCAACAGCGAGCGTGCTGTGGGGGTGGGATTGCTGCCCGCCAGACGTATCCATTGCTGGATGAAGGCCTCTCGAAATGGAACTATCCACTTCGCATCTGAACAAGAACTGATTGAATCACTCCGTCTAGCCATGACTCGCCGTCTCGCCACCAACATATCCAGTCCCACTTTTATTAACCGCCCAATACTGTGTATCACACCTGCGTATGTTTTCTATTCCATGTGTTCCTCTTTAGTAAATAAAGGATAATTATACCACAAGTGTTTATGTCTACACATTGCAGCATAAAGACGATGCATAATCCTTAATTTACTATTTTTCTATATTTAATTTCTGGTTTCAGAGTGCAACTGCGCTAACCACTGCGCCACCGCTCGTCGCCCCATAGGCTTGACAAAACTGTATACAATATTCCAAAACTTGTTATAAAATAAAGGCAAAGACCTTGTTTAGGATGCTTTCTTTTGTATCCCGGTTGCTGAGCACAGACCAAGCGGCCAGCAACACACATCGAATTATGAAAGACGTGACAGATAAGAGGCAGGATAAGAGTGTTCCTTGAATGGCGAGAGTAAGTAAGACGTTGCTTGGGAGAGATTCTAAAAGTTTGAGCGGTGCGTGGCAAGAAGTTGAGAGGAAGCGGGGGCGACCTGGAGCGTGGGGTGTTTACAAAACAACGGCCACACCACCCGCCGTCATTCGCCCCACACCGCCTTATGTCAGAAACATAAAGTTCTAAATATAGGCGGGCGGGCGGGTGGACTACACGGGCAAACATTTGCCCAAGGCTCGTTAGGATTTTACGCTGTCCTTTATGTGGTCCCGTGGCGACCGAGCCACGCGAAACGCGTCCACGTGTCGTCACGTCTCCGAAGCCGAGTGGGCGTTCAAGCCCGGTTCTACTTGCAGGCGCGTGATGGCACCAAGATGGTTCAGGAGCTCAACGCCGTTGTCGAGGTCCTGTTGAAGCGGTGTGGGTGAGGCCTTCATCCAGCAGCGGCGTGGCAAAGTGGTTATTTTTATTTATATCGTGGATAAAAGTATGTTGGCTTGGTCAGGACGTGTTGCTAAAAGAGATGACGATGTGATGATGATGATTGGCGGTCTAAACTAGCAGCAGATTATCATCCAAAGTGAGGGATTACTGCCCAGTCTACGTCCACCAAGGAGATCGAGCGCCATGGTGGCGAGATGTTAACTACCTCGCCTGCTATCCAGAGGACGTGAGTTCGATTCCGACCCTTGACGCCTGTGTGTGCATGTTCTTTCTCTCCCCGTGGTCGTGTGTATTGTTTCTCCGGGTCCTCCGGGTTTTCCCCTCTACATTTACAGGCGTGCGTTTAGAGTATTTGGCAGCTATAAAGTTCCACGTGATGATAATCCGCTCCTGTTGAGCTATCATTCGTGGCCAGATCGCTTCGTGAAAACGATCCATATAGCTCAGTGGGCCTTCTCCCGGCAAAACAAAATGAGTTTAGTTTAAGTGCAATGACATCCAGCTCAAGTGCTGGTAGATTATCCAATGTGGTGATTGTGAAGGCTGCAATTTTAGTAATCGGTCAGTAGGGGTCTCCATGGAGCAGGCGGGCACCTGCCCTAACACCGATCTGGAAAGGGCAGGCAAACACGTGCGTGTGCTGAACTTCTTTTGCGCCGTACGTAGCCACCCACGCTCATCGGAGGCGCGGGGAAGGACAACAAGCTAAACACACAAAGCAGCTGTGAAGAAATGAGCTCTCATTGTCGATGACTTCAAATTGCTCCGCTCGAGTGGCTTCCGAGGATCAGAGGAGCGTTCTAGGGGGGCGTCCATAAATGACGCACGCGATTTTGGACGATTTTTGACCCCCCCCCCCCCCTCGTCACACGGCGTCACAAAAAATAAGACTCCCTTCAAATATGACGCCACAAAGCTCTGCCCCCCCTCCCCCCCAAAAAAATCATACTTCAAATCGCTTTACACTATTGTCATTTAAGTGCGTATTTAATGTGGCACTGCACTTTGATCTTGTAGGAGACACATTTATTAAAATGTCTATTTAATTAAGAAGAAAGTGTTGTCTATGTTTATTTAAAGTTGCGCATTTTGATGTGACGTCACATTTCTCTACCCCCCCCCCCCTTCGTCACACATCGTCACAAATGTCTGAACCCCCCCCCCCCGCCCTAGGTGCGTGACGTCATTTATGGACGGCCCCTAGACGGCTGCAGAAGTGCGCGCGATGCAGCGTGGCGATCACTCGAGGAGGCGGCCTTCATCCAGCAGTGGATTGGTCATGACTGAAGACGATGGATCATTAACTGCAGCCCGATACGACAAATGGCGCTATTAAAATGCCACTCGGAATCGTGGACGCGCCTGAGGTCGCAGTTACGATGCTCGTGAACACAAACTTGGAATGTCAATCCACTGCTGGATGAATGCCACCCGATCCGTCGCAAAAATCTTCCGATCTATCGATGTTATCAATTCGCCGAGGATCGCTCCGTCTCCACGGGGGGGAATTCCTTCACTCGGACGCGTTCCGTTCCTCGGCTCCGTCATCTCACGATCATCTCACGATCATCTCACGATCATCTCACGATCATCTCACGGATTCACTATTCTCATCGGACACCATCTCGCCTTGGGGCGACGCGTCATGCCCAAGCCTCGCTCCCTTTTCTCAACCGCGTTGAACGATCTGGTGTCACGTGCCGTGTGTTCCCCAGGCCACGTGTTACTCTATCTATCGTCTCTCAGTGTAATTGAATGCATTCACTTCTCCACGCTTCTCGGACCTTGAGCACCCTCCCCTGTGCGTGTGCTCATCGAAGCAAGAATAAACAACAGACAGAGAGATTCCCCGTGGCCTGCACAGACTTTTGGGGGATGATGTTCGCGCGGAGCAGCACCGATGAAGGCCGGCACGGCACACGAGGAGATGGGTGGCCAGCACCACGCCCGGCCGCCTTTGTGTCCCAAAGTGGCGATGTTTTTACTGCGCACCAGGTACTCGCTTGAGGCTGAGTCGACCTAGAGGAGGAGGCTCGGGACCGGTTCGGTTAATCGTCACTGGTGTCGGGAGCCGTGAGCGGGTCTCGAACTCGAGCGGACGGGTTCGTAGCGCAGTGCGCTACCCGCTGCGCTACCGCTCCCCACACAACCAAAGACAAAGATGCCCCGTACAGTATAGTAACAGACTGTTGGGGCAAGTGCAAGCGATGTTAGCGAGTAGCACCTATAAAAGGCCGGCAGAACACACCACACACACACAGAGACGACCCCATACACACACACAGACGACGTCCACACACACACACAGACTCCCACACACACACACAGAGGCGACTCACACACACAGACGACTCCCACACATACACACAGACTCCCACACACACAGACTCCCACACAGACTCCCACACACACAGAGACGACTCACACATACACACACACACAGACTCCCACACACACACAGAGACGACACACACACACAGACTCCCACACACACACAGAGACGACACACACACAGACTCCCACACACACACACACACCCACGCTCACTCCCTGTGTGTGTCGTGGTTCATGCGGCGCCACAGTCTGTCGACACACGTGGAGTGTCAGGCAGAACAAGTAAGTTAATGGATGACCACGCACAGAGTCGGAGCCGACAAATCGCTAATGAGGCGAACATCATTAATTATTTTCTCACCGCTCCCGCCTCCTGCCCCCCCCTCCTCCTACGGCCACTTCGCCCCCCCTCCACCCCCACCCCGAGCACACACCCCCCCCCCCCCCAGTTCCCAGTCGCCTCTCTAAAGGGGCCGTTAATTCATCGCTGAAGGCGCGACACATTCGCCACCAGCAAAAACTGCGTGGTCTTAAATGGGGAAACGTATTTAGATTATAGGTAGGTGACGTTTCGGGCAATGAGCCGTATTCGGAGCGCAAATGAAGGTGAATGATTCACGTGCTGTGAAGAAGGGTCCGCTTCCCGAAACGTCGCCTATTGTCCATCGTTTTTAACGATTCGGGCCCACGTGTCGTTGTTGTTGTTGTTGTTTGTGATTGTGCACCACTTGACAACGTTAGTATCACTCACAACACCGTTCGTCTCTGTTCGTGGCAGCTGTCCCAGTAATTGCGCGGTTGATCTGTATGCCGCCACATTAAACATTTAAAGCTCCCTGTATTTTAAAACAAATATTTTTTGTCCAATTCTCTTGGGAGTCTTCCACTCATCCCCGTATCGTGAAATATTCCTCGGGACACGTCCCGGTTTTTGTTACATCAGAGGTGGCAACCGCGGCGGTTTCATGTGCTCCAACGTGATAAATGCGGGGTGTCATCGTTGGAGTTGTACTCCACTTTTAGATTAAACACTCATCTCTTTAGAACTGTTTTTTGTGTTTTAGTTCGTTGTCCTTCTGCCGCACCTGCGATTAGCACGGTTGGCTACGTACGGTGCGATAGAAGTTCAACACACATATTCGTACATGCTGAATCGATCTTTGCGGCGCTGTGAGTTTCGTCACCGCTGGGTGTTCTGCGGCATGAATCTACCAGCTCCGCTTCCCGCACGAGGTCAGAACGACGGAATTCGCGGCCAAATATCAAAGCGTGGCAGGACCCTCGTGAAAACGCGTCTCGAGACTCGGCCGAAATCTCTCCCCTGCGTGAGGGTAAACCACGCGGCACACTTACACAAGCGCGCGCCGACTTGTGGCAAGACGTTAAAGACCGCGTGTCATCATTCATCGTCAAAGTTGCGTGGATTTTTTCTCCCTCCGGATCCTCCGATTTTCCCCCCTCCACGTTTAGAAGCAACGCCACGCGTTTAGAGCATGTTGGCTGCTGCGAAAAAAGCGTCCACGTGATGATGATGATGATGATGAGCCACTTCGTGTGAGCTATCGCTTGTAATGGCCTGGTCGCTTCTGAAAAAGAGCTACATAGCTCAGTGGCAACTCTGACTTTGGTAAAATTAAAATCGCTTTAGTTCAAGTCAGGCACGTGGCACGGCCCCAAAAATATAAATACATGGCAATGCTTACCCATTGGCTGTCGCTAATAATCGAATGTTTTCTAATAATTATTATGAGAATAGCACAATCAATTGTAACACGCTGATGTGTACTCTTTGGTTCTTTCGGTAAAGTCACGTAGGTATAAAAAAAATCACGACGTTTCGATCGCAACACAAGCAATTTGCGATCGAAATGTCGTGATTTAATTTATTTTTATACCGACGTGACTTTACCGAAAGAATCAATGAGTATGGATCCCTGCAGTCACGAAAACTTCAAATCTACGCTGATGTGTCTTGTATTGTTCAATGGTTGTGAAATGACCATGGGTCTCAAGGGGGGGGGCGAGGTGGGGGTGGGTGGGGTGCAGGTCACTTCAATGGGCTCTCAGATGCCCCCCCCCCCCACTAGGACTCCTGATTGTGGGTTCTGTACACCTAGCCCCCCCCCCCCCCCACTAGGACTCCTGATTGTGGGTTCTGTACACCTAGCCCCCCCCCCCCCCACTAGGACTCCTGATTGTGGGTTGTGTACACCTAGCCCCCCCCCCACTAGGACTCCTGATTGTGGGTTCTGTACACCCAGGCCCCCCCTCGCCACAACCCCACCGCCCTCCTCTCATATCTGACGCAACCAAAAAATCCCCCTCCGCTAAAACAGTTGCGGGGGATAACTTTTAATCACCCCCCCCCCTCTCGTCCTACACGCGCGTTCCCCCACTCTGTCCAGTCGACCCGGGATCACAATCAGCAGCAGCAGCCCCCCACCGTCCCATCTCAGTTACCCCCCCCCCACTCCGCTCGAAAAGCAACCCACAATCGCCCTGAGAAGTCGTCTCATCACACGGCAACCTTGCACCGCCTCCACGTGCAGAGTCGAGAGCCGAGACCCGGTTGCCCCCCCCCACCCACGTTCCCCGACAGTCGAAATTGTCCCGCGGGAGACCCTCGACTCACTGGAGGAGGGGAAGTTGGGGGGGGGGGTCTCGTCCATCGTTGCTTGTGGACCTGATGCCTGATGCGGTGAGCGGCAGAGACCGGGACACGAACCGCGTCAGGCGCCTCTTGAGCGCCGGGGAGTACCAGAGATTGGGATTCTAGTCACCTCCGTCGGCGGTGGGGATATAACGGAGCGGATCAATCCTAGCAGGCGACGGCTCCACGGAGTAAGAGAGAGAGACACACAGGGAGAGAGACACAGGGAGAGAGACACAGAGAGAGAGAGGGGGACGTGGAGAGTTGGTCGAACAACGCGGGACGGCGTCTCGAGTCACGACACCGTGCCCGGGCGCGCTCCCTCGCACTCTCCCCTCTCGCTCTCGCTCCCACCCCCGCGTCTCGCTCTCGCTCTCAGCAACATCACGTGGTTAATGTATAATTGCTAACATATGGTGTGTGTGTGTGTGCGTGTATATATATTATTTTAACTCCTAAAAGGGGACAGGTTTGTGTGCGTGCGCGCGCGAGAGTGAGTGTACACAAACCCCCGGCTCCCTCCCGCGTGGCCACCCCACTCCTCGTTCATCGCTAGGGGCGGAGCGGCCGCCACCGTCGGTCCCGACCGACAGAGGAGTGGGGGGGGGCGCAGAGTGGGGGGCAGGGGGGAGAGGAGGGACCGAGGGGAGGAGGGGGGGGGATGCAGGGCGGGGGGAGAGAGGCGGTAGAGGAGGAGGAGAGGGCAGGAGGATAGAGAGAGAGAGAGCGAGCGAGGGGGGGAGGTTAAGTTCTGTCAATGTTTGCTCTTCAAATATTTCCTGAGACGTTTACGGCGCATTTATCCGCTGACAGAGCCCGGGGAACATCTGCGAGGTGTTATGGCCCCGGGGCAATCGCGCGCGCGCGCGCGGAGAGAGCGCGTCCGCGCCGCGTCGATCGTCGTCTAAACGTCGAGGCGAGGTGCGCGTTACGCATATATTTGCCTCTCCCTCCGTGCGTTCGCCTCGCGCGCGACCACGATGCCATAAACCGACGCGAACCCCTCGACTCCTCGAAGCCGGCTCCGTATGTCCAGATGGCACCAGTTGGTCCTGGAATGCCCCTCCCCCTCCACCACCCACACACACCACCAACCACCAACCTCCACCACCACCACCACCTCATCATCGTCTCCACGCGACGTCCTTCCACGATGAGCCCACGGGGACACGCGCGCGCGGATGCGTGGAACGGAACGGGGTCCCGCGACCCCAGTGCTTCCCGCGGACCCCCATGCTTTTGTTGCGGGGGGCGGGGGCCGGGGGGGTCATTGCCGAAGCCGCGAGTCGATCGACACCGCGAATGGTCAACGCAGCCGACGGCCGTCGGGAGTCGAGCAGGAGACGGATACGGAGGGGGGGCTCTCAACCTTCAACTAAAACCCGAGGAGAGGTCCCGTGGAGCGCGCGGCGGAGATGGACGGCACCTCGACAGAGAGAGACAGAGAGAGAGAGACACAGAGACAGACAGAGAGACAAACAGAGAGCGATAGATGGGGGTGGAGAGTTTTGAGCTCCGCACGTGGTGGCCTTTAGCGAAGAGGGGTGGGAGGGGGGAGCAAATGCACTTTGCGAGCCGCACGCGCCGCGTCCCCGTTGTGTTTGCGTGGTTGGCGTCTGTCCGTGCGATCTGCTGCGTAATTGTGCGGAAGGGTTCCGCGCGAGCTAAAAATGTTTGCCGAGGCCGGCGATTTACTCCGACGTCGTGATTGCACCTTCAATAAAAATGCGTTTTTTTGTTGTTGTTTCGCTAATGGAAGGAATCGGCGGCGTCACTCCAGCGCCAAACATCCACAACCACCCTCCTCATCCCTCTCTGCACGCTCTCTCCTCCCTCCCGCCTCTCCCGTCCCGTCGTGACCCACCAACCCCGTCAGTACCCTCCATGCACCCTCCCCATCCCCTGCGCTCATTCCCGCCAGGTTTGGGGACTTGAACCGCGCTAATTCCGCGGTGGCTCGCATCTCCTCATCCTCGCTCTCTCTCTGTCTCTCGAGCGGAATGCGATGAGGGAGAGAGGAGGGTCACGCGGATGAAACGCGAACCATCACTCAAGTTCCAGCAGCAGCAGCGAGCCGAGTCTAGGACCCGTACTCACCAGGAGCGATGCCTGCAATGGTGATTATGGTGATGATGGTGATTATTGTGGTGGTGATTAGTGTGGTGGTGTTATACTTTTCAAATCCTCCCGTGACTCGCGACGTGAACGCGTTCGTCTCGATGCGCGTGTTCGCCGCTCAGTCCGAGACGCGGGCGCCGCGTTCACGAATGCAAAGTTTCGCAGCTGTGACGCGCCTCGAGTCCCGGAGTCGAACTCATGCGCCCGCTGCTGGGCGAGCGGTGTTCGGAGCTTTTGGGAGAGCAGCAGCAACAGGAACACGTCCCTCTCGCTCGCCCACTTTGCCGTGCCCAACCACACAGCCACGACCATCACCGACGCGACCACCGCCACCAACAACTACCACAACTCGCACCGACACCACCATAACCACCACCACAATATTCAACATCACCACCACCATCACCGCAACTACCCCGACCGACGCCACCACCAGCACCACCCCCATCTCCCACTCACCCTCCTTGCAGACCCCCGCCACCCCGCCGCCCAGGCCACCCCCCCCCCGAACCTCCTCCACCAACTCCACGCGGGCGTCATCACCGCCGCCTCTCCACCAATGGGCGACCTCTCTCCGCCTCTTCTCTGGAGATCGTGGTGGTGGTGGTGGGGGGGTTCAGTGCGGGCGGGAGGGGGGGCTGAGGTGGTGGGTGGGAGCGGGGGGGGGGCGCGGTCGGAGGAGGAGGCGCGCGCCGGGGCCGACCAATGGGGGGGCACCGCGCGTGGGCTCCGCGTTCGGGAGAAAGTTTTGTTGGGAGGCGCGCGCGCAGAGAGGGGGGGGAGTCTATGAATGGCCGAGCGCGAAGAGCTCCGAGGTTCAGTGCTCGAGGCGAGAGCTCGGCTCACTCCCTCACTCACTCGCACTCGGCTCCCCACCCGCCCATTTCCCCCCCCCCCGCCCCCAACCTTTCATCATCATAATCATCATCTCTCTCTATCCGTAACGTCACCTGCAGCATCATCATCATCATCAGCAGCAACAGCAGCAGCCGCTTCGCGACACGAGAAGCGACAAGAGACGCGAGAGAGAGAGACAGAGAGAGCGGAGAGGACACCCAACCGAAGCAGCCCCCCCCCCCGCCTCTTTCCCTTCACGACGTAATTTTTTTTTTAAAACCTCTCTCTCTCTGTACGCACGCGAGAAGAGAACGCGATCAGAGATCCGTGCGACGCGTGACGGATTTGCCAGCGACGCGTCACGTGGCGTCGTCACTCGAGGTAACAGTCGACGATTATTTTGGTAACAGGGGTGGTGACGGTGGTGGTGGTGGTGACGGTGGTGGTGGTGGTGGTGACGGTGGTGGTGGTGGCGGTGACGGTGGCGCGCGTCGAGTCTCGATGCGCGTGCGGGACGCGTAACGCAGCAGTCAGCAGCAGCAGTAGCAGCAGCAGTAGCAGCAGCAGTAGCAGCAGCAGTAGCAGCAGCAGTAGCAGCAGCAGTAGCAGCAGCAGCAGCGTGGTCGTTGATTTGATTGTTTGGAACGCGATTTCTGGCGCGGAGATGTTTAGATTTTTGGGGGGATTTTTTTGTCGGTCCCCGACCTCACACCCCCACCACCCCCCACCCCACCCACCAACCCGAGTGTTGTTTTAATGTCGCGATCTCTCCGATGCTGTCGTTTTCATTTTTTTTTTCTTCGGGAAGGAAGAGAAAGAGAGAGTTGAGAGTTTGGAGCGATTCCCGATTCCCCGGGAGCGCAAGTTGTAGTGCTTAATAATGTCATCATCATTATTATTAGTATAATTAACCTTATCATTTCACTTGTGTACATTTTCTTAATTTGTGTACGTCTTTACGTGCATATTTGTGTCGGCGGTGCTGAGTTTGCGAATGCAAATATGCCGTCACACCACTGTCTCGTTCGTTCGCTCTCGTTCCACCACCGCGTTCGATGAGCGTGCGCGCGCGCGGCTACCGATTAATCGTGCAACGCCGGTCGTTATCAATCCGATTAATCGATCATTTAATCAATCGATCACTCAATAGATGGTCGAACGCCAAAATGCCCCTTAAAACAAACGCCGTGGCAATGGTGCTGATAGTAATTGAATTGGTAACGCCAATGGAGATGTCGACAGAGACGCGCATTTGCTGCTGCTGCTGCTGATGTCGCTTGCTGGCTCGTTGCCGGTTCGTCCGTGGGATTGACAGCGGGATTGCGAGAGAGAGAGACGGTGCAGGAGATGCCGCAGGGGGAGAGAGAGATGGACTGAGAGTTGACGAGAGAGTGCCGCGGGGGGAGATCGCAGGGGGAGAGAGCGGAAGGGGGGTTAGGGAGCTGCGTGGGGAACTCTCTCGCAAACAAACCCGAAGCGCGTAGCGGCGGTCACGGCATCGGGCATCCAGCAGTGGATGGACACTGCCGAGTGAAGGCCTCGCTCCCTCGCGCAAGCCGCGGGTCGGTCGCGAGGGTTAAGAGGGGACGAGCGTCCAGGACCCGGTTCAGGTGCCAACTCGTCTCCCCGTGAGTTCATAGGGCAGCGCGCTAATCACTGCGCCACCGCTCCGCTCACTCGCGTGCAAAGACAGAGATCCGCCACCACGGCGTCTGCGCTTGACACAGACTGTTGGGGCGAGTGCCGTGAGCGAGAGGCACCTATGAAGTCCGGCACGGCACACGAAGGGGATGGGTGGCCAGAATCACGCCCGGCCGCCTTTGTCTCCCCCAGTGGCGATGTTTACTACACACCGCACCAGGTACTCATTTGAGGCTGAGTCGACCTAGGGGATGCACAGTACCGGTTCGGATAATCGTCACCGGTGTTGGTGGCCGTGAGCGGGAATCGAACTCTGGTCGTCGGGTTCGTAGCGCTATGCGCTAACCGCTACACTACCGCTTCCCACACGTAGAAAACAAAGACAAAGATCCCCCGCATAGCCTGAACAGACTGTTGGGGCAAGTGCTGTTAGCGAGAACTTATGAAGGCCGACACGGCATACGAGGGGGTGGGTGGCCAACACCACGCCCGGCCGCCTTTGTCTCCCCCAGTGGCGATGTTTAACACACCGCACCAGGTACTCATTTGAGGCTGAGTCGACCTAGGGGAGGCACAGGACCGGTTCGGATAATCGCTATCACCGATGTTGGCCGTGAGCGGGAATCGAACCCGGGTCGTCGGGTTCATAGTGCAGCGCGCTAACCGCTACACCACCGCTCCCCTACACACACACATATATACACACTCTCTCGCCTTAACACATGCACGCAGACACACGTAGACAAAGGCAAAGATAGCCCCCGTATAGCCTCAACAGACTGTTGGGGAAAGTGCTGTCAGCGAGCGCCTTCACGCATCGGTGTGAATCGCGCGCAGTCACGCAACTAAACGCGCGCCGTTCATGCGAAGCTCAACGTTGACGGGGGGAGGAGAGATGAGGGGGACTGAACCGTGATCCCCACTCCAACCCGAGCCCCAAACCCTGAACCCCAAATCATCAACCCGAACCCTTCATCCTATCCCCTAACTCTCACCTATGGCCCGTAACCCCGTGAACTATAACTCGCGACTCGGAACCCGTAACACCCGAAAACCTGAACGATAATTTTAAATCCAACCCATAGGTCGGAGCTTAAACCGAACCCGATGCCCCATAACAACTCAAACCTATAACCCATAACGCGTAACCCTAACCTGCCATTAACCCTGACACATTACCTGAACATATAGCCCGGAACCTATAATTCCGACTCAGGCCCATGTCCTGTAAAACGAAACCTACAGCAAACCCATCACCGCTCACCGAACCCAAACCCAACACTCTAACCGTACCCATTAAATCCACAGCCTCTGTGACTATTACACAGAACCCCTAAACCTATAACCCCGACCCTGAACCCGTGTTCAAGGGGCTTCCACGTGGTAGTGGTCGAACCCAGTTCGACTCCGGATAAAGTTTAACGAGTTCAGTCGATTTGAAAACACTCGCGCACGCAAATAAATACAAAGGTCCCCCGTATAGCCTTCATCGTACTGTTTGGGCAAGTGCGGATAGCGTGTAACACATGAAGTCCGACACGGCACACGAAGGGGTGTCGTGGCTTGTACCACGCTCGGCCGCCTTTGTCTCCCTAGTGCCGATGTAGTACACGTCGCACCAGGTACTCATTTGAGATCGAGTAGACCGAGGGAAAGGCGCGAGCGGGAATCGATCTCGGGTGGCGGGGTTCGTAGCACAGTGCGCTAACCGCAGCGCCACCGCTCCCCCGGCGCGCGCGCGCACACACGCGCATACACACAAATACATAAACATATATACACATATACACACATATACATACATACACAAATACCCCCCGTATAACCTTTAACAGACTGTTGGGGAAAGTGCTGTTTGTTAAAACCAATTAAGGCGGGCACGGCAAGCGACTGGGTGGTGTGGCTAGACCCGCACCCGACCGCCTTTGTCTCCCCAGCGGTGAATTGTTTATTTTACACCGCAGCATATACTCATTTAAGTATGTACAAGTACATAATACACAGACGCAGACGTATAAATACGTACATATACATACGCATAAGCAAATAGACGCACGCGCAATTCAAAAAACGCACGCTTATGCGCGGGTGTTCGTACGCACATTTACAAACACACACAAAAACAAATATCCCCGTATAGCCTCAACAGACTGTCGGGGCAAGTGCACACAAATGGGATGGGGTGGCGGGCACCACGCGCGGCCACCTTTGTCTCCCCAGTGGTGATGTTTAACACACCGCAACAGGTCCTCATTTAAGGCTGAGTCGACCTACGGGGTAGGCCTAGAACCGGTTCAAATATTCGTCATCGATATCTGGCCGTCAGAGGCACTATCCTAACCCCCCACACACTTGTATGCATAGACAAAGACAAAGATCCCCCGTATAACCTTAACAGACTATAGGGGCAAGTGCTGTTAGCGAGCACCTATGAAGGCCGGCACGGCACACGAGGGGGTGGGTCGCCAGCACCACGCCCGACCGCCTTTGTGTCCCCAGTGGCGATGTTTACACACCGCACCAGGTACTAATTTGAGGCTGAGTCGACCTAGGAGAGGCCCAGGACCGGTTCAGAAATTCGTCACTGGGTGTTGTGCCGTGAGCCGGAATCGAACCCGGGTGGCCGGGTTGATAGCGCAGCGTAGCGCTAACCGCCACACTACCGCTCCCCACCATAGACACGTTCACACACGCACAAGGTGCTAGACAGACAGGCAGACAGACAACGTCTCAATCACATTGTATCTGTCTCTCTACATACAAAAGGAAAGTATTGCTGACACAACCCAACGGAACCCGTGGGCTATCCGTGAGCGATTCATATCAGCAGCGTCGATTCGGTTACGAACAAAAAAACAACTTGGGGACCGGTTTCGACATGCGGTGTCTCATCAGCGGCAGATCAATGCCTGTGAACTTGCCAGATGTCCGAAGGCATGGCGAGTCCTGTGTCCCACGCAAGACTGCGAGATCGACAGCAAGGGACACTCACCCCGAGTCCTTGAGGAGTTTATATACAGCACGGGCGATTACATGGACGGCGAAGTTTAGCAGCAATAACAACAACAACCGCAACAAGTTGCTTATACCCCCACATCACCGGTAATTAACTTCAATGATAGCAGCCTCCCTATGCGTGTACGTGCGTTGCACTTCTTTCGCACCGTACGTAGCCGACCGCGCTAACTGCTGTGAGCGTGCCCGCTGTGAGCGTTGCCCGCTGTGCACGTGGCGGCCTCGAGTTCACGGCGACTCGAGATTGGCGTCGTCCGCGCGCACGAACGAAGACACCGACGCGACACGGACGTGCCCTGGCCGTCGTCTCTCTGCACTCGGCAGGCAACAAGTCTCCCCTCCTCTCTTGAAACCTCGTCGCTTGCCGCTGGCAATTAACCACTGCTGGTCACGGCCTGTCGAGGAGCGTCTCAAGCAGTTTCACAAAGACAACATGAGATCATACAAATACTCAATGCACGTAATCACCATCATTAGTGCAAGATGAATGGGCTCACATGATGCGCATACATCATGTACGTTGATTCGTTACCCCCCCCCCCCCCCCCCAATTCGCGCAAGAAGAGCGCGCACGAGTTGTCACCACATCTACGCCTCTATTTAAGGAACGAAACGGGTGGACTTTCTCCACAAATCTGGCTGTCGCCTGATGAAGCTGGTTGTAATAACCGGCGAAACGTCGGGCTCGGATTGTAAATGTTTGTGGCTTGGCTCTCCAGCACACCGGTTAGTGCTGTACTAGTATACTACACTTTACACTACACACTACACTACTATACACTACACTATACACTACACTATATACTCCACACTAGTGCTGTAGCTCGTGACGAAGTGGCACGTTCGGCTTATGCGACAGCCCCCTTACTAATTGGCTGTGGTCGGGTGGTGGCGGGTTTAACGACACAACATTTATATATTGACGCGATCTAATCCCCCAAAACACCTCTGTATTATGGATCATTCACGTCATTGTCATGTCCGAACGCTCATTGATTGGCGGAAAGCATCTTAATATCTAGAGGGCTGCAGAGCTCAGGGGATCGATGGTAGCGCCGCAGTGGCTTCATTCTCGAGCTCGTGTCCAAAGCGAGGGTATGCGTGAAACGACGTCGCGATGAAAAACTCTCTCACAAAATTAATTTATCCTGGAGAAATTATTATCATCATCATCACCAATCATCATCATCATCATCTTGTATCAATCATCGGACGTCGAGCCTCACACGAATATAAAACAAGTCACGACGCAGAGTTGAACAGAACTGCGCACGTGAATTTAGAATCACAATACGGTGTATGTCTATGGGTCTCTGTGTGAGTCTATGGGTCTTTGTGCGAGTCTATGGGTCTCTGTGTGCGTCTATGGGTCTCTGTGCGAGTCTATGGGTCTCTGTGAGAGTCTATGGGTCTCTGTGCAAGTCTATGGGTCTCTGTGCGAGTCTACGGGTCTCTGTGTGAGTCTATGGGTCTCTGTGTGAGTCTATGTATCTTTTTGCGAGTCTATGGGTCTCTGTGCGAGTCTATGGGTCTCTGTGCGAGTCTATGGGTCACTGTGCGAGTCTATGGATCTCTGTGCAAGTCTATGGGTCTCTGTGCGAGTCCATGAGTCTCTGTGCGAGTCTATGGGTCACTATGTGAGCCTATGGGTCTCTATGCGAGTCTATGGGTCTCTGTGCGAGTCTATGGGTCTCTGTGCGAGTCTATGGGTATCTGCGAGTCTCTGGGTGTTTAAATATAAGTGAATTAAAAGTTATATTGCTGTCCGATGTATCATCAACAAACAGGGAAACAACGACCGGACCACAAGACGCGCATTGTTGCCCGTATTTTAAAAGAAGCAAAAGTTTAGGAGTACGTCTTCCAATCCGGAGCTTCTTATTAATCCGGATGATTGGGGGGGGGGGGCAGTTTGTTGAGGAGTGTTCGGCTGTTTGGCCAAATCGTGATGAGGAATTGTGACCGTAAACATCGTCAGGAGGGCTTGTCGTGGAGAGTGACGAGCGTGTCACCACACAGGGTGACGATCTCAAGGATTCCTGGGCTCCCTCCCCTCCACTCCCAGGTCGACTTGGCATCAAACAAATACCTGGTGGTGCTGCTGTGTGTAGACATCGCCACTAGGGAGACAAAGGCGGCCCGGGCGTGACGCTGGCCACCCACCTCCTCGTGTGCCACAGTGCCGGCCTTCGTAGATGCTACTCGCTAACAGCACTTGCCCCAACAGTCTGTTACAGGCTATAAGGGGGTGGGATCTTTGTCTTTGTAAGCTGCAGAGCGGTGGCGTAGTGGTTGGCGCGCTGCGCGACGAATCTCGCGGCCACCCGAGTTCGATTCCCGCTCACGGCCACCAACACCAGTGACGATTTTTTGAACCGGTCCCGGGCCTCTCCTAGGTCGACTCAGCCTAAAATGAGTATCTGGTGGCGCGCCGTGATGAACACCAGCACTGGGGAGACAAAGGCGGCCGAGCGTAACGTCACGTGGTACCTGGCGCTCTCAAACAGCACTTGCCCCAACAGTCTGTTAAAGCCCATCCGGGGGATCTTTGTCTTTATCACACGTACATAACAGAGGGTAAATATACATGTATACAATAGATATATTTTAAAAACCCACCGTGTGAATGCGTGCATACGATGGCGATCGTGACTGAGTGATGCAAATTCTCACGCGGTCTTCCAGAAAGTGCGAGTTTGTAACCGAGCGAAAGATGGAACATTATAATAATATAATAATATAAATATGGAACATTCTAACGATGTCCAGAGAGGCGGCGGGTGGATCCAACATTGTTCCCGACTTAAACTCAAAGTTCCCCGCACCTCCGATGAGCAACGGTTTGCCCACTGCGTACGGTGCGAAAGAAGCTCTACATACGAACAACACACATACAACAAATACAAAGATGTCCCTATAGCCTTAACAGACTGTTGGGGCAAGTGCCGTTAGCGAGCACCTATGAAGGCCGGTACGGCAACCGAAGGGGTGGATGGGCCAGCACCACGCCCGGGGCCTTTGTCTTGAGGCTGAGTCGACCTAGGGGAGGCCCAGGACCGGTTCAAAGAATCATCACTGGTGTTGGCCGTGAGCGGGAATCGAACTCGGGTCGCCAAGTTCGTAGCGCAGCACGCTAACGCTACACTACGGCTCCCCATAACTCATACACATAATACAACACACATCATACAACACACATAAAACATGCAACATACGTCGCGCGTACAAGTTCCGTGTTGCTGCTCCGAACGCTCGCGTCTGATGCCGTGTGCGACTTTGCTCCCTGGCTGGTGGACCGAGTAATTCGCCACGCGTTGAGTGGTTGTGCCAGCGATTCGGTGCACCGCGTTCAGCCCATAGGGAAGCGATTCATGCCCGCGAGGAGTGACTGATACACATATATATATGTACGCTTAGATGTACAATTACGTTTTCTACATTTATATATGTATGTACAGTATTTATAACTTTTAACACGTAGGCTTTCACGACCAATATCATCCATAACAGAGGTTCTTTTGTGTTAGATTGCGTAAATATAAATGTGTCGTTGAAACCCGCCACCACCCGACACAGCCAACTAGTAAGGTTCGTCACGTCAACAGAACGTGCCAATTCGTTACTGGTACAGCACATCGGTGTGTTGGAGAGTAAAGCCACAACATTTACAATCTGAGTCCGACGTTTCGCGAGTAATCACAACCAGCATCATCAGGCGACAGACAGATTTCGTGGAGACATCCTCCGGGTTTAACGACACATTTATATTTACGCGATTTCACCCAAAACAAAACCTGTAATGTGGATATGTATAACTTGTATGCCATTATACAGAGACATAAATGCTCCTGTGACGACATTTGTATTAATTTAAGTTGAACGCGATGCTTGACCCATGCGGTGAATACGCAACTTCCTATTACGTTTAACTATTACGTCTTCTTGTTACGCATCGATTACAAATGTACACTTCGACATGGACATGTAGACCGCTTGCTCAATCCACTGCTGGATGTGAAGGCATCCACGCATTGCGCCGATTATCGGGGGTGAGGGGGTGGTTTCTTTGACCATACTTCACCACCACTGAAGATGTGAGTTCACCATCGCCGGGAGTCGAACTGTGGTCGCAAGCGGCTCGCCGTGGCGTGCTAACCACAGCGCCACCGCTCAGTTCGCTAAATGTACAA
Source organism: Lethenteron reissneri (assembly GCF_015708825.2). Classification (NCBI taxonomy): domain Eukaryota; kingdom Metazoa; phylum Chordata; class Hyperoartia; order Petromyzontiformes; family Petromyzontidae; genus Lethenteron; species Lethenteron reissneri. Next base: position 1,933,300 of record NC_083811.1, read on the forward strand.
AATAGTTTAAATCGTAAATGTGCACTCGAGTTCAGATCCTTACTCCTGGATATTTTTTTTAAAAAATTCGCGAAGAGACTTGAGTCGTTACTAAATGCATTTAAACGAAGGGAACTCATTACTTTCCCCTTATCCCCAGTGTACGTGTAAACTCGTCTTGTGTACATTTCCACTACGCATACACGTTACCGTGTGTGTGTGTGTACGATGTTGTGTGTGTGCGTATGTACGCGTGTATGTATATGTGGAGCAGTAGTGTAGGGGTGAGTGCGCGCTGCGAAACCGGCGGCCAGTGACGATTATCTGAACCGGTTCTGGGCCTCCCCCTAGGTCGACTCAGTCTCAAATGAGTCACTGGTGCGGTGTGTAAAAGCATCGACACTGGAGAGACAAAGGCGGTCGGGCGTGGTGCTGGCCACCCCACCCCCTCGTGGCGGCCTTCATTGGTGCTACTCGCTAACAGCACTTGCCCCGACAGTCTGTTAAGGCTACACGGCGGGAGGATCTTTGTCTTTTAGTGGTTCGTGGTGGTGGTGCTGATGGTGGTGGTCTTAGTCTCCCCAGTGACGATGTTCACACATTGCACCAGATACTAATTTTAGGCTGGGTCGACCTAGGGGAGTCTCAGGACCGGTTCAGATAATCGTCACTGGTGTTGGCCGTGAGCGGGAATCGAACTCGGGTGGCCGGGTTCGTAGTAGCTCAGCGCGCTAACCACTACACTACCGTGACCCACACCATAGACCACCACTCCGTGCTGTCGTTACCAACAACACTGAGTAGCGTTCACGTCTCCACGGCGTCTGTGCCAGGCTGGGTGCACCTTGAGACCACGTGACGAGCGTCGAAGGCTCGCCGGCGGGAGATCACGGGACAGACCTAGGCGCAAATGGAACTTCACCACCACCACCAGCGCCACCACCACCACCACAACAACAACAATTACCATCACAACCATTCAACTATTCGGACCAATGGAATGAAGTTCTGTGCGGAGGCGACGCAGTAGTTTATAGGTAACGCATTACAGACGGTGCGCTTTGTCATTACTTTTAAAAACAAAACACAACACAAAGACCTGCCCCCCCCCAACTCCACTCCCACCCTCCCCCCCTCTCCCCCCCTCTCATAATAGGCCGCTTCATCTGCATGTGAAAGGCGCTCTTTCGGAGCTCTCCTCGCCGCTTTCGGTGCTGATGATGCCCGGGAGAGAGAAACCCCGGGCGCGCACGCGGGGGCATCGTAAAAGTTTCGGCGATAAATAAATAAATGGCTTGCAGAGGAACGAGAGGAGACAGCGAGACGACAGATACGAGACGGAGAGACAGAGAAACTTGGAACCGGACATGCACCGCGTGGAGCTGAACATGCATGGGGGTGTCCCGTGCATGCAGAGAGACGCGCAGAGAGACGCGCACAGAGCCACGCAGAGAGACACGCAGAGAAACGCGTCGAGAGAGATGCAGAGATGCATGCAGAGAGACACGCAGGGAGAGATGTAGAGACACGAGGGGAGACACGCAGGGATCAGACAGATGTGGCTTGCTAACTCGATCGACTGAGACACGCTGAGAGACAGACACAGAGACGCACACTGGCGCAGAGACGCACCAAACACGCAGACACACAGAGAGGCGGGCGCTTAGATAGATGGACAAGACGGACATCACAAGGACGGACAGGACTATGAGAATATGCAGACACGCAGATCGACAGATCGATAGACCGACAGAGACGGGAAAGGCATGCGGACAAATACACACACTCACAAATACACGCACACAACGCACATAGACACACAATCACAAATACACACACAATCACAAATACACATACACACAATCAAATACAAACACACTCACAAATACACGCACACAATCACACACACAATCACAAATACACGCACAATCACAAATACACACTCACAAATACATGCACACACTCACAAATACACACACATAATAACAAATATACACACACAATCACAAATATACACACACAATCACAAACACACGCACACAATCACAAACACACGCACACAACGCAAATAGACACGAACTACGTAGGCAGGCGATTCCCTGTCGTGTTGCGCTGTTTTAACTCAAAATAGTCAACAATGGCACAGAGACGTAGATACGAACGCTTACACGCGTAAACTCACGTACACACATATATACAAATACAAATATCCCCCGTATAGCCTGGACATGCTGTTTGGGGCAAGTGCTGTGAGCGAGGAGCTATGTAAGGCCATCACGGCACGCGAAGGGGTGAGTGGCCAGCACCACGCCCGGGCCGCCATTGTCTCCCCAGTGTCGATGTTCGTTTACACACCGCAACAGGTACTCATTTGAGGCTGAGTCGACCTAGGGAAGATTCAGAACCGTTTCAGATAATCGTCACCTGTTTTGGCGGATGAGCGGGAATCGAACTTGGGTCGTCAGGTTCGATGCGCGGCGCGCTAACCACTGCGCCACCGCTCCCCAGATACACACGCGATCACATGCATTACAAACACACCAATACCCGCCATTCGCCACTAAGTGACGGTGATGTCACCACGGGTCCTGTGCCAGGCCAGGTGCACTTTGAGGCCACGTGAAGTGTCTAAGACTCGCTACAGGGGGTCTCGGGACAGACCCAGTCGGTTCCAATGGGTTGGCTGACTGAGATGACCGGTAAATGCAACAGCTGTACCCCCTGCTGTGCTAATTTGCTTCGTTTTATCCGCCCGGCGCTCCGCTCGTTGTTGTGAGCGTCGCTCCTCCGTCGTTGCTGGAGGGCGACTGCCTCCAACTGCCCAGGAGCAGCAGCAGCGTCCTTCACGAGCCTCCTCCGTTACCGCTATAAACACACACGCGCATACACACACACATACACACACGCACGTACACGCACGCACGTACACACACGCACGTGCACACACGCACGCACGCACACGCACGCACATACACACACGCAGGTATGCGTACACAAGTCCGCGCGCACGTATAGATTCACGTACACAAAGACAAAGATCCCCCTCCCTCCGTGTAGCCTCCACAGGCTGTTGGGACAAGTGTTGCTAGCACGCACCGACGAAGACCCACAAGGCGCACGAGGGGGCGGATGAAACGTTGAGAGTCGTCGCAAGGGTGGAAACTTGTCGAACGATCCTGGGGCGGGTGGCTGAGAATCGGGCCGATGATTATTTTTGCTTCGTTTTTTTTCATGCTCGTATTCATTCGTAAAGTAGGCTTATTAATTTAATTCATTTCCACACTGAACTATTTCACTCGCCCATTGATGCGATACGCGTGTCGTTCCTTTGATTTCATGCATCTCCGAGTTCCCTTAATCGATCCGGCTTGGATTGTTTATATAATTAATGAATTCTAACCGTCAACTCGTGAAATCGTTCATAATAAATGAATGTGTCGATGTATCGCATTTATTGTTTTCAATAGGTGTGATAGGGTGCGTAGTTAATACATGCCGACTCAGCCTCAAATAAGTACCTGGTGCGGTGTGTAAACATCGCCACTGGGGAGACAAAGGCGGCCGGGCGTGGTTCTGGCCACCCACCCCCTCGCGTGCCTTGCCATCCTTAATATGTGCTCGCTAACAGCACTTGCTCTAACAGGCTCTTATGACTATAAGCGTATACCAGTGTGTGTACGCGTGTACGTGTGTATATTAATGTGTTTGTGTTGTGTGTGTATATATACAGCGTGTGTATGTATATTTGTGTATATCCGGTCATATATATTAGCGACCCGAGTTCGATTCCCGCTCACGGCTAACAGCCCTTGCTCCTACAGTATGTTAAGGCGATAGGGGAGATATTTGTTGTGTCTGTGTGCACTCGTGTGTGTATGCATGCCGGCCTTCATAAGTCCTCGCCTGTGGCACTTGCCTCAACAGTCCATCCAAGGCTACATGGGGGATGTTTGTCTTGTTATTCATGCCCAGAGACAAATTTGGTGAATTGTGTTGGTGAGCTCTGCGGTGAATGTAGGGTGAGGTGCTTACGGCCTGGGGAGGCCTTCATCCAGCAGTGGATTGATGATGGCTCGTGATGATGATGATGACATTAACGCGCGAACCCTAGCGGCTCAATGTTTTGTTGTTGTTATTATTAGTATACACGGGCGACATCTCGAACGTGTAGACGTGACTAGGCTTGTATGCGTTGAGAGTTTTCATGGATTTGCCGCACTAGCTCGTGAGTTGGCTGTTTGTTTGTCGCTGTGGAGAGCCCACGTCGTCTGTCACGGGAGCTCACTCGCGTCGCAGTCGGAGTTATCCGGGGCTGTCGTCCGGAAAGCCAAAAAGACATTGGGGGGGACTATCCGTGAGAAAGACATTTAACGAAACCGTCGTGGTTTCAAATGTAGAAATAAAATTCGCGATCAGCTGTTAGCCGCGGGCGTGTGCCCCGGGTTGTCTGATACCAGCCTTGAAGCTTGGGTAATTAAAATAGGAAACTTTAAAGTCACGTAAATCCTGGGATATGCGTGTGTGTGGGTAGAAGTGAGTAAGAGCCGCGAGTTGTATTGATAGTCGCTTGCATGGTAGCGGTTTATTTTAATTCAATTTGAGTTGGTGTGGTGTTTGTATATGGGTGAGGCATGGGTGAGGCATGGGTGAGGTGAGTAGGTGTGTGGGTGAGAGATCGGTGAGGTGGATGGGTGGGTGGGTGAGCGACTGAGTGGGGTGAGAGGGGGAAGGCTGTGAGTAAGATGTTGGCTGGGTGGAATTAGCGGCCCTGTCAACCGAAACACGACCTTTCGCTCCGTCTTGTGATGCCTCCACTCACCTACCCCCCACCCGACCCCCGCCCTCCCTCCCACCCCCTCCCTCCCTCTACCCCTCCACCACTCTCACAATCCACAACAGCCCCCCCCGCGCTCCTCCTCCTCCTGCACCCCCTCTTCACCCCCGCCCCTTCTGAGTGCGGGGCCATTGAGTCTCAAGGAGTCCCACGCGCCGCGCGTGCGGTGGGGAGCGGTGGCGCAGCGGTTAGCGCACCGAGCTACCGACGCATCCGCGGGTTCGAATCCAGCTCACGAACCAACGGGCGGATATTTGGTCGGCCCGCCTCTCTCGCTAGATTCGTGCGTCTCTCTCGTAGCGTAGCTCACACGCCCACACAAAATGCGCACGCACACACACACCTATAATAATGACGACGGCAATAACAACAATAATCGTGATGATGTAACAAGCCACGTGGCTGTGACAGCGGCCCACGCCGTCCACGCACTCGGTAATGACGGAGAAACTCGCGATGGCATCGCGGTGGTGGTGATGATGATGATGGGTGAGAGGGGTCGAGGAGACTTGGGTGGATACCACAGAACCCCACATTACCCCCCCCACCTCGCCCATCCATCCCCGCCCATCTTCCCCTGGGGGTGCCCAGAGAATTGCGATGAGAAACTTCCACAATCGCCCGTGCGTGAGTGTGAGTGAGTGTGCATGTGTGTGAGTGAGTGTGAGTGAGTGTGCGTGAGTGAGTGTGCGTGAGTGTGAGTGAGTGTGAGTGAGTGTGCGTGAGTGAGTTATGGGGAGCGGTGGTGTAGTGGTTAGCGCAACGCTGCGCTACGAACCCGGCGACCCGAGTTCGATTCCCGCTCACGGCCAACACCCAGTAACGATTATCTGAACCGGTCCTGGGCCTCCCCTAGGTCGACTCAGCCTCAAACGAGTATCTGGTGCGGTGTGTAAACATCGTCACTGGGAAGACAAAGGCGGCCGGGCGTCGTGCTGGCCACCCACCCCTCGTGTGCCGTGCCGGCCTTCAAAGATGATCGCTAAGAGCACTTGCCCCTACAGCCTGCTAAAGTCTGTGACAGGCGATCTGTGATTGTCTCTGTGTGAGTTTGCTCGTCTGCGTGTCTCTACGCTGGTTCTCCTTCGCATCTCACGTTCTGTCGGATTTCTCTCCGTGTCTGTCGTTGTGTCTCTGGCGTTGTCCCCGCTCCGTGTCTCCTTTCCTTCCGTGGCTCCGAGTCTGTCTCTATTCATCCAGCAGCGCTGCAAAGAATTAGTAGTAGTTTTGTAATTGAATATCAATCCAATACCAGATGATGACCATGATGGTGGCTATGATGATGATGATTATGAGGATGGTAGTGGCTATGATGATGGTGGTGGCTATAATGAGGATGTTGATGATGATGGTGGTGGCTATGATGAGGATGTTGATGATGATGATGGTGGCTATGATGATGAGGATGTTGATGATGATGGTAGTGGCTATGATGGTGGTGGCTATGATGATGATGTTGATGATGATGATGGTGACTATGATGATGATGGTGGTGACTATGATGATGATGGTCGTCGTCGTCTGGTGTAGTTGCACACCTGGACCTCGAGTCCCGGATCTCTCTCCATCAGGTTAACGACTCAAACGACTTCCACTGGACTCTGAGACCCGCGCTCTTAGTGACTGAAGCGGATGTCTTTACCCCCCCCCCTCACCACCATAAGACAAGAGGACACCCCCACACAGTCTGCCCCCCCCCCCCAAAGCTCCCCCTCCACCCCCACCCCCTTCTGGCGGTCCCGACTCGCGTACGAAGTCTCCATGCAGCTTCAAACTCCGGATTCGCGAATGTCACGGATTCCACAGCTTGGCTCGGGGTGGGCGGGTGTGGGGGGGGTGTGGGGGGTGTGGGGGGTGTGGGGGGGTGTGGGGGGGTGTGGGGGTGCTCCTGGTGAGAGAAACACACAGGCCTCATTCCTGGCTCTCCCTCCTCCTCCCTCTCTACTCATTCCTGATTCCTCCTCATTCCGCTCTCCTCATTCCTGAATTCCTGCATCTTCCTCCAACTCCTCCCTCTCTCGTCATGCATGGGTCTCCCTCCTCATTCCTGAATCCCTGAGTCTTCCTGCACCTCGTCAATCTCTCGTCATTTTCCTAGGTCTCCCATCCTCATTTCTATCTCTCTCTTCATTCCCGGGTCATTATCTCTCCTCACTCCCGGATCTTTCTGCTCCTCCAAAAAATACAATCTTCCACTTCCTCCTCCTCACTCCCATTCGGATTGTGAAACTCCTCTTCCTCCTCACCTCTCAACGTCAGCATCCCTTCCTCCATCCTCAATGTCTAATTATCTCCTATTTTTTCTGCTACTTCGTTCCACCTCCTCCATCCACCTCCTCCACCTCCACCAACCCCCCCCTCCTATTTTCCTCCACTCCCTCCCCTCCTCCTCTCTCTCATTTTTTCGCAGTTACTTTATTTTAAAGGAAAAAAAACCCATCAAAAAGTTCAGGAGTAAGTGCAACGAAATGTAAAACTCACCACCTGTTGTAGAAGGTCCAATGCCCGAAACGTTTACTTACTGTGTATATATAGACACACAGAGGAATCGCTAGTGTAGTGGTTAGCGCACTGCGCTACTAAACCGGCGACCCGAGGTCGATTCGTGCTCACGGTCAACACCAGCGACAAATATCTGAACCGGTTCTGGGCCTCCCCTAGATCGACTCAGCCTCAAATGCGTACCTGGTACGGTGTGTAAAAACATCGCCACTGGGGAGACAAAGGCGGTCGGGCGTGGTGTTGTCCACTCACGCCCTCGTGTACCGTGCCGGCCTTCATAGGTGCTCGCTAACAGCATTTGCCCCAACAGTCTGTTACAGGCTATACGGGGGATCTTTGTCTTTGGATATTAACACAACTGCTATGGGGCAGGCTTGTTGTTTGTGCACCACTGTCTACGCAACTTCGTTGACTTAAAAGTGAAGACAGCTAAAGTGAAACTTGAGCCAAGATACCAGACTCGGCCACGCGCGCGCGTGTTTGTTTGTGGTGAACGCGCCAAGCTACGAACCCGGCGACCCGAGTTCGATTCCCGCTCACGGCCAACACCGGTGACGATTATCTGAACCGGTCCCGGGGAGGCCCGGGACTGGCGCGGTGTGTAGTAAACATCGCCACTGGGGAGACAAAGGCGGCCGGACGTGGTGTTAGCCACCCACTCACTCGTGTGGCGTGCCGGCCTTCATAGGTGCTCACTAACAGCACTTGTTAAGGTTATGCGGGGGATCTTTGTCTTTGTGTGTGTGTTTGTGTGAGTAAGTGTGCGTGTGTGAGTAGGTGTGTGTGTGTGTGAGTAGGTGTGTGTGTGTGAGTGTGTGAGTAGGTGTGTGTGTGTGTGTGAGTATGTGAGTAGGTGTGTGTGTGTGTGTGTGAGTAGGTGTGTGTGTGTGTGTGAGTGTGTGAGTAGGTGTGTGTGTGTGTGAGTATGTGAGTAGGTGTGTGTGTGTGTGAGTAGGTGTGTGTGTGAGTAGGTGTGTGTGTGTGAGTAGGTGTGTGTGTGTGAGTAGGTGTGTGAGTGTGTGAGTAGGTGTGTGTGTGTGTGAGTAGGTGTGTGTGTGTGTGTGTGAGTAGGTGTGTGTGTGTGAGTAGGTGTGTGAGTGTGTGAGTAGGTGTGTGTGTGAGTGTGTGAGTAGGTGTGTGTGTGAGTAGGTGTGTGAGTGTGTGAGTAGGTGTGTGTGTGTGTGAGTAGGTGTGTGTGTTTGAGTAGGTGTGTGAGTGTGAGTAGGTGTGTGTGTGTGAGTAGGTGTGTGTAAGTAGGTGTGTGTGTGTGAGTAGGTGTGTGAGTATGTGAGTAGGTGTGTGTGTGAGTAGGTGTGTGTGTGTGTGAGTAGGTGTGTGTGTGTGAGTGTGAGTATGTGAGTAGGTGTGTGTGTGTGTGAGTAGGTGTGTGTGTGTGTGAGTAGGTGTGTGTGAGTAGGTGTATGAGTATGCGAGTAGGTGTGTGTGAGTGTGCGAGTGTAAATCTCTGTGCGCGGCCCGAGGGAGGAATTAGGCGAAGATTATCTGAGCCTCATTAGGAATTGCTGCGGATTAGCACTCTCGTTCACTCGGTGGCTGCGTCTCCCCACCCTCTCCCCACACTCTCCCAACACTCTCCCAACACTCTCCCAACACTCTCCCCACACTCTCTCGTCGCTCTCCCCACACTCTCCCAACACTCTCCCCACACTCTCCCAACACTCTCTCCACACTCTCCCCACACTCTCCCAACACTCTCCCCACACTCTCCTCACACTTTCCCCACACTCTCCTCACACTCTCCCCACACTCTCTCAACACTCTCCCCACACTCTCCCCACACTCTCCCAACACTCTCCCCACACTCTCCCAACACTCTCCCCACACTCTCACCTCTCCCACTCCTCTGCCTCCTCTCTCTCCCCTCGTCTCCATTTATGTGTTTTTTATGTTCCAGGCCTCTCGCTCTTTCGCGCCTCTCATTCTGTGTTGAGGGTTTGTTGTCCTTCGATTAGAAACGTTTGGCTACGTACGCTGCGAAATAAATTCAACATAGTACAACATACCAACATACAACATACATTTGTCAACTTCCCCGTCACTCTCCCATTCTCACATCGTGGTCCTCGATCTCTTCCCGTTTCACTCTTTCCTCTCTCTCCTGTCTTCTCCCCGTCACTCCGATGTTCGCACTTCGGTTTAAACTTCAGAACTCGTCGCTTCGGAAGGAGCCGCCATTCTCTCTCTCTCTCGTTCACTCTTTCGTTCTCTCACTCATGCTCTCATTCTCTCTCTCGTTCACACTTTCGTTCTCTCACTCATGCTCTCATTCTCTCCCTCGTTCACTCTCTTTTTTACGATCAGAGGAAACAAAAAGATGCTCGGTGTAGTCGGCACTTTGCTTCGTTAATTATTTCGTTTTTTTTTTCAATGCTTTGCTTTATGTGCCCTCCCCCCCCCCCCTGTTTAAGTGAAATATTTTACGAAAGATGTCAAACTCTGCTTCTACTTCTTACCCCTTCCCTCTCTCTACCCCCCCACTCCTCTCTCTACCCCCTCTCTCCCTACTCCATGTCTATGTTTCCCCTGTTTTCTCTCTCTTCTCTTCCTCCTTCTTTCTCTCTCCTTCCCTCTCTCGTCCCCTCTCTCGTTCACTCTCTTTGGGACGTCTCCGATGTAAAAAGAAAAAAAAGAGATGTTTGTAAAATCAATCGGACAAATACAAACGTGTTATCACCCCGCAATCCTCTCTCATCGCGAAGAGCCACTAACAATCCCAGCCGTGGCCTTCCGATCCGTGCGCGGCTCGGTGTGATGTCCGACGTTCCGCTCCACGTGCTGGGCGCTCCTTTCCGCGGAGCGCAAAAAAAAAACGCCGGGCATGAAGTCGGCCCACGGCATGTGGGGCGAAACGTCGGGACATCGGCGGCAGAAACGTGAGAGCGAAAACTTGCGCGGTAAACTCGCCGCAAAACAACAACAACAACAAAACCTCTCTTTCCACCTTTCACCACTCGTTCTCCCTTCTCTCCCTCTCCTCTCTCTCAGTCTTTCCTCTCCTGTCCTCTCCCCTGCACCGTCTTTCCCTGCAGGGAGCGCGTCCCGAGTCCCACATTTGTCCGGCGCGCGAGCGGTAATTACACGGAGCATTAGAGGGGGGTGGGGGGGGGTTGGTGATTGATCGAACGGACCAGCGATGAAGCACGTGAGTATATGGACAGAACAATGCAACGTCAACATCATCATCATCGTCACCCGTCATCATCTCGCACCACCAGCGACATCAATAACAACAACGACAACGTTGAGTGTGATTCAAAACAAGTTTGACAAGTCAAACAAACATGTTCTGTATGGCCACGTCTATGAACAACTCGTCATCATCGTCGTGGTCACTAGCAACGGCAATAATATCATCAGTTTCACTTTTTAAACTCGATAGTTCGTGCGAGGTGGGAGATCATTGGGAGGGAGTGGGGGGAGTACCGGAGGGAGGTGCGGGGGGAGAGAGGTGGGGGGTGATGTGGGGGGGTGATGGGGGGTGATGGGGGGGTGATGGGGGGGGGGGTGATGGGGGGGTTAGGGTTAAAGTTGATGGAATGAGGGGAGGGGCCTTGGACGATAATTCGGGTGAAAAGTGCGGAGCATCATTTAGTAAGGGACGCGTGAGGTAGTGTGTGTGTGGTGTGTGTGTGTGGTGTGTGTGGTGTGTGTGGTGTGTGTGTGGTGTATGTGTGTGTGGTGTGTGGTGTGTGTGTGTGGTGTGTGTGTGGTGTGTGTGTGGTGTGTGTGTGGTGTGTGGTGTGTGTGTGGTGTGGTGTGTGGTGTATGTGTGGTGTGTGTGGGGTGTTTGTGTGTTGTGTGTGGTGTGTGTGTGGTGTGTGGTGTGTGTGTGGTGTGGTGTGTGTGGTGTGTGGGTGTGTGATGTGTGTGTGGTGTATGTGTGGTGTATGTGTGGTGTGTATGTGTGGTGTGTGTGTGGTGTGTGTGTGGTGTGTGTGTGGTGTGGTGTGTGTGGTGTGTGGTGTGTGTGGTGTGTGTGGTTTGTGTGGTGTGTGTGTGGTGTGTGTGGTGTGTATGGTGTGTGTGGTGTGCTGTGTGTGGTGTGTGTGTAGTGTGTGTGTGGTGTGTGGTGTGTATGGTGTGTGTGGTGTGTGGTGTGTATGGGGTGTGTGTGTGTGTGGTGTGGTGTGTGTGTAGTGTGTGTGGTTTGTGTGGTGTGTGGTGTGAAAGTGTGTGTGTATGGTGTGTGTGTAGACGTGTGTGTAGACCTGTGTGTGTAGACGTGTGTGTGTGTGTAGACGTGTGTGTGTGTGTGTGTACACATCACGTGGAGGCACGTGCCTGGGTAGCGCGCGTGTAGTCGTGGTGGTTAGCGCACGATTATCTGAACCGGTCCTGGGCCTCCCCGAGGTCGACTCCGCCTCAAATGAGTACCTGGTTCGGTGTGTAGTAAACATCGCCACTGGGGAGACAAAGGCGGCCGGGCGTGGTGCTGGCCACTCACCCCCTCGTGCCTCGTGTGCCGTGCCGGCCTTCGTAGGCGCTACTCGCTGACAGCACTTGCCCCAACAGTCCGTTGAGGCTCTAGGGGGGACCTTTGTGTTTGTGTGCGTGTGCACCCAAGTATAAAATGACCGTGTGAAGGGGAGCATTGGCCAGCCGGTGTAACGCGTGACCACGGCGAGAGGGAGAGGGAGCTCTGTGTGTGGGTCGTGGCGATGAGTGGGTCCGGCCTGTGATTATAGACTGGGCTGTGATTGTGACCCAGTTGATGGTGGAGCTGGCTCTGGGTCGGAATCAATGCGTGTGCGAGGAATGCCTCGGCTCAAGCTAATCTTACACTAAACTATGTTTTTGTTATTTTTCTACCATGCAAGTCATCACTGAGCTATGTATGTATATTTTTCCAAAAGCGACGTGACTATTACAAATGATAGCGCAACGAAGTGGGTTTATCACCGTGTGGAAATATCTCGCAGCCCAAAAATACTCGAAGCGCGTGATGTTGATTCTAAATATTGGGGGGGGGCGCAGAGGACCCGGAGAAAAATCCACGCGACCACGTGGCGAGAGAGAGAGCGGCACGCGAACTCCGGGTCGCGACCTCCTGCGTACCAGGCGAGGGAGTTAGCAACTCGTCACGGTGGCCGTGATCCGTCGGGTACCGCACAGAGAACTCAGCAGAGACTCGCAAAGCCACACGACGAACGCGATCCCTGCAACACTCGCGCCCTGTGGACTTGCATCGCGTCTGGAGTGTTGACCGGGTAAGTTGACCGGGTTAGTTGACCGAGTAAGTTTACCGGGTTAGTTGACCGGGCTAGTTGACCGGGCTAGTTGACCGGGTAAGTTGACCGGGTAAGTTGACCGGGTAAGTTGACCGGGCTAGTTGACCGGGCTAGTTGACCGGGTTAGTTGACCGGGTAAGTTGACCGGGTTAGTTGACCGGGTAAGTTGACCGGGTAAGTTGACCGGGTAAGTTGACCGGGTTAGTTGACCGGGTTAGTTGATCGGGTTAGTTGACCGGGCTAGTTGACCGGGTAAGTTGACCGGGTAAGTTGACCGGGTTAGTTGACCGGGCTAGTTGACCGGGCCGTGCTGCTCGCCCCTCGCCGCCTGGAGCCGGGTCCACTGCTCTGCCCCCATTGTCCCGCTCGGCACGGGAGTTCCTGGCGACTGCAATCGCGTTTCCATGCGAACTTCCACTCATGCGTTCATCCCAAATCGAGCCATTGTGTCTCCCCCCCCCCATCGCTCGCATAGCCCCACCCACACACCCACCCACACACCCACCAGCCTCCTCCATCATTCTCTATCGCTGCGTTCCCACTGCTACCACCAAAACGTCACCTACCCACTCACTCACCCACTCACTCACCCTCAGACCCGCCCTCTCACCTACCTACTCACCCACTCACCCTCCGACTCGCCCATACACCTACCTACTCACTCACTCACTCACCCTCAGACCCACCCTCTCACCTACCTACTCACCCACTCACCCTCAAACTCGCCCGCTCACCTACCCCACTCACCCACCCACTCACCCTCAGATTCGCCCGCTCACCAACCTACTAACTCGTTTGTCAATTCACTCATCCTCCTACTCACCCACCCACTCGCACTCTCCTACTCTCTCTACTCACTCACTCACTACCAAGCACTCACCCTCTCTCTCCGACTCACTCAACCTCTCTCCCACTCACTTTCCTGCCCATGCACTCACTCTGCTACCCATTCACCAATTCACCCTCATGTACCTACTCACCACCTACCCTCACACAGAGTGATTTTGTTTCAAAATGGAAAACACGGAAACAATTTCATTAAAAAAAAAGAACGGGGAAAAGAGCAAATAAAGCAAAGTAAGGAAAAAACTAAAAAAACCGACATGATGAACAAAGCAAAGTGCCGACTAAAGCGATCATCTTCTTGTTTCCTCTGATCGTAAACAAGAGAGAGAGATGGGGAAGAGAGAGAGGGAAGATAGGTTCATGGCGACAGACTTTGATTTTTAAATAACTTTTTATTGCCGCCAGCAGCAAAAGCACTGGAGGCGATTTCGATATGAAACACGCCGAGAGACGAGAGCGACGAGAGTTAGAAGAGAGATAAGAAGGAGAGTTAAGAGAGAGGGAATATCGTCGAGTATAGACGGGAGACGAGGGGCAGGTAGAGAATAAGAGAGAGTGCGAGAGAGTGACCGAGAGAGTAAGCGAGAGAGTGACCGAGAGAGTGAACGAGCGAGAGAGTGAGCGAGAGGTGGGGGTTTACATGAAGTTACAAAAAAAATTACGAAATGATGAACGAAGCAAAGTGCCGACTACACCGAGTATTTCTTGTTTCCACTGATCGTAAAAATAGAAGAGAGAGTGAGGCTGGCAGTAGAGTAGAGAAAGAGAGAGATAATCGAGAGAGAGAGAGCTGTCACTCGTGCGTGGAGGAGGAGGAGATGAGGGGGGGGGGGGTCACGGTGCGCTTTGATCCGCGCTCATCACGACGATGTCGGTGACGATGATGATGAGGAGGATGAGGACGGCCACGCGACCCGGTTGGTGTCACGTGGAGTCAAGTCGCGCTGAGACGTCTTCATCCGCCATGCAGATGAAGACGTCTCGCTCGCCCCCACCCCCTCGACTCTCCTCCCGTCCCTCCCTCGGCCACTCCGCCCTCCGCTCTTCACTCCTCCCTCCCTCGCTCGCTCATCAACATACTCCACGACCATTCACTCCGTTGCCGACCATTCAACCCGCTTCCCACCCGCTCCCTCACTCCATTCACGTGCGCCCTCGACTTCGTGCTACCTCGTGCTCGAGAGATAAAATAATAATACAATATTTGCATGACTTTTTTATTTTTTTTTTTTATTTACGCGGCTTTACCGAAAGACCCAACGAATATGGATTCCTGCAGTCACGAAAGCTTTAAGTCAAGATCTATTTCGACTCTCTCTCTCTCTTTCATCTCATCTTGTCTCTCTCCTATCTCTCTCACCCTCTCATCCCTATTCTCCTCTGTCGCCCCCCCCCCCCCCCACTCTCTCTCGCTCTCGTTATCGGTTTAACAACCCCCCCATTTCACACTTTTGTCGTCGCAAGAGCAGTCAGAGTCTTAACTTTTTGTTTTATTCGCGTCTCAAGAGTTTACGAGCGCTCCTCCTCGCCTCGCAGGGGTGCCCCGGGTCGGAGGGGCGGGGGGGAGGGGGGCTCCTACCCCTCCCCCATCCCCCCTAACCCTCCCCCACCACTACCCCTCTCCCTCCCCACTTTGGGAGTCTTACAGGGGCCGTGTTAAGGGAGCCACGGGGCCCTGTGTTGGGGGCACAGGGGGCGTTAGTATATTGAAGCGACGGTTAAGGCCGAGTCGATCTAGGGCGAGATCGGTGCAGATGTTGATTCGTCACTGCTGTCGATCGCGAGCGGGAGTCGAACTCGGTTCGCCGCCGGCTCCGTGTCTCGCCGTGCGCTCACCACCACCACTGCGTCATCGCTCCCCCAATCACGCGCGCGCGCATATTCTCATTAGCTCTCGCACCTATGCATACTCTCATACTCCCACACACAAAGACAAAGATTTATTCCCCCCCTATAGCCTTCACAGACTGTAGGGGCAAGTGCTGTTAGCGAGCACCTATGAAGGCCGGCACGACACACGAGGGAGTGGGTGGCCAACATCACGCCCGGCCGCCTTTGTCTCCCTAGTGTCGATGTTTACACACCGCACCAGGTACTCATTTGAGGCTGAGTTAACCTAGGGGAGGCCCAGGACCGGTTCAGATAATCGTCACCGGTGTTGGCCGTGAGCGGGAATCGAACCCGGATCGCCTGGTTCGTAGCGCAGCGCGCTAACCGCTACACTACCGCTCCCCATAATATACACATACACACACATTCTCATAGACAAACACACACATTCTCATAGACAAACACACACACACACACACATTCTCATAGACAAACACACACGTACACACACGAACACACATTATCATAGACACGCACGCACACAGA
This sequence comes from Lethenteron reissneri, assembly GCF_015708825.2. Classification (NCBI taxonomy): domain Eukaryota; kingdom Metazoa; phylum Chordata; class Hyperoartia; order Petromyzontiformes; family Petromyzontidae; genus Lethenteron; species Lethenteron reissneri. The sequence continues at coordinate 1,949,086 of NC_083811.1, forward strand.
CGCGTTAGTTAACACGCCTAATGAGGCTTCTGCATTCATATCCGTCAACAAAGCGACAACTTTGATAAACTCAACTACTTTTTTTGTTGACAATTGTCTTTATTTTAGCAGGTAAGGCCCACACTGAGCTACGTAGATATTTTTTTTCAGAAGCGACCTGGACATCACAAATGATAGCTCAACGACGTGTGGCGTCTCACCATCATCATCGCGTGGAACTTTATAGCGCATGATGTTGATTCCTAAATGTGGGGGGGGGGGGGGGCAGAGGGACCCGGAGAAAAATCCACGCGACCACAGGGAGAGAGAGACACCGCAAACTCCACATATACAGCGGCAGGCATCGTCAGGGTCTGGATAGATCCCACGAATTCCTGCATACCAGGCGAGGTAGTTAACATCTCCTAGCCACCGTGATGATGATGATGAGAGAGACACACGCAAACTCCACAAATACAGCAGCTGGCATCGTCAAGGTCGGGATCGAACCCACGACCTCCTGCATACCAGGCGAGGTAGTTAACATCTCCGAGCCACCGTGATGATGAGAGAGAGAGAGACACACGCAAACTCCACATATACAGCAGCAGGCATCGTCAAGGTCGGGATCGAACCCACGACCTCCTGCATACCAGGCGATGTAGTTAACATCTCCGAGCCACCGTGATGATGAGAGAGAGAGAGACACGCAAACTACAAATATACAGCAGCAGGCATCGTCAGGGTCGGGATAGATCCCACGAATTCCTGCGTATCTGGCGAGGTAGTTAACATATTCTAGCTACCGTGATGATGAGAGAGAGAGAGACACGCAAACTCCAAATATACAGCAGCAGGCGTCAGGGTCAGGATCGAACCCACGACCTCCTGCGTATCTGGCGAGGTAGTTAACATCTCCTAGCCACAGTGATGATGATGAGAGAGAGAGATACGCAAACTCCAAATATACAGCAGCAGGCGTCAGGGTCAGGATCGAACCCACGACCTCCAGCGTACCTGACGAGGTAGTTAACTACTCATAACCACCGCGGTGCCCACAATAAATAATTATCTCGCCTCTACTCCGATCTCGAGGCCATCTGCGATGAGCAACGTGCACGGGGCAGCAGTCCGAGTCGCAACGTGCCGGTGTATTGTCTCCACCCCCAACCACACGTCACCCCGGCCATACCAATGTGGAATTGACATCATTGGCTTCTGCAGGGCCTGTATGAGCAGATGAGCAACAATGCCTCTCCAATACTCGTTCGAGTATTGGAAAAAGAACTCACCTGGGGAAGGATCATTGCCCGAAACGTTCGCTTGGTGTTACGTTATAAAGGCAGGCAATGTTTGTCGCCGATGCTGTAATAGTCGACGAATGTGCCGTGGGCAGAGGAGGGCCCACCACACGCACTCATTTCCCTCTCGCGATCTCACCCAAAGATCAATGATTTATTAATCACAATATCGCGGGTCGCGACAGCTTGTTACGTGTGTCACATTGAATTGAATCGCGTATGTTACTGTACTATACGCGCGTGTTGGTGTGTATGTGTTAGCGTGCCAGTGTGTACGTGCATAATTTGTGTACGTGTGTGTGGGGGGGGGGGGGGAGTGGTGCTGCAGCGGTTAGCGCTGCGCTACGAAGCCGGAGACCCGAGTTCGATTCCCGCTCACGGCCAACGCCAGTGACGATTATCCGAGCCGGTCTTGGGCCTCCCCTAGTTCGATTCAGCCTCAAATGAGTACTTGGTGCGATGTGTAAACATCGCGACTGGAGAGACAAAGGCGGCCTTCATAGGTGCTCGCTAACAGCACTTGCCCCAACAGTCTGTTCCAGGCTATACGGGGCATCTTTGTTTTTGTGTGTGTGTTTAAGTACGGATGCACCCCAGCGTAGAGATGATAAATGAACCAGTAGACAATTAGCTACGCGCAGCATATGTGTCCATTAATTAATTATTTCCCAGAATTTCTGTCGCCAATTGCCTTACCTGTCACTCACTTTGCTCGCCCCCCCCCCTCTCCTCCCTCTGCCCCCCCCCCTCTCTCCTCCGCACGTGACCGCTCACCACCCAACAACTCTCCCCGAACACAAACACTGACGCCCCCCCCCACCACCACCACCCCCCCATCGTTACCCCCTAACACGACCCCCACCTGGCATCCACGCTCACAACACCACCCCCGAAACCAAACCCCATACACACACATACACAATTACACACACATATATACACACACACTCATACACACATACACACACATATATACACACACTCACGCTTACATACACACACATACCCACTCACGCTTACACACACACATATACACACTCACGCTTGCACACACACATACACACACTCACGCTTACACACACACATGTATAAACATTCACGCTTACACACACACATATATACACACACATACACACACACTCACGCTTACACACACACACACATCTACACACATACACACACACACTCACGCGCAGGGATCTTGCCCTGAGTGGGGAGGGTGCCCGGACCCAGACCCCGCACCCTCGACGGAGCCGCCCGAGGACGGTGCACCCAGGGCAGTCGGCCCCGCAGCTCGACTGCAGCATGCCCCACAAAGGTGAGCGCTGCCCCGTGCCCTGCCCAGCGCTGCCCCGTGCCCTGCCCAGCGCTGCCCCCACCCCCCTTGGCCCTGCTCATCTAAAGGCGCAAGACCAAATCGCGCGCCCGCTTTGTCCACGTCTGAGCGAGTTGTTGCGCACAGCAAAAATCTGCAGGCGACTTCCGCGTTCGGTTTTTCGCGCGACCGGACCGGGTTGCGTGCAACTGATCGCAGCAGGTGCGAGGCGAGAGAGCTGCGTGTCTCGTTCAGCGGTGCAGAGAGGGTCACGCTGTGTGTGCCGCACACGTGTGTGTGTGTTTAGCGTGTGTCTCTTGGCGTGTGCTTAGCGTGTTGTGAATTCAGGAGCGGGGTATCCCGGTATTTCCCTCTTCTTAACAACAACATCAACAAGAACATCTCGTTATTGCCATGGCCATTAAAAATCAGTCCATTCACACCGCTTTATAATATAGTAGTTCTCGGATGCTCACACATTCACATTATAATGAAACACACAGTACATATTATTCAGATATTTATATAAATATGTGCATATAATACTAATAATAATTTACCTCCCTTTGCCAATCCACTGCTGGATGAAGGTCTTTCCAATTGACCAACGTGGTGAAGTATGGTCGAATGACCCCAAATACAAATTCATACATGCACATTCCAATATATATACACACACAGCGTATATATGTAGACAAATCATGCCCACGCACACACGCACATAGATATCTAGTATAAGTTACATGATATGTGTGCAGGTTAAGTACAAACTATACGCATATTGTACAAATATAAAAACCACGATTTTTGGGGCAGGAGTTCTGTTAGCGAGCACCTATGAAAGGCGACACGGTACACAAAGGGGTGGGTGGCTAGCACCACGCTCCACCGCCTTTGTCTCCCCAGTGGCAATGTTTACACACCACACGAGGTACTGATTTGAGGCTGAGTCGACCTATGGGTAGGCCCAGGACCGGTTCAGATAACCATCACAAACACAATTGACAACAACAACAGCAGCAGACAAACCCAAACACGTTCGTCAATAACGCAGTGTGGCCTTGTGAGGAAAAGTAAATAACAGACGACGTTTCGGCAAACGATCCTTCTGCTCAGAAGAAAAAAAGGGTCATTGCGCGAAACGTCGCCCAATTGTCAACTTTGAATTTTGAATATGCTTGAAACTGTACATGTGTTTTTGTTTGCGGTGTCGGCGGGAGATGTTCTGGGTGTGAGTTCTCTGCCCCCGGCCCACGGCTCACATCAAGGTTTCAAAGCGCCGTGAAATGTGTGCGCGAGTGACGCGCAAGCGCACAAAGACAAAGGTGCCCCGGGTAGTCGACGCGGGCTGCCGCGGCAAAGTCTTCCGTGAGCGAGCAGCACCTACGCAGAGTCAGAACGGTTCACGAGGGGGCCGCGTGGCCGCTTTTGTTTTCCCCGGTAATGATGTTTACGCAAATGATTCGAGGCTGAGCCGACCTAGGAGAGGCCCAGGACCGGCTCAGACGATCGTCACTGATGTTGGCCGTGAGCGATGAGAGAGGAATCGAACTTGGTGCCGCGTCCGTGCGGTAGCAACCGCGTAGCCGCGACACAACAAAGACAAAGATCCCCCGTGTAGCCTCAACAGGCTGTTGGGGCAAGTGCTGTTAGCGAGTAGCACCGATGAAGGTCGACACGGCGCACGAGGGGGTGGGTGGCCAGCGCCACGCCCGGCCGCCTTTGTCTCCCGCGTGGCGATGATTTTTACACACCGCACCAGGTACTCATTTGAGGCCGAGTCGACCTAGGGGAGGCCCAGGGCCGATTCAGATAATCGTCACTGGTGTTGGCCGTGAGCGGGAATCCAACCCGGGTCGCCGGGTTCGATTCCAGAAACACGTGCATACACACACGTACATACACACACGTACCTACGCACGCACACGCGTGCACACACGTGCACAGATACACGTCATAACACAAGCACGCACACGCGCGCACACACGCGCGTACACAAAGACACACACACACACTCGAACGCGCACACACTTATCGCTGCAAGGACTTTCACTCGCAGTGATAAAAGGCCTCTTAACTGCGGAACAATAGCGCCATTGTCACCACGAATCGAGTGTCTTAAGGCGTGGATCTTCAACACTCGAAACGAGGCTGCGTCCACACAACAACAACACACACACACAACCTCGTAGAGAACTCTCGCCAACCCCGCGGCAGCGTGGCAGCACACACACAGCAGCAGCACACAAGCTCTGTTACACGCGCACTGCACACACGCGCGCGCGCGCTCAGCACGCAATGTGTGCCGTGTGTTTGGCAACGTTCCGTCGTGTTTAGCGCAGACAGAAGAACACACACACACACAAAGTACAAAGAGCACTCCACCCCTCCCGTGCTGCTGTTGGGGCAAGTGCTGTGAGCGAGTACTGATGAAGACGGCCAACACGGCGCACGAGGGGGTGGGTGGCCAGCACCACGCCCGGCCGCCTTTGTTTCTCCCCCAGCGCTGCTGCTGTTTACACGCCGTATCGGGTACCCATATACGGCTGAGAGACCCAGGATCGGTTATTGGTCGTGAGCGGGAATCGAACTCCGGTCGCCGGGTTCGCAGCGCAGTGCGCTAATCACTGCGCCACCACTCAAAACACAAGTAAAGACAAAGATCCCCCGGATAGCCTTCACCAGACTGTCGGGGCAAGTGCTGGTTGCGAGTAGCACCGATGAATGGCCGGCACGGCACACGAGTGGGTGGGTGGCCAGCACCCCCGCCCGGCCGCCTTTGTCTCCCTCGTGATCACGCGTGCGCGCACGTCACGTAGACCCACGTGAGAACCAATGACCAAGAAGGGATCTTTTTTAACGAAACGAACCAACGGAATGGACCCCCCCCTCCTCCTTCACGGCCCCCTTCGTAACTTACCTACAAAGTAACCCACCAAACAATACGCCTCATTCACGTCCCTGTCCATCTACGTTCAAATGAAACATCTTCGTGCATCTAATATATTTGACATATCCCATCGGTCCACACGGCATCCGTTCTGTGAGTCGCACAGCGCTCGGCAGCGTCGGTTTAACGCGAGCAACAACAATAAAATATCAACAACAATATCAACAACAATATCAACAACAATATCAACAACAATATCCACAAAATAACAACAATAATAACAACAAATAACAACAATAACAACATATTCTTTGGGTCTTTCGGTCACGTAGATAGAAAAATCTTTTTATTTTTTAAAATCATTTTTCCATCTACGTGACTTTACCGAAAGACCCAAATAACATGAATTCCTGCAGTCACGAAAGCTTTAAGTCAACAATAACAACAACAATAACAACAACAATAACAACACAAAACTGCGCCTGTTTCGACACGCGGTGTCTCATCAGCTCGAGTCGGGGGGGGGGGGCTGGCTTGAACCAATGCTGGCGGTGATTCATAGTGGATGGTCCATAGTCCCGTACAACCATTCAGCCCGCTGCGGTGCAATCGATCACAGCGGCGCGGAGATTCACGGGGGGATGGGAGGGGAGGGGGGAGCGGTGGCGCAGTGGTTAGCGCTGTCGCACCGTGAACTCGGCTGTCCGAGTGACGTGTGAGCCGAGCAGAGGCACCCCGCAATGGCTCGGCGTGGTGAAGTATGGTCAAACGACCCCCGCCGTGACATAACAGACGTGGGGGGTGGTGGGTGAGTGTGGGGGGGGGGGGGTAGCAGTCTTTAGTTCGTCGTGGATTGACCAAAGAAATGTTCGTCTTCTATGGCCAGAGACGCGTGGGTTCCCTCTCTTCACGTCGACCGAGGATGTTGTCACAGAGCGGTTGCGTGATACTTTTTATGAACATTTCTCGATTTTACATATGTATATATATATTTGTTATAATCTACGCATTGGTAGCATGTGCGTGCGCTACACGCGCGTGTGTGTGTACTGTGTGTTAGGCGCGCGTGTGTGTGTGGTGTCTGTGTGTAGTGTGTGTGTAATGTGTGTTAGGCGCGTGTGTGTAGTGTGTGTTAGGTGTGTGTGTGTAGTGTGTTAGGCGTGTGTGTGTGTGTAACGTGTGTTAGGCGCGCGTGTGTGTAGTGTGTGTTAGGCGCGTGTGTGTGTAGTGTGTGTGTCGTGTGTATTAGGCGGGCGTGTGTGTGTGTAGTGTGTGTTAGGCACGTGTGTGTTAAGTGTGTGTACTCACGCGCGCGTATGTTCGTGTTTTGTGTATGTATGCATGCGAGTGTGTTAAATGTGTTTAGCGTTTTTATAACACAAACACAGATCCCCCGTATAGCCTTTAACAGACTGTTGGGGCAAGTGCTTATGAGGGCCGACAGCGCACGAGGGGGTAGGTGGCCAGCACCACGCCCGGCCGCCTTTGTCTCCCCAGTGGCGATGTTTACACACCGCACCAGGTACTTATTTGAGGCTGAATCGACCTAGGGGAGGCCCAGGACCGGTTCAGATCATCGTCACCGGTGTTGACCGTGAGCTGGGAATCGAACTCGGGTCGCCAGATTTGTAGTGCAGCGTAGCGCTAACCGCTACACCACCGCTCCCCATGCGTACACACACACACAGAGAGAGAGAGTACATACGTATGCCTAACACATGTACGCCCACATACACATTGCCTGCACACACAAAACATTGGTCTCACGTCTGCAATTGCCTACGACAATACACCATTGTTGTACTGTACTAAAGTCCCCACGCGTCTATGCCCCCCCTCCCCCATGTCCACTAACCCGCACTGACCACGCGGGTGAAGTATGGTCAAACATCTCCATACCGACCCCACGATTGCGTGGTGCACTCATCATTATAATTATTGTGCACAGCGTGAACGTGCTACGTGTACACACGCGGCACGTGTCTACTCGGTGTGCGTGTGCACTACGTATATTTACGCAAATACATCGTGTGACTATTTATACGATGTAACTGCAGTGTACGTAGAACATTAATGTATGTACATACACACAGGCAATACACAAACAAGCACGCACGCATACATACATACATACACAAAGCAAAGACAAATATACCCCGTAAAGCCTTAATAGACTGTTGGGGCAAGTGCTGTTAGCGAGCACCGATGAAGAGTGGCCCCCATCACACACAAAGACTCACAGACTCACTGACAATTATCATTTGCTATCCATACATACATACATGCATACACACACATATACATACGCTGCATGTAATTGCACATGCGTCCATATACACATACATACGCATTTGATATATTTATAAAAATACGTCTATAGATAACAGAAAACCTTCAGTGCGTTCGTCCATTATACGTATAGATACCGCTACTGCGTTTATATTGTTGAAACGCACAGAATCGTCGTAACAAATTTTCAGAGCAATGGCTTTTGCCTTTGGAAGAGAGGACCTGTACACGATGTCTCATATAAATGGGTCACCATTCATTCACACACACATATATATATAATAAATACATACATACAAACGTGACATATACGGCAAAAGACAAATATCTCCCGCGTAGCCCTAACAGACTGTTGGGGCAAGTGCTGTGAGCGAGTAGCACCTATGAAGACCGGCACGGCACACGAGGGGGTGGGTGGCCAGCACCACGCATACACACATTTACATATACACCTTGCGTGTGTGCGTGCGTGTGTCACCCACCCCCTCGTGTGCCGTGCCGGCCTTCATAGGTGCGACTCGCTAACAGTACTTTCCACAACAGTATGCTAAGGCTATACGGGCGATCTTTGTCTTTGTACATGTCATAACGGATTTAGATATAAATATAAAATATACAAACACAATCCGCATTTTTGCGTGCTGTTACATAGAGCACTGGAATTTTTGTGTGAAATATTCCTATCGATGCCACGCAGTTCAGTAATCCCCCCCCACACGCACCACGCCCGGCCGCCTTTGTCTCCCCGAGACACGTTGAGAGCACACAGTGGTCACGTTGTAAAGACCCGGTGGAGTCAAAACATCGCGAATTGGTGCAGCAACCTCCTGAAAATGAGACCAGGCACCTGCCGAGGGGGTAATCATCACTGATCGTTCGTGTAATATACATTCCACACACACACATATATTATATAAATAACGTAATCAGAATTATATCGACGGAGAAAATGACACGGAGAGCTAAATAGTGAATGCAAGGAATACTTAAAGCTCGATATTTATATTTCGACGGCTGCTTGCGTTGTGGCCGAAACGTCGTGAGAATTATTTTATTATGTTTTATTTGTATTATTGTATTACTTCCCTTCTACGTGACTTTACCGAAAGAACCAAGTAGACTCGATATTTATATTTTAATATCTATCTTGTATACGAAATAAAAAAAATGATGCAACGGTTCAAATTCGCATTTGTTCAGTGGCGAATATCTCCCGAGCCGAGGTGTAAATGAGGAGTGGTTGTGCGTGCGGTGCGTGAAACGTCATCACACGGGGAGACAAAGACGGCTGCGCACACGTGGCACCGGCCACGCCACCCACACGCCCGCGTGCGCCGTTCTGACACGAAGCCGCACTTGCCCCAACAGCGTGGGTAGGCTATACGGGGGTAGGGGGGGGGTCTTTGTCTTTATCTTTGTATGTATATAAATCACTCGGGGGATGTTTGCGACTCATTTGCGACGATCGCCGTCTTAGCGCCTCCACCTTTAAATTATAAACAAATATGCCAAACTATCTAAATGAATAGAGTTTGGCAAAAAATAAAAATCTAAATTTAAGCATCTATTTAATCATTATCAATCGACTCTCTCTCCGTCTCTGGCCTTCCGCTCTCCGAGAGTGAACGAAACGCGTGCGCGTCACAGCATATAGAGTATTATTATTATTATTGTTGTGATTATTGAAACGTAACGAGGCCAATGTGTGTGCCTAACTACATATTAATATATATTTATCCTACATCTGGTCTCAAGAGCCGTCTCGGATTCAAGGGGCACGGCGACGCCGATCATCCCAATTAATCTCCAACAGAAGCCACGTGGTTGTATATACACACACAAAGACAAAGACAAAGATCCCCCGTACAGCCTTAAACGACTGTTGGGGCAAGTGCTGTTAGCGAGTAGCAGCACCAATGACGGCACGGCACACGAGGGGAGGGGCCGGTGATCAGCACCACACCGGGCCTCCTTTGTCTCCCCAAGTGGCCGTGTTTACTCCACCCCGCACCAGGTAACTCATTTGAGGCCGAGTCGACCTAGGGGAGGGAGACCCAGTACCGGTTCAGATAATCGTCACTGGCGTCGGTGGCCGCGAGCGGGAATCGAACTCGGGTCGTCAGGTTCCTGGAGCAATGTGCTAATCACTACACTACCGCTATCTATCTTGTGTATATCTACCTTGTGTGTGTATATGCCGTGTGTGTGTATATACCGTGTTTACTATACCGTACACAGGGCCGGATTCAGGCACGGGGGCTTTAGGGGCTTCAACCCAGGGGCCTCCCGCCAGCTGGAGGGGCCTCCAGAGATGGAGTGAGAAGTTATTTAATTTGTGAACGCTGCATTTTATTTGTTGTTAGCCTTGTAAAAAATACTATTTTATTTTTTCTATAACTTTGTTTTTCTTTTTGAAAATATTACTGGGGAGCTCACAGCAGTACCTGTAGCCGAGGGGCCTACTCAATCTTAACCGTATATATATTTATACACGTGTGTATGTATATACCGTGTATGTGTATATATATACATACACGTGCGATAAAAAAGAACTCGAGCGATCTGCACTTCAAACCACTCTTCATTTCGACTTAACACTTTCGTAAATGCAGGAATTCACATTCTATTTGCGTGACTTTACCCAAAAAAACAAAAATACTTTTCATTTCCTCGTATTCGGTCTGAAAGGGATTGCACGACGCATCTGCAGCAGTAGCAGCAGGGGCGGCAGCATCAGAGGGGGCAGCAGTATCAGAGCGTGCAGCAGTATCAGAGCGTGCAGCAGTATCAGAGCGTGCAGCAGTATCAGAGCTTGCAGCAGTATCAGAGCGTGCAGCAGTATCAGAGCGTGCAGCAGTATCAGAGCTTGCAGCAGTATCAGAGCGTGCAGCAGTATCAGAGCTTGAAGCAGTATCAGAGCGTGCAGCAGTATCAGAGCTTGCAGCAGTATCAGAGCTTGCAGCAGTATCAAAGCTTGCAGCAGTATCAGAGCGTGCAGCAGTATCAGAGCGTGCAGCAGTATCAGAGCTTGCAGCAGCATCACAGCTTGCAGCAGTATCAGAGCTTCCAGCAGTATCAAAGCTTGCAGCAGCATCAGAGCGTGCAGCAGTATCAGAGCGTGCAGCAGTATCAAAGCTTGCAGCAGCATCACAGCTTGCAGCAGTATCAGAGCTTGCAGCAGTATCAAAGCTTGCAGCAGCATCAGAGCGTGCAGCAGTATCAGAGCGTGCAGCAGTATCAGAGCTTGCAGCAGCATCAGAGCTTGCAGTAGTATCAGAGCGTGCAGCAGTATCAGAGCGTGCAGCAGTATCAGAGCTTGCAGCAGTATCAGAGCTTGCAGCAGTATCAGAGCGTGCAGCAGTATCAGAGCTTGCAGCAGTATCAGAGCGTGCAGCAGTATCAGAGCTTGCAGCAGTATCAGAGCTTGCAGCGGTATCAGAGCGTGCAGCAGTATCAGAGCTTGCAGCAGTATCAGAGCTTGCAGCAGTATCAGAGCGTGCAACAGTATCAGAGCTTGCAGCAGTATCAGAGCGTGCAGCAGTATCAAAGCGTGCAGCAGTATCAGAGTGTGCAGCGGTATCAGAGCGTGCAGCAGTATCAGAGCTTGCAGCAGTATCAAAGCGTGCAATAGTATCAGAGCTTGCAGCAGTATCAGAGCTTGCAGCAGTATCAGAGCTTGCAGCAGTATCAGAGCTTGCAGCAGTATCAGAGCTTGCAGCAGTATCAGAGCGAGCAGCAGTATCAGAGCTTGCAGCAGTATCAGAGCGTGCAGCAGTATCAGAGCTTGCAGCAGCATCAGAGCTTGCAGCAGTATCAGAGCGTGCAGCAGTATCAGAGCGTGCAGCAGTATCAGAGCTTTTAGCAGCATCAGAGCGTGCAGCAGTATCAGAGCTTGCAGCAGTATCAGAGCGTGCAGCAGTATCAGAGCTTGCAGCAGCATCAGAGCTTGCAGCAGTATCAGAGCGTGCAGCAGTATCAGAGCGTGCAGCAGTATCAGAGCTTGCAGCAGCATCAGAGCGTGCAGCAGTATCAGAGCTTGCAGCAGTATCAGAGCGTGCAGCAGTATCAGAGCTTGCAGCAGTATCAGAGCGTGCAGCAGTATCAGAGCGTGCAGCAGTACCAGAGCGTGCAGCAGTATCAGAGCGTGCAGCAGTATCAGAGCTTGCAGCAGTATCAGAGCGAGCACACCAGCTGCAGTTCTCCCCATGCGAGACGTTCAGAAATGGTGGCATAAATAAACGCGACGATTTAAGAAAGAAATGAAAACTCTGACGAAGATACGAGCGAACAGCCGTCACGTGGGTAGTAGAGTGTGTCGCTCGCTAACAGCACTTGCCCCAACAGTCTGCTCAAGGCTATAGGGGAGATATTTGTCTTTGTGCGTGTGCGCGTGCACACGTGTGTGAGGAGCGGTGGTGCAGCGGTTAGCGCTACGCTGCGCTACGCACCTGGCCACCCGGGTTCGATTCCTGCAATGGCCAACACCAGTGACGATTATCTGAACCTGTCCTGGGCCTCCCCTAGGTCGACTCAGCCTGAAATGAGTACCTGGTGCGGCGTGTAAACATCGCCGCTGGGGAGGCAAAGGCGGCCGGGCGTGGTGCTGGCCACCCACCCCCTCGTGTGCCGTTCCGGCCTTCATAGGTGCTCGCTAACATCACTTGCCCCTACAGTCTGTTAAGGCTACACGGGGGATCTTTGTCTCTGTGTTTGCACGTGAACGAGGTGGATGTTTATCGAGAGTGGGGTTCATTTACGGAGTACTTCTCGTGAACAGGACCGCGGAACGCGGTAACTTGACGCCTTCTGTCCCGGTTGTACCGCGCGTCTCGCACTGCCCGCTGGACGTGCTCGCAGCTTGATTTTGTTACATTCATAGAAGCTACATAAACATGCAGTAAAAAAAACCGTAGGCGCAGGGGTGAAGGGTAAGAAGAAGCTCTCTGTAGCGAAACGTCGGACATTATCATCGTCATCCCGAACGGCACGCGCGCGGTGATACATCATCTTAGAGGAGTTTTATAATGTCTCTCTCGTCTCTCGCTCATCCCACGCCCGTCTCACGCTCATCTCACGCTCATCTCACGCTCATCCCACGCTCATCCCACGCTTATCTCACGCTCATCTCACGCTCATCTCGCGCTCATCCCACACTCATCCCACGCTCATCTCACGCTCATCCCACGCTCATCTCACGCTCATCCCACGCTCATCTCGCGCTCATCCCACGCCCGTCTCACGCCGAGTTCGCGCGCACCGAGAAAATATTTCGCAGCAGAGACATCGCGTCTGGCCCCTGCAGAGATATCGCGGTGCAGACAGCGACCAGCGACCAGCGCCCCACCACGCGGCGAGCCCGGCTGGGTTCTGTTCGAATTTGTCGCTTTTTGTACCTCGGAGCGGCTCCCAACACCCACCCAGTCCCTCCACCCCCCACCCCCAAGACTCACGCCCCCCCCCCCAACGTCTCCCCCCACCCACCCCCCCGACTCACCGCCCCCCCACCCACCACCTTTCCTGACCTCTTTTCACCCCTCCCCTCACCCCCCCCGCATTATTTAGACATCACCGCTACGACACAAAAGACAAAGTTTCCCAAACCACCCACCAACAACTACCCTCCCCCGGTATAGCCTCAACAGACTCTTGGGGCAAGTGCTGTGAGCGAGCATCACCGACACTGCGCGCGAAGCAGTGGGTGGGCAACACCACGCCCGGCCGCCTTTGTCTCCCTCAATGCGATGGCTTCGCTGTTGTGCTGTTGTTGTTGCTTGAACACATCCCACCCGGCAGCGGTTCGACGGCGAGTCCGCTCTAGGGGAAGAACCGCCAGCGCTGGGTGGGATAACGTCAGCGCCGTTGGCGGTGGTGATGGTGGTGATGGTGGTGGTGATGGTGGTGGTGATGATGGTAGTGGCGGTGGTGGTGGTGGTGGTGGTGATGGTGGTGGTGGTGGTGATGATGGTGGTGATGGTGGTGGTGATGGTGGTGGTGATGATGGTAGTGGTGGCGGTGGTGGTGGTGGTGATGATGGTGATGATGGTGGTGGTGATGGTGGTGATGATGGTGATGATGGTGGTGGTGGTGGTGATGATGGTGGTGGTGGTGGTGATGGTAGTGATGATGGTGGTGGTGGTGGTGATGGTGGTGGTGGCGGTGGTGGTGATGGTAGTGATGATGGTGGTGGTGATGGTGGCGGTGGTGATGAGGGTGGTGGTGGTGGTGATGGTGGTGGTGGTAGTGATGGTGGTGGTAGTGATGATGATGGTGGTGATGGCCGTGAGCCAGGAATCTCACTCGGGGTCGCTCCGGTCGTATTCGTAGCGCGACGCGTGCTAAGCACAGCGCCACCGCTCTCTCCACACACGCAACACACAGCCCCCCCCCCACCAACGAATGTCCCCGCCTCCTTCAATCACCCCCCCACCTCCCCCCACCTCCCCCCACCCCCCCCCCCCCCACCTCTATTCTGCCACCTGAATGGGCAGCTCGGCAGGAGGAGAAAGCGCGCGGCGCATTGATGGGGGGGGGGGGGGGGTAACGGGACTCCCCCCCCCCCCCCCAGAGCCGCAACCTCTCTCGCACACAAAGACAAAGATCCCCCTATAGCCTTCACGGCCTGTTAGGGGCAAGTGCTGTTAGCGAGCACCTATGAAGGCCGGCACGGTACGGCCCGTGAGGGGAGGAGTGTCCGTACTTACTACACACCGCGCCAGGTACTCATTTGAGGCTGAGTCGACCTCGGGGAGGGAGGCCCAGGACCGGTTCAGATAATCGTCACAGGTGTCGGTGGCCGTGAGAGGGAATCTGGTTCGTAGCGCAGCGCGCTAACCGCTGCACCGCCGCTCCCCACACGAAGATACACACACACATCACACACACACACATCACACATCACACACACATCACACACACACATCACACACACACACATCACACACACACACATCACACACACACACATCACACACACACCACACACACACCACACACACATCACACACACATACACACACATCACACACACATCACACACATCACACACACACATCACACACATCACACACACACAGCACACACATCACACACACACATCACACACATCACACACACACATCACACACAACACACACACACATCACACACACATCACACACATCACACATACACATCACACACACACACATCACACACATCACACACATCACACATCACACACATCACACACATAACACACACACACATCACACACATCACACACACACCACACACATCACACACACATCACACACACATCACACACACAAACCAACACCCGCCATTCGCCACTAACTGACGGTGACGTCTCCATGGCCCCTGTGCCAGGTCAGGTTCACGTTGAGGTCACGTGACAGACCCAGCAGGTGCCAGAGGTTGGCTGACTGAGATGACCGGTAAATGCACCATCTGTACCCCCCTACTATGCCAGGCTAGTTGCAGGAGGTCACGTGATAGACCCAGCAGGTGCCATAGGTTGGCTGACTGAGATGACCGGTAGATGCACCACCAGCTGTACCCCCCTACTGTGCCAGGCTAGGTGCAGAAGGTCACGGGGTAGACCCAGCAGGTGCCATAGGTTGGCTGACTGAGATGACCGGTAGATGCACCAGCTGTACCCCCCTACTGTGCCAGGCTAGGTGCAGGAGGTCACGTGACAGACCCAGCAGGTGCCATGGGTTGGCTGACTGAGATGACCGGAAAAAGAATGCGACCACACACGCGTGAAGCGATGGGTTCAATCCCGGGGTACTGTATGGAACACTTGAAGATTATAGACCAAACCCACAGTACGATACAGCTGAGTGTGTATGCAGCGTGTAAGGAGACATCATCTCAACACTCAGTGCAAACAGACCGCGGACGTAGTCTCATGCTGTGTGCAGATTGCTTTTTGTATTAGCTGTTGTTGCTGTTGTAAAATGTGTTGGTTGTCGTTGCGGATGTATTGGTATCTGTGTCGTTGTTGTTGTTGTTATTGGACCTTTCGTGTTGTTGTTTTTGTTGGTGGTGGTGATGTTGTTGGTGTGGTTGTGTTTGGACATCTTAACACCTGTTTTATTGCCAGAAAGTGTAAAACCTATTCCTGTTTTTTCATACGTGGTTGTTGTTGTTGATATTGTTGTTGGTGTTGTTGGTGTGGTTGTTGTTGGTGTGGTTGTTGTTGTTGGTGTGGTTGTTGTTGTTGGTGTGGTTTCTGTTTTCGACTTTGATCTGGTTGTGAACACGTGGGTGTCTAGCGGGCAGAGAAAGAACAAATGCGCTTACTCACTAACTCACTTACTAACTAACTCACTAAATAACTCACTAACTTACTCACTAACTTACTCACTAACTTACTAAATAACTCACTAACTCACTAACTTACTCACTAAATAACTCACTAACTTACTCACTAACTTACTAAATAACTCACTAACTCACTCACTAACTTACTAAATAACTCGCTAACTTACTAACTAACTAACTAACTCACTCACTAACTTACTAAATAACTCACTAACTCACTCACTAACTTACTAAATAACTCACTAACTCACTCACTAACTTACTAAATAACTCACTAACTTACTCACTAACTTACTAAATAACTCACTAACTCACTCACTAACTTACTCACTAACTAACTCACTAAATAACTCACTAACTTACTCACTAACTTACTAAATAACTCACTAACTCACTCACTAACTTACTAAATAACTCACTAACTTACTCACTAACTCACTAAATAACTCACTAACTTACTCACTAACTTACTAAATAACTCACTAACTCACTCACTAACTCACTAACTTACTAAATAACTCGCTAACTTACTAACTAACTCATTAACTCACTCACTAACTCACTCACTCACTAACTCACTAACTCATTCACTCACTCACTTACTCACTAACTCACTCACTAACTTACTCACTCACCAACTTACTAAATAACTCACTCACTCATTAACTAACTCACTCACTAACTTACTAAATAACTCACTAACTCACTAACAAACTCACTCGCTCACTAACTCACTCACTAACTCACTCACTAACTAACTCACTAACTAACTCACTCACTAACTCACTCACTAACTCACTAACTCACTCACTCACTCACTAACTAACTCTAACTAACTAACTAACTCACTCACTAACTCACTCACACACTCACTAACTCACTAACTCATTCACTCACTCACTAACTCACTCACTCACTAACTAACTAAATAACTAACTAACTCACTCACTCAATAACTCACTCACTCACTTACTCACTAACTCACTCACTCACTAACTTACTCACTCACTCATTAACTTACTAAATAACTCACTCACTCACTCACTAACTTACTCACTCACTAACTAACTCACTTACTCACTAACTTACTAAATAACTCACTAACTCACTCACAAAATCTCTCAGTCACTAACTCGCTAACTAACTCACTAACTCACTAACTAACTCACTAACTAAGTCACTCACTCACTCACTAACTCACTCACCCACTCACTCACTAACTCACTCATTCACTCACTAACTCACTAACTCACTCACTAACTCACTCACTAACTCACTCACTAACTCACTCACTAACTCACTCACAAACTCACTCACTCACTAACTCACTACTCACTCACTAACTCACTCACTAACTCACTCACTCACTAACTCACAAACTCACTCACTAACTCACTCACTCACTAACTAACTCACTAACTCACTCACTAACTCACTCACTAACTAACTCACTCACTCACTAACTCACTCACCCACTCACTAACTCACTCACTAACTCACTCACTCACTCACTAACTCACTAACTAACTAACTCACTAACTCACTCACTCACCCACTCACTAACTGACTCACTCACAAACTCACTAACTCACTCACTCATTCACTCACCAACTCACTCACTAACTCACTAACTAACTCACTAACTAACTAACCAACTTACTCACTCACTAACTTGCTCACTCACTCACTAACTCACTCAATCACTAACTCACTCAATAACTCACTCACAAACTCACAAACTCACTCACTAAATAACTCACTAACTAAATCACTCACTTACTCACTAACTCACTCACAAACTCACTAACTCACTCACTCACTCACAAACTCACTAACTCACTTACTCACCAACTAACTCACTAACTCACTCACTTACTAACTCACTCACTTACTAACTCACTCACTAACTCACTAATTAACTCACTAACTCACTCATTAACTCACTAACTCACTTACTCACTAACTCACTCACTAACTTATTTACTCACTCACTCTCTAACTAACTCACTCACTCACTAACTCATTCACTCACTCACTCTCTAACTCACTCACTCACTAGCTCACTCACTAACTTACTTACTCACTAACTCACTCTCTAACTCACTAACCCATTCACTCACAAACTCACTCACTAATTCGCTCACTAAGCCACTTTGGTACAAACTCACTAATTCGCTAACTTACGAACTAAATCACTCAATCATTCTACAAATCACTCACTCACTATATCACTCATCCCCCACCCATCCACTCACCGACCCATCCACTCACCCATTCACTAACCGACCTACCCACACACTCAACGATCCACTCACTTATCCACCCGCCCAATCCACTCGCCCATACACAGACCCACTCACCTATCCACTCAACCATCCACTCACCTACCCACTTATCCATCCACCCGCTCACCTACCCATTTACCCATCCACCCACCCACTCGCCTGCCCACTCAACCATTCGTCTATCCATTTACCCATCCACCCACCCACTCGCCTACCCACCCACTCACCTACCCACCTACTCACCTAACCACCCATTCGCCTACCTACTCACCCACCCACACACTCGTCTACCCACTCACACATCCACTCACACATCCACTCACCCACTCGTCTACCCACTCACACATCCACTCACCCACCCACTCACACATCCACTCACCCACTCGTCTACCCACTCACACATCCACTCACACATCCACTCACCCACTCGTCGACCCACTCACACATCCACTCACCCACCCACTCACACATCCACTCACCCACTCGTCTACCCACTCACACATCCACTCACACATCCACTCACCCACTCGTCGACCCACTCACACATCCACTCACCCACCCACTCACACATCCACTCACACATCCACCCACCCACTCGATTACTTCTGAGCACCAACACTCTGGGCGAGAGTGCACGGAGGGGGCGCGCGGCGGGCGGGGTCGCGGGGAGCGGCGCATTCGGAGATCGGGGGGAGAGAGGGGGCGAGGGGGAGCGAGGGGGAGGAGAGGGGGCGAGGGGGAGGAGAGGGGGTGAGAGGGGGGGAGAGAGGGGGAGAGAAGGGGCGAGGGGGAGGAGAGGGGGTGAGAGGGAGGAGAGAGGGGGCGAGGGGGAGGAGAGGGGGGAGAGAGCGCGGGTTCATTGAGAGCTGCTGAGGGGTCTTTGTAGACGAGCGGAGAGTGTCGAGAGCCGAGTGAGAGGTGGGGGAGAGGGGGAGAGGGGGAGAGAGAGGGAGGGAGAGAGAGGGACGGGGGGGAGAGGGGGGAGAGGAGGGAGAGGGGGGAGGGAGAGAGAGAGGGACGGGGGGAGAGGAGGAGAGGGAGGGGGAGAGGGAGATGGAGAGGGAGGGGGGGAAGGAGGGGGGGGAAGGAGGGGGGGAGGGGAGGGGGGGGAGGGGGGGGAGGGGGGAGGGTTGGGGATGGAGGGGGGGGAGGGTTGGGGAGGGAGGGGGGAGGGAGGGGGGGAGGGAGGGGGGGAGGGAGGGGGGAGAGGGAGAGGAGGAGAGGGAGAGGGAGGGGGGCAGAGGGAGGGGGGAGAGGGAGGGGGGGGAGAGGGAGGGGGGGAGGGGGAGAGGGAGGGGGGGGAGAGGGAGGGGGGAGAGAGGGAGAGGGAGGGGGGAGAGGGAGAGGGAGGGGGGGACAGGGAGGGGGGGGAGAGGGAGGGGGGAGAGGGAGGGGGAAGAGGGAGAGGGAGGGGGGGGACAGGGAGGGGGGGGGAGAGGGAGGGGGGGAGAGGGAGGGGGGGAGAGGGAGGGGGGGAGAGGGAGGGGGGAGAGGGGGGAGAGGGAGGGGGGGGGAGGGAGATGGAGGGAGAGGGAGGAGGGCGAAAGAGATGGAGGGAGGGGGGAGAGAGGGAGGGGGGCAAAGGGAGGGGGGAGAGGGAGGAAAGGGAGGGGGGGAAGGGAGGGGGGGAAGGGAGGGGGGAGAGGGAGGGGGGGAGAGGGAGGGGGGAGAGGGAGGGGGGAGAGGGAAGGGGGGAGAGGGAGGGGGGAGAGGGAGGGGGGAGAGGGAGGGGGGGAGAGGGAGGGGGGAGAGGGAGGGGGGGAAGAGGGAGGAAAGGGAGGGGGGGGGGAAGTGAGGGGGGGGAGAAGGAGGGGGGGTAGAGAGGAACCCGCCAATGAAGAGTTGGGGGCTAAGTGAGGAACCACGCAGCCGATGTCGCAAATATTTGCGAAACCGCCAACTTCTTACGCGACGTTGATCCCTGTTGGAGTGGCATCTTGCCCCCACCTACCCCCCCCTACCCCCCCTCCTTGCTATTCCCGCTGCCTCACGGGAGTGTCGCAATCATCTGGGGACCCGGTGCCGCTCACACGACTAAGACATCGGAAAACCACGTAGAGAAAGAGAGAGACACACACACAGAGACACAGACACACAGAGAGACAGACACACAGAGAGACAGAGAAAGACAGAGACACTGAAAGAGAGACACAGGCACAAAGAAACACAGACGAACACACAGATACACAGGCACAGAGAGAGACACACAAACACACACTCAGAGACACGCGCACAGACAAACACACAGCCAAAGACAAAAGTCTCCTGTATAGCCTGTGACCGACTGTTGGGGCAAGTGGTGTTAGCGAGCACACACACACACAGACACACAGGAGGTCACGTATGGAGTGTTTCTCACCTGCGGGCTCTCATCTCTCACAGCCGGAAGTGGAAGTACTGCGCTCGATCCGAAATCACTCCGAGACCTCGATCCGAATTCACAGCTCCCCCCACCACCATCCCCCCACTACCCCCCCCACATCCCCCCACTATCCCCTCCCTACCCCCCCCCCCATCCTATCCTCCCCCTCGCCTTTCAGGTCACGTGTTCCCCTCCACCACCACGACCACCCCCCCTGCCCCTCCCCCGCCCACCAAATCCGAAGGGTGGCAATGATCGTAGGGCCAGATGAGGGCAGGTGAGATGAGATGATGACGTGATGGGTGGGGTTTGACCCACTCGCGTTCCTCGGCGAGAGATGTTAACTACCTCGCCTGGTACACAGCAGGTCATGGGTTTGATCCCGACCCTGACGCCTGCTGCTCTACATTAGCAGTCTGCCGCTATCAATGTCCACGTGGTGATGATGATGATGAGCCACTTCGTTGAGCTATCATTTGTGACAGGGCTACAACTCAGATGCGAGTGATTGTGAAATGCGGACTCACCTGCGTGGCTTGCTTTGAGAGAGTCATAGGGTTAGTGCCCGTATCTAAAATGTATGACAGGTGACGTTTCGGGCAATGCGCCTTCTGCACAGCACACACACACTTTGTCCACACTCTCGATGTGCTCATGTTTAGTGACTTGATTCTAGATTTGAAGCTTTCGTGACTGCAATGATTCATATTCTTAGGTTTTTTCGGTAAAGTCACGTAGGTAAAAACATTAAAAAGTAAAATAAAATAAAAAATAAAATAAAATAAAAATCACGACGTTTCGGAGGCAACACAAGCTTCCGTCTTCAGGTGGAACCGTCACAGCCACGACGGCTGTATCAAGTAAATGAGAGATTGTAGGAGCTACCACTCCGTTTATATAATGGTTGAAGATGGTGGTGACTTGCTTTAGCGTCTCTCTACTTCGCACTCCTGTCGTATTCGTTGCGCTGTTTTTGGTTCAATCGAATCGTCAATCGTTTTTTTGGACGTTACCAGCGGCAGCCAAATAGTGTGAAGACGTGACGTTGTTTCTAAATGTGAAGCGGCAAGGGGAGAGAGGGGGGAGGGGGGAAATCGAAGGAGCCGGAGAAAAATTCACGCGACCACGGGGAGAGAGCGCGGACGAGAAAATCCAGGCGAACTTTGTTGGCGTGACCACGAGCCGTCCGACTCGCCGCCTCTCGCTGTCTCGGACGATGTCAAGTTCCCACCGTGCTACTCACGGAGCGTGCTGAGTTGGCACGCTTCTTAGAAGGCCATGCGCGATGCCTGCTATCTGTTGGTCGACGTTCTCCAATGACGCGTGGCTCCTCGTCCCGTGTCTCCTGTACGATGCCTCCTCCCCATCATCCTCCTCTTCCTCGCCCATGCCTCTTTCCACACTCCCCAGCAGTTTCGTTCCGTTCGCTTCGCCACTCTCCGTGGTTCCGATCCACGCCTCCGGTGGCCGCGATGAACGCGCAGGCAACGGGCGCGCACCTGGCTGCCACGGGGCATTGCACCGAGCGTTGCTGTGCGTACAAGCGTGGAAGAGTAGGCCAAATGCCCTCTGGAGGGACGCTCTCTGAGCTCATCTCCTTGCGGAGGCCCTTCCGCCGGCAGCGGCGTTCGCAGGAAATTGCAGGGCTGCGCCTGCACTGTTATGATTTGACGTGCCAAGATAAAGATCCCCCGTGTAGCCTTAACAGACTGTAGGGGCAAGTGCTGTTAGCGAGCACCTATGAAGGCCGGAACGGTACACGAGGGGGTGGGTGGCCAGCACCACGCTCGACCGCCTTTATCTCCCCAGTGGCGATGTTTACTACACGCCGCACCAGGTACTCATTTAAGGCTGAGTCGACCTAGGAAGGGGCCAGAACCGGTTTGAGATTTTCGTCACTCGTGACTTTGGTGACCGCGAGCGCGAATCGCACTCGGGTCACCGGGGTTCATCGCGCCAACCGCTGCGCCACCGCTCCCCCACACTCACGTTGACAAACACACGCGTACACACACACACGTGTGGTGCGTGTGTACGTGGGGAGCGGTGGCGCAGCGGTTAGCGCGCTGCGCTATGAACCTAGCGCCCGGGGTTCGATTCCCGCTCACTGCCAACACCAATGACGATTATCTGAACCGGTCCTGGGCCTCCCCTAGGTCGACTCAGCCTGAAATGAGTACCTGGTGTGGTGTGTAAACATCGCCACTGAGGAGACAAAGGCGGTAGGGCGTGGGGCTGGCCACCCACCCCCTCGTGCGCCGTTCCGGCCTCGCTAGCAGCACTTGTCCCAACAGTCTGTTGAAGGCTATACGGGGGATATTTGTCTTTGTTGACTCTGTGACATCGTAGTTCGTAGTCGTGGGTTCGCCGCGGCCGTGGTGGGTTTGTTTGTTGTTCTCGCGCCGAATAATCCGACTCGACCGCTCATTCGGGCGACTCCAAATATTGAAGAGTTTCTCCCGACGTCAGTCGGCTAATTGCCATATTATTTTTCTATTGTCACGTGACTTGGTCGTCTCGCATCCAGCCACCCAACCCCGAACCCTCTCCCGCCCTCTCCCTCCCAGCGGCTCCCCCCCCTCCTCCTACTCTCTCGCTCCCCCTTCTCTCCCTCTCGCCTCGCCTCGCTCTGCATGCTCCATTGCTCGCTGACGGAAATGAGGCGTAACGAGCTAAGAGGAGAGCGAGAGGAGAGCGAGAGGAGAGCGAGGAGGGAGGTAGGGCAGGGAAGGGGGTGGGAGGGGGTGGGAGGAGGGAGGGAGGGAGGGGAGGGAGGGAGGGAGGGGAGGTAGGATGCCTCCAATAACTCCAGCTGGAGTCGGGTCCTTGTGAGAATTCGCGGAACCCAAAGAACGGGCACGCGTGCTCGCTCGCTCAACCCAAATCTTCGTCCGCACCTCCTCCTCCTCCTCGTCACTTACCGCTGAACCTAAAGCCTTGGGTAACAATATTGGGGGGGCAGGGGGGGAGGTGGATAAGGGGGGGGGGGTGGGAGGGGGGGGGGCACTCGCCTCTCCCCCCTCGCGATGCGCAGTGACCCCGGGCGGCCGCAGAGCGCTCTTCGGATGAGCGCCGCGAGGACCTGACGCATGGGTGGCCTTGGCGTGGTGGTTGTTGTTGTTGTTGTGGTTGTTGTTGTTGTGGCTGTTGTGGTTGTTGTCGCGGTGGCGTTGCTGATAGGAGTGGCGTGGCGGAGAGTGGCGGAGCGGATTTGGAATCGGCGTGCGCGTCGTGGCGTTGATCCGACGCACGGGGTTGCGTGCCGCGTGGCGTTGTTGTTGTTGTTGTCGTCGTTGTTGTTGTTGTAGCGTGGCGCGGTTGTGGTTGTGGTGTAGTGGCGAATAGCGAAGCGGTGAAAGCGGTGGTGGTTGTGGCCACGGCGTTCAGTGCCGTGGAGAGCCGCGAGTTCGCGTGGTAGGAATGGTGCGCGGGGTGGCGCAGTGCGGGTGGTGGTGTTGAGTGGCGCGGTGGGGGTGGTGATGGTGGTGGTGTTGAGTGGCGTGGAGTGAATGGGGGATTCGCGTGGCCTTAACGTGGCGGTGGATGAAGGAGTGGAGTGGAGTGATGGTGGTGGAGGCGCGGCGCGGCGCGCTGCGTGAACCGCGCGGGTCACGCGGCGCGGTTTTACGCACACGATGCGTTCTGCGGCTTCACTCGCGAGTGAGTTTATATGAGGGTGCGTGTGTGTGAGCGTGTGTGTGCGTTTGTGTGCGTGTGTGTGTGTGCGTGTGTGAGCGTGTGTAAGTGTGAGCGTGTATGTGTGTGCGTGCGTGTGTGTGTGCGTGTGTGTGTGCGTGTGTGAGCGTGTGAGCGTGTGTGTGAGCGTGTATGTGTGTGCGTGTGTGTGAGCATGCATGTGAGTGTGTGTGTATGTAAGTGTGAGTGCGTGCCACGCCGGCCTTCATAGGTGCTTGCTAATAGCACTTGACCCAAAAATACGTTAAGGCTACACGGGGGATCTTTGTGTCCAGCTCACCGCTACCAACAGTGACGATTACCCGAATTGGTCCTGGGCCTCCGCTAGGTCGACTCAGCCTTAAACGAGTACCCGGTCAAGTTTTCCAACCATCGCCACGGGGAGTACCACGACGGCCGCGCGTGGTGCTGCCCGCCCAACCACCCCACCTCGTCGCGTGCCACGTTGCCCGCCCTCCATAGATTCCCGCGAGCAGCACTTGCCCCAACATGACTGTCACAGGCTATACGGGGGACCTTTGTCTTTGTGTCTCAACTGGGAGGGGGGGTCTTTTTTGGGGGGGGAGGGGTTCGTTATTTTGCTGGCGATCTCGAGAGTTTCGCTTTTCTCCTCCTCCTCCACCTCCTCCTCCTCTACCTCCCCTCCTCCACCTCCTCCACCTCCTCCTCCACCTTCCTCTCCTCCTCCCTCTCCACCTCCACCTCCTCCATCTCCACCTCCACCACCTCCTCCACCTTTACCTCCTCCACCTCCACCTCCTCCTCCACCTCCTCCACCTCCTCCTCCACCTCCACCTCCTCCACCTCCTTGACCAACTGGCGGCGCGCTCCTGGCTCCTCACACGGAGCCGAGATGAGGGGGAGAGGAGGAGGGGGGGGGGAGCGATGCGGTGTAAGTGTCGGGGGGGGGGGGCGAAGTGGACAGCTGAGACAGGGCGAGGCTCACCGGTAGGGAGACAAACAGCGGATGCGGGGTGAAGGGGCGCGCACCCGCATCACAGAGAGGGCAGTTACCAAGGGGTCATTGTGGATCTCACCGCAGACGTAACACTCAAACACACGTCTAGACGTGCATATACATCGTACACACGTACGCACGTACACACACACACCAACATACATGCACACGCGTGTGCTTGATACACACAGACACGCAGGCAAACACGTAAATACACTCGTATATGCAGAGACTCGTCGACACACGCATATTAGACACACCGAGACGCGACGCGCGCACACACACATCGTGACACAAAGATAATGATCCCCCGTATAGCCTCGGCAGACTGTTGGGGAAAGTGCTACGCACACTGCCACACATACACACCGACGCACAAACACACCGACGCACCGACGCACAAACACCCCGACACAAATATCCCACATTTAGCCTTAACAGACTGTAGGGGCAAGTGCTGTTAGCGAGCACCTATGAAGGCCGGCACGGCACACGAGGGGGTGGGTGGCCAGTACCACGCCCGACCGCCTTTGTCTCCCCAGTGGCGATGTTTACACACCGCACCAGGTACTTATTTCAGGCTGAGTAGACCTAGGGGAGGCCCAGGACCGGTTCAAATAATCGCCACTGGTGTTGGCCGTGAGCGGGAATCGAACCCGGGTCGCCAGGTTTATAGCGCAGCGCGCTAACCGCTACATTACCGCTCCCCACTACACCGACACACACACACAGACACACACACACTTCCACACACACCGACACACACACATCGACACACACACACACACTGACACACACACGCCGCCACACACACACTGACACACACACCGACACACACTCACTCACACACCCACACACACCCACCGACACACACTGACACACACTGACACACACACACCGACACACATACACAGACACACACACCGCCACACACACCGACATACACACACCGACACACACGCACCGACACACACACTGACACACACACTGACACACACACCGACACACACTCACTCACACACCCACACACACCCACCGACACACACTGACACACACTGACACACACACACCGACACACATACACAGACACACACACCGCCACACACACCGACATACACACACCGACACACACACTGACACACATACACCGACACACAGGCACCGACACACAAACTGACACACACACTGACACACACACCGACACACACACACACCGACACACACACCGACACACACGCACCGACACACATGCACCGACACAGACACCGACACACACACTGACACACACACACGTGTGCAGTATAAATTGGAGATCGCCGGGCGCGTGACGCTGACGATGTCGCGGTGACCGCCATGGACGCCTCGCGAGTGGCACGCGGCGCGCGTGAGTGGCACGCGCACCTCCTGCGGTGTCTGTGCGTGTGTCTGTGTGTGTGTCTGTGTGTGTGTGAGTGTCTGTGTGTGTGTGTCTGTGTGTGTGTGTGTGTCTGTGTGTGTGTCTGTGTGTGTCTGTGTGTGTGTCTGTGCGTGTGTCTGTGTGTGTGTGTCTGTATGTCTGTGTATGTCTGTGCGTGTGTCTGTGTGTCTGTGTGTGTCTGTGTGTGTGTCTGTGTGTGTGTATATGTGTGTGTCTGTGTGTGTGTCTGTGTTTGTGTGTCTGTGTGTGTGTATCTGTCTTTGTGTGTTTGTGTGTCTTTTGCATGTCTCTGCGTGTGTATCTGTGCGTGTGTCTGCGTGCGTGTCTCTGCGCGCGCGCGTGCGTCTGTGTGTATCCGTCTCTGTGTGTGTGTACCTGTGTGCGTGTGTCTGTGTTGGGAGTGAGTGGGTGGAGTGGGGTGGGTAGGGGAGAGGGATTCGTCGTAAAGGCTGCGAGGACGGTGGCGACCCGTGAGTAACGCGTGGCTCTGGCGACCACAGCCTTTTGGATGTAGGATGGAGAATAAGCGCGAGGGGTGGCTGGGGGTGGGTGGGAGATCGTGATGGAGGTGTCCAAGACGCGACCGTGCCCGAGTCCGTGTCATCTGTGTGTGGGTGGGTGTCGTGGGGGGGGGGGGGGTTGGGAAGTGTGTCTGTATGGCGGGCGGGGTTGGCCGTGGTGCTAGATGATGATGATGATGGTGACGACGGTTTGTAGGGAAGGATGGCGACAAGAGTTGTGGAGATAGAGGAGGAAGGGGAGGGGGGGTGAGAGAAGAGAGAAGAAGGGGGGGGGGGTGAAACGTCGCCGCCATCGCCACTCGGCAGTCGCTCGCTCGGGCTGCAAAAAAAAATCCACCCCCCCCCACCACCACCACCACCACAACTTGAAGCAAACTTGTGACGCGATGTGACAAGGCTGGCAATGCCGACTCTGCGCGCTGGAGCGTGCCTAACGCGCCGTGACGACCTCGGCTTATTTGGGAAAATTAGGCTCAAACTTGACGTCTGGATGGCTTTATTCGGAAGACAAATGTCACACGGCCTCATCGTTCCACAGCTCCGCTCCCCCCCCCCCCCCCCCCCAACTTATATCGGGTCGGGGAGGGAGCTTTGGAGTCGCACTCGGAGGAGTCTCGCGGACGAAGCCGCGGCTGGCGCGCGCGCCGCCGTTGATCGCGCGCGCGCGACACCCCCCCCCCCCCCCCCAGTACCGTAGCAGCCTTCGCTTCCTTCCTGAGCCCTGAGCCAGATCGGGCAGATCGCCAGTTTTATTTTGTTCTTCTTCTTCGTAACGCCACCCGTCGCATTCCGCCTGCTGCCTGTCTCTCCCCGCGTGAGCCCCGGGACGCTGGCGAGGGGACTGCCGCTGCGGGAGATCGGGCGGGGCAGACCGGCAGCCGGACGCGCTTGTTAGACGGTACACGTGGGGTGGAGTGAGTGAGTGCTCTGTGGTGTGTACTCTGTGGTGTGTAATCTGTGGGGTGGTGTGTACTCAGTGGTGTGTACTCTGTGGTGTGTAATCTGTGGTGTGTAATCTGTGGTGTGTATTCAGTGGCGTGTACTCTGTGGTGTGTGCTCTGGTGTGGTGTGTAATCTGTGGTGTGTGCTCTGTGGTGTGTACTCTGTGGTGTGTGCTCTGTGGTGTGGTGTGTAATCTGTGGTGTGTACTCAGTGGCGTGTACTCTGTGGTGTGTAATCTGTGGTGTGGTCTGCACTCAGTGGTGTGTAATCTGTGGTGTGGTGTGTACTCTGTGGTGTGGTGTGTACTCTGTGGTGTGTACTCAGTGGCGTGTAGTCTGTGGTGTGTAATCTGTGGTGTGTACTCTGTGGTGTGTACTCTGTGGTGTGGTGTGTACTCAGTGGTGTGTACTGTGTGGTGTGTAATCTGTGGTGTGTACTCTGTGGTGTGGTGTGTACTCTGTGGTGTGTAATCTGTGGTGTGGTGTGTACTCTGTGGTGTGGTGTGTACTCAGTGGTGTGTAATCTGTGGTGTGGTGTGTACTCAGTGGTGTGTAATCTGTGGTGTGGTGTGTACTCTGTGGTGTGTAATCTGTGGTGTGTACTCTGTGGTGTGGTGTGTACTCAGTGGTGTGTAATCTGTGGTGTGGTGTGTACTCAGTGGTGTGTACTCTGTGGTGTGGTGTGTACTCTGTGGTGTGGTGTGTACTCTGGTGTGGTGTGTAATCTGTGGTGTGTACTCTGGTGTGTAATTTGTGGTGTGTACTCTGGTGTGTAATCTGTGGTGTGTACTCTGGTGTAGTGTGTACTCTGTGCTGTGTAATCTGTAGTGTGTACTCTGTGGTGTGTACTCTGGTGTGGTTTGTAATCTGTGGTGTGTACTCTGTAGTGTGTAATCTGTGGTGTGTACTCTGGTGTGGTGTGTACTCTGTGGGGTGTAATCTGTGGTGTGTACTCTGTAGTGTGTAATCTGTGGTGTGTACTCTGGTGTGGTGTGTACTCTGTGGTGTGTAATCTGTGGTGTGTACTCTGGTGTGTACTCTGGTGTGTAATCTGTGGTGTGTAATCTGTGGTGTGTAATCTGTGGTGTGTAATCTGTGGTGTGTAATCTGTGGTGTGTAATCTGTGGTATGTAGTCTGTGGTGTGTACTCTGTGGTGTGTAATCTGTGGTGTGTACTCTGTGGTATGTTATCTGTGGTGTGTACTCTGTTGTGTGTAATCTGTGGTGTGTAATCTGTGGTGTGTACTCTGTGGTGTGTACTCTGTGGTGTGTACTCTGTGGTGTGTACTCTGTGGTGAGGTGTGTAATCTGGGTGTGTACTCTGTGGTGTGTACTCTGTGGTGTGTACTCTGTGGTGCGTAATCTGTGGTGTGTACTCAGTGGTGTGTACTCTGTGGTGTGTACTCAGTGGTGTGTACTGTGTGGTGTGTAATATGTGGTGTGTACTCTGTGGTGTGTACTCTGTGGGGTGTACTCTGTGGTGTGTAATCTGTGGTGTGTACACTGGTGTAGTCTTTACTCAGTGGTGTGTACTCTGTGGCGTGTACTCAATGATGCGGGCTGTACTCATTGGGGGTATACGCAGAGGTGTGTGTTGTGTGTGTGTGTCGGATGAACGTCATGTGCATGCCAAGGTGCTTTTGATTCGTGCGTACTCGCTCAACAACACTTGACCCAAAAGCATGCTGAGCCTTTACGGGGGGCCTTTTTTTGTTTGCTCATAATTGTATGTATGCATATGCATTTGTGCATGTGCGTGCGTGTGTGTACTCGTGTGTTTATTCGTATGTCTCTACGTGTGTATTTGCATACGTGTCGGTATCTAATTGTGTGTTTGTAGGCGCTCGCGAACAGCACTTGCCCCAACCGTCTGTTAAGGCTATTCGGGGGATCTTTGTCTTTGTATCTGGTGGGGTCGTGAACGAAGGTTCTTGAGCTGCCCGGATGACGCTGTCTCTTCTCTCCTCGGTTAATGTTCGTTCTTTTACTCATTCGTTCACTCGTTCATTCGCTCGTTCATTCACCCGGTAATGCAATCGTTCATTAATTCACGCGCCGTCCCTATCATCATGGCCGTGCACTTTGACATCTATCCATTAATTCATTCATTCACTCATTCGCTATTCCACTCGTTCGTCACATCATTCCGCGCGTGCATCCATTGCATCATTACGCATTGGTCACCGTGGTAATTTCATGGTATTATCAGCAGCGTGGCAGACGTGCCGAGACGGTGGCAGTCGCAGGAGGAGTCGTAATGCGATGTGTCGCTTTTCAAAAGACATTCATCGATTGCGGTAATTAAATAAGGTCGGGGCGAGTTATTTAAATACGGACCGTACACATAACCACCGCATAGTTTATTTATTTCTTTCCTGATCAAGCATAATGTTTGCCAGGCATGCAGGTACATATATGTGTGTGTGTGGTCTGTATTTATATACAGCTCGGTAGAGGTCGGCTCGTCACGAAACCAAAACACATTTTTAGCTTCAGTATTTATAACGGTTTCTAATTCTAAACCACGAGGGTGTGTGAGTGTGTCTGTGAGTCTGAGTGTGTGAGTGGGTGGGTGAGCGTACGTGTGTGTGTCTGTGAGTGAGTGTGTGAATGTGCGTGTGTGAGTGGGTGAGTGTGTGTGTGAGCATGTCTGTGTGTGTGCGTCAGTGAGTGTGAGTCTGTGAGTGTGAGTCTGTGAGTGAGTGTGTGAATGTGCGTGTGAGTGAGTGGGTGAATGTGTATGTGAGTGAGTGGGTGAATGTGCGTGTGAGTGTGTGAGTGCACGTGTGTGAGTGCGAGTGTCAGTGATCATTAATCGCTGTATGAATATCAGCTTAACAACCGCCAATGTATATACTTCGTCTATCTCCACCAATGTCTACATATATAGGTATACACGCGTATGCACGGTGATAATAACCCTTACATACATGTTTATAGTCTACAAAAAGCACCCCTATACGTTTATAAATATTAAATAGTGGTGGCCGACTGCTTTCTTTGATTTATAAACACAGCAACAGATGTATTATTGTTGCGGACTTGCGGTTTAGAGGGCTCGCGGAGAATTCGCGATCTGTGAAAAACAAGCGCATATCTGTTTGTTATATAACGATGTCGGAAACGATGATGACGGTGATGATAACGACGGGAGGTTATAATTGCAGGTGTTGATTTTGATAATAGAGAGATATGTCGGCCGTGGTGATGATCACGACGATGATGATGATGATCGTGATAATTATAAGCGTAGAAATTCATGATGACGATTATGATGATAGACACGTGCTGGTCGTGGTGACGTTAATCGTGATGATGATCTTTGATGATTAAAGTGATGACGACAGTGATGATGTAGTGTGGATAAATAGTAACGGATGATGATGAGTAAGATAATTGGAATTGTTCGTTATGTATTACTGTAAGGTGTAATTGTCTTGACTGGTTCTGTCTTGAAATGCCTTTTGTCGACGCGATATGAATCCCAGGAACTGCTGCTGTTCGTGATGACGATTGCGTGCGGTGGATACAACTGTGTGTGGTGGTGATCGTGATCATAAACAGTATTCGTAGTTATGATGATGATTCTTGGAAGAGGTGTTCGTAATGACGTTGTTGTGATGATGGTGGTGGTGTATAGTGGATACATCATTAGTGATACTGATGATGATGATGGTGGTGGTGTATAGTGGATACATTATTCGTGATGATGCCGATACTGGTGATGATGATGGTCTATAGTGGATACATTATTAGTGATACTGGTGATGATGATGATGGTGGTGGTATATAGTGGATGAATTATTCGTAATGATGCTGATACTGATTATGATGATGGTGGTGGTGGTATATAGTGGATACATCATTAGTGATACTGGTGATGATGATGGTGGTATTGTATAGTGTATAAATTATTCGTTATGATGCTGATACTGGTGATGATGATGATGGTGGTGGTGTATAGTGGATGAATTATTCGTAATGATGCTGATACTGATTATGATGATGGTGGTGGTGTTTCGTGGATACATCATTAGTGATGATGGTGATAACGTCTCATTGTACTAACAACACAAACTCGACGGATTATCTCTGTCACTCTCCACATCGCTTACGATATCCGTTCCACTGCGAAGTCTGAACCAGCATGTGTGCTCACGCGAGTATCTATTTATTAACGTGCAGCGACAGCATTTGATTTACTTGTTACGAGCAAAATCAAACGATCGAAAACTCGTCGTGGGAATCCCATTGTGACGAGCACACCGCAAACCACGTGGGGAGGGGTATCGGGGATTTTAAAACCACGTGGCGATATATTTATTGACCGGGAGATTTAAACAACAACAACAACAAAAAGCCACATGGCCGTGCCTCCGTTATAACACGTGCCTCCGTTACAATGTGTGTCTCCGTTATAATGTATGCCACCATTACAACGCGTGCCTCCATTAAAACGCGTGCCTCCGTTACAACGCGTGCCTCCATTATAACGTGTGCCTCCGTTACGACGTGTGCGTCCGTTATAATGTGTGCCTCCGTTACGACGTGTGCCTCCGTTACAACGCGTGCCTCCGTTATAACGTGTGCCTCCGTTACAACGCACGCCTCCATTATAACGTGTGCCTCCGTTACGGCGTGTGCCTCCGTTATAACGTGTGCCTCCGTTACAACGCGTGCCTCCGTTACGACGTGTGCCTCCGTTACAACGTGTGCCACCGTTATAACGCGTGCCACCGTAATAACGTGTGCCTCCGTTATAACGCTTGCCTCCGTTATAACGTGTGCCTCTATTATAACGCGTGCCTCCGTTATAACGTGTGCCTCCGTTGCAACGTGTGCCACCGTTATAACGCGTGCCACCGTTATAACGTGTGCCTCTGTTATAATGCGTGCCACCGTTATAATGCGTGCCACCGGTATAACGCGTGCCTCTGTTATAACGCACGCCTCCGTTACAACGCGTGCCTCCGTTACAACACGCGCCTCCGTTATAACGCACGCCTCCGTTACAACGCGTGCCTCCGTTACAACGTGTGCCTCCGTTACAACGCGTGCCTTCGTTACAACGCGTGCCTCCGTTATAACGCACGCCTCCGTTACAACACGTGCCTCCGTTACAACGCGTGCCTCCGTTACAACGCGTGCCTCCGTTACAACGCGTGCCTCCGTTATAACGCGTGCCTCCGTTACAACGCGTGCCTCCGTTATAACGTGTGCCTCCGTTATAACGTGTGCCTCCGTTACAACGCGTGCCTCCGTTACAACGCGTGCCTCCGTTACAACGCGTGCCTCCGTTATAACGCGTGCCTCCGTTATAACGTGTGCCTCCGTTATAACGCGTGCCTCCGTTACAACGCGTGCCTCCGTTATAACGCGTGCCTCCGTTATAACGTGTGCCTCCGTTATAACGTGTGCCTCCGCTACAGCGTGCGATCCCCCAGAGAGTCCAACGCAAACCACAACATAATGAAGATAAATTTGGCAAACACGTTCGTCGCTGATAATAACAGCAACACTGTATGTCCCTTATGTATAGCAAAATATATATATATAAACACACACATTTGACATATATATACGTGTCATAGGTGACGTTTAGATGCAATCGTTTCTTCATCACCGTAAATAGATAGAGGGGTCGGGGTGGGGGCAGTGAGAATGTGAATTTGGTATAATCCGGACACGAAATCTCCCGCGATCATCACAAGACGATGTGGGGGGGTAAGGATGGCGAGAGAGAGGGGGGGGGGGGCAGGGGGGAGATGGGGGGGGGGTAGGTGGGGAAATCGCCGAGTCACGACTAATTGTGCCATTGCAGTCTTCGCGATCTTAAACGCGGTTGTTTAATTCCCGTCAGATTTTTCGCGAAATCGTGGTGCCGTCTTCATTGCCAGCAATGGAGCAAACGGGCGAAACGAAATTTTTGAAGAATTTCGTCAAGGTGAGAGACGACCTTACCTTACCCCGATCGCAGTGGCGATTTCCCCACCACATGCTTGTGATAGGGGGGCAGGGGGTGCAGGGGGGGGGCAGCCACCGATAGAGAATTCAACCCCCCCCCCCGTCTAAATCAATTGTTCGGATAGCAACAGTTGGCAACAGCTACAGAAGCTGCCGCTGCTGCTGCCGCTGCTGCTGTGAGTGAATGGGGGATGGAAGCGCGTCTGTGCTGCGGTTGCCACCTGTCCCGGTTTTCCCCAGGACCCAATTTGTTGTTGATGTTGTTGATATTGTTGTTGTCGTCGCTTGTTGTTCGTCTGTGAAGTCTTCCCGGGACGTTTAAAAAGTCACGATTATTTCGTTGGGCAGGTTGCGTAACAAACAGGCTGGTAGGAATAATACTTAGTACCGGTACAGAGATATCGACCAGGTATAGAGGAGTTAAAGAAAAAATGACTGTATTCTAGTGTAACGTTAATTAAAAGTGTTTGTTTTGACAAGAAACGCTGTGAGATTTAAAGACTCGTAGTCTTTCATTTCCAACACCACCCTCAACACCACCCCTCCCACGGACGGACGGACGGACGGACGGACACATTAATCTATTGGTGGTCTGGTCCACTTCGTTCCTACCAGTATAACCATACTTCACCACTCAACATAATGTCGTGCTACTACCTGTATGGGGTTTTCCCTTCTTCGGCTATTGTGAGATATTCGTCGTCCCGTGACGTGTCCCCGATTCGTGTAGCTCAGAGGTGGCAACCCGCGTGCATGTGTGCGTGTGTGTGTGGGGAGCGGTGGCGCAGCAGTTAGCGCACTGCACTACGAACCAAAGCTACCCGAGTTCGATTCCCGCTTACGGACAACGTCGGTGACGATTAATTATCTGAACCGATCCTGGGCATCCCCGAGTTCGACTCAGCCTCAAATGCCTACCTGGTGCGGTGTGTAAACATCGTCACTGGGGGAGACAAAGGCGGCCGGGCGTGGTGCTGGCCACCCACCCCCTCGTGTGCTTGTGCCAGCCTAAATAGGGGCTCGCTAAAAGCACTTGCCCCAACAGTCTGTTAAAGACTCTATGGGGGATCTTTGTCTTTGTATGTTCGGGGAGCGGTGGCACGATAGTTGACGCACTACGCCACAAACCCAGCGACCTCAATTCGACTCGTGGAAAGCGATATCCGAACCGATCCAGTGGTTCCCTCCCTCTAGGTCGACTCAGCCTTAAGTACCTTGTGCGGCGTAGTAATATCAGCATTTGGGAGACAAAGGCGGCCGGGCGTGGTGC
Source organism: Lethenteron reissneri (assembly GCF_015708825.2). Lineage (NCBI taxonomy): Eukaryota > Metazoa > Chordata > Hyperoartia > Petromyzontiformes > Petromyzontidae > Lethenteron > Lethenteron reissneri. Next base: position 1,984,599 of record NC_083811.1, read on the forward strand.
TGACAACAACACTCGCTTAATAGGTGCTCGCTAAGAGCACTTGCCCGTTACATGCTACACGGGGGACCTTTGTCTTTGTGCGGTCAACTAAGGGCATCATGTTCGTGATGGTGTTGGGATGCAATGCGCTGACCTGTGATGCTTCTGTGTGTCTGTGTCTCTGTATCTGTGTCTCTGTGTCTCTGTGTCTCTGTGTCTGTGTGTCTGTATCTGTGTGTGTATCTGTATGTACGTGTCTTTGCTGTGTGTCTGTGTGTGTGTCTGTGTCTCTGTGTCTGTGTGTGTGTCTGTGTGTCTGTGTGTGTGTCTGTGTCTCTGTCTCTGTGTGTGTATCTGTGTATCTGTGTGTCTGTGTGCCACGGCGCGTGTCTCTCTGCGCGTGTCTTTGTTCGCGTGTGCCTCTCTGTTCCAATGGGCGGATGTGTGCCTGTGTGTGTCTGTGTGTGTCTGTGTGTTCCAACGTTTCCTCTGCGTGTGTCCCTGTGTCCCCGTCTGTCCGTGTCCACACGTGTCTGTGTCCGCCTGGATGTTTCTGTCTCTACGTGTGTGTCCGTGTCTCTCTGTATCTGCGTCTTTTTATCTCTCCGTCCGCTTGTGTCTTACCGTGCGTGTCCCCATTCCTCCGTGTCCCCTTGTCCACATCTTTTTATCTCCGTGTCTCCATATCCCTTTGTCTCCTATCCCCGTGTCTCATATTCCCGTGTCCACGTGTTTTCTATCCCGGTGTCTCATATCCCCATGGTGCCCCCGTGTCCCCGTGTCCCCGTGTCTCCTCTTATCCCCGTGTCCCCGTGTCCCCGTGTCCCCGTGTCCCCGTGTCTCCGTGTCTCCTCTTATCCCCGTGTCCCCGTGTCTCCTCTTATCCCCGTGTCCCCGTGTCCCCGTGCCCGCGTGTCCCCGTGTCCCCATGTCTCCTCTTATCCCCGTGTCCCCGTGTCCGCGTGTCCCCGTGTCCCCGTGTCTCCGTGTCTCCGTGTCCCCTTGTCTCCGTGTCCGCGTGTCCCGTGCCCCCGTGTCTCCGTGTCTCCTCTTATCCCCGTGTCCCCGTGCCTCCGTGTCCCCGTGCCCGCGTGTCCCCATGCCCCCGTGCCCCCGTGTCCCCGTGCCCCCGCCAGGCCACAGCGGCGTGAACCAGCTGGGCGGGGTGTTCGTGAACGGGCGGCCGCTCCCCGACTCCACGCGCCAGAAGATCGTGGAGCTAGCGCACAGCGGCGCGCGGCCCTGCGACATCTCGCGCATCCTGCAGGCGAGCGCCGCCTCGGCCCCGAGCACCAACAAACCCACCACTATCACCACCACCAGCACCACTATCACCACTACTACCACCACCACTACCACCACCACCAATCCCACCACCACCAGCACCACTACCACCACCACCAACCCCACCACCACCACTACCACCACCACAAAGCCCACCACTACCACCACCAACCCCCCACCACCACCACCACCACTAACCCCACCACCACCACCACCACCAACCCCACCACTATCATCACCACCAACTCCACCATCACCTCCACTACCACCACCAGGAACAACCCCACCATTACTACCACCAGGACCAACCACACCATTACCACCACCACCAACCCCACCACCACCAACTCCACCATCACCTCCACTACCATCACCAACTGCCACCATCACTTCCACCATCATCACCTCCACCATCATCACCTCCACAATCAGCTCCATCATTATTACTTCCACAACCACCACCACCAACTACACTATCACCTCCATCACCAACTCCACCAAAACCACCTCCACCATCATCACATCCACTACCACCACCATCACCTACACCACCACTATCACCAATACTAACTCCACCACTACCACCACCATCATTATCGTCTTCACCACCACCACCAACTCCACCAGTATCTCCCATCTCCAGCAACACCAGCATCACCACAAACACCGCAACATAATCATCGCCGAGAACAGACAACAGCAACTACGACCACCACCAAACCCACCACTATCACCACCACTATCACCACTATCACCACCACCACCTTCACCACTATCACCACCACCAACTCCCCCTCCATAAAATATACCATCATCTCCACTACCACCAACTCCACCATCATCCCCACCATCACCATCACTATCACCACCACTACCTCCACCGTCAACTCCACCCCCAATAACTACACCACCACCACCTCCTCCAACTCCACACCAACCGGTAGCGACTACAGCAACGCCACCACCAGCAGCAGCAGCTCCATCAACTACCACAACCAACAACAACTTTACTACGGACAGGAATTACACCACCATCGATAACTCCGCCACCATCACTAACAAGAAGCCACTGGAGCTATGCACTTTAAATCATCGAGATTGAAACCTCACTTCTTTAGAACGGTTCTTTTTGTGTGTTTAGATTGCTGTCCTTCCCCCGCACCTTCGATTAGTACAGTTGGCTACGTACGGTGCGAAAGGAGTTCTACATACGTACATACACCACCAAAGACAAAGAACCCCCGTATGGCGTCAACAGATTTTTTGGGGCAAGTGCTGTTAGCGAGCATCTGTGAAGCTTGGCACGGCACACAGGAGGGTGGGTGGCCAGTACCACGCCCGGCCGCCTTTGTCTCCCTAGTGGCGATGTTTACACACAACCACACCAGGTACTCATCTGAGGCTGAGTCGACCTAGCGGAGGCCCAGGACCAGTTCAGATAATCGTAACTGGGGTCGCCGGGTTTGTAGCGCAGCATAGCGCTACACTGCTGCTCCCCGCACCACAACAACCACCAAAGCCAACACCACCACGGCAGATACTCCTGCCTAATCAGCACAATCGTTATCAAATCAATAATTTGGAAACCATAATTGGTACTAATGAAAGGTAGTTGAGTAATGGTGGAGGTAGTGGGGTGGTGGTGGCAGTTAAGTGGTGGTAATGGAGGGTTGTGGTAGTGTAGTGAGGGTGGTTGGTTGTGGAGTGGTGGTGGTAGTGGAGGTGGCAGTGGCATGTGGTAGTGATGAAAGCACGATGTAACACAATTTTTGTTCCTGGGAAGTCAGTGTTATTTCGTAATTGCTTATGCCTCAAAAGTACAGAAAATGGCTATTATTCCCCACAAACTTGGCTTTTGTGACCAGGACAGTGATATTTTGAAATTTACCAATTTTAAATGAGAACAAGGGCGAATTTGTGTCTTTTTATTCACATAAAGTCATAAAAAAAACATATGAATACAAAATAACATGTACTTATACTAAAGTAGTAAAAAATTACTACAAAAGATTTGGAAGTGAGTAGTTTTTCGAGATTTACGATTATACTGTAAATCACTTTCACTAATCCGTCCCGAAATGTAGTCTCCCATCATGTTCTCCATATACTGTCCTTGGTAGCGGCGTTCAAAGTCCAGTATATCCTGGTGGAAGCGCTCGCCTTGCTCCTCCGTGTACGCTCCCATGTTATCCTTGAATTTATCAAGATTAACATCAAGGAAATGGACTTTTGAGGGACATCCTACAGCCCATTGTGCCGTAATTCTTCACCAGTCTCAACCAGCTCCACATAGTTTTCGACATTGTGATTGCCCAGGAAGCCACGAACCACTGCGACAAAGCTGTTCCAAGCCGCTTTCTCCTTACTAGTGAGCTTCTTGGGGAATTCATTTTGCACTCCAGGATCTTCTTCATCTGTGGTATGACGAAGACACCGGCTTTGACCTTTGCCTCAGACAGCTTAGGGAAGAAGTCTTGAAGGTACTTGAAGGCTGCCGACTTCTTATCTACAGCTCTAACAGATTGTTTAATAAGGCCCAATTTGATGTGCAGTGGTGGCATCAGCACCTTCCGGGGGTCCACCAGTGGCTCCCACTTGACGTTGTTCCTCCCCACAGAGAACTCGGTCCACTGTGGCCAGTCCCGCCTGTGGTAGTGTGCCTTGGTGTCTAAATATTCTGTAGTCATTTTTGTATTACTTTAGTATAAATACATGTTAATTTTGATTCATATATAGTTTTTTTCTGAATTTATGTGAACGAAAAGACACAAATTTGCCCGTTTTCTCATTCAAAATAGGTACATTTCAAAATATCACTGTCCTGGTCAAAAAAGCAATGTTTGTGGGGAATAATCTCAATTTTCTGTACTTTTGAGGCATAAGCAATTAGGAAAGAACACTTACTACCCAGAAACAAAACTATTATTGTTATACAGTGTAGTTGAGCGGAGTGGTGGTTTTAGTGGAGTGGTGGTGGAAACTGAGTGGTGGTGGCAGTGGAGTGGTGTTGATTGTAGTTGAGCAGAGTGGTGGTGGAGTGGTGTTGATTGTAGTTGAGCAGAATGGTGGTGGTGGAGTGGTATTGATTGTAGTTGAGAATGGTGGTGGTGGTAGTGGAGTGGTGTTGATTGTAGTTGAGCAGAGTGGTGGTGGTAGTGGTGGTAGCGGAGTGGTGGTGGTGGAGTTGAGGGTGGTGGTAGTGGTGGCGGCAATGGCGTGGTGGTGGTCGTTGAGTGGAGTGGTGAAGGTCGTAGTGGAGTGGTGGTGGTAGCTGAGTGGTGGTGGCAGTGGAGTCGTGGTTATTGTAGTTGAGCCGAGTGTTGGTGGTGGTTGTGGTTGGTGGTAGTAGTGGTTGTGGTAGTGGAGTGGTGGTGGTCGTTGTGGTTGTGGTAGTGGAGTGGTGGTGGAGTTGAGGGTGGGCTCGAGGCGGGGTTGTGTTGATCCCCTCGCGTCTGATTATCCCCTTGCCCTGGCGAGGTGGGAGGCGGGGCAGGGCCGGAGGACGCCACGTGCGCCGGGTTCATTATAAATAACGACCCTCGGCGAGACTCGCGTCGAGAGGCCAGTTCATGAGAAGCATCAGAATCTTGTCCGGCGCTTTTATTATAGACACACACTCACTCACAGCGCTTCTGGTCAAAGCGCTCTACAAGAATTAATCATTTTGTGCGTGAGTTATTGGCCGTTCTGAATCGTCGTGCATTGGTTATTGGCTGATGGGGGGAAAGCGATGGGGGTTGAGTGTGTGGGGAGGGGAGGGGATGGCAAGGGAGGGCGATGAGAGGGGAAGGGATGGCTGGCGAGGTTGGTGAAGGGAAAGCGTGAGGATGGTGAAGGTTTTACGGATGCGGATAGGAAGAAGTAGAAGAATACGTTATTGAAAAAATATGTTGATGATGTGAGGTGGATGAATTGACGATGATGATGATGATGTTTGCGAGATAGTGATGACGATCTTCGCTGGATAAGTAACCCGTGATGTTGAGAATTGGTGGGTAAATTGATGATGATGTTGGCGACTGTTAGTGCTGATGATGTTTGGTGGATACATCATAAGTGATGGTGATGATGTGCATACGTCATTAGTGACGGTGGCGGTGGTGATGATCATCATCATTTGTGGTGTTTCAATTATTCGTGACGATCACGGTATGGAGTGGCAGTCATTGAACTTCAAGCGACAATTTTCAGGGTTCAAGTTTCTCAAAGTTTGTTTTGGCGGTAGGGGGCGATATCTGCTGCTGCTGTGTAGTAAACATCGCCACTGGGGAGACAAAGGCGGCCGGGCGTGGTGCTGGCCACCCACCTACCTCGTGTGCCGTGCCGACATTCATAGGTGCTGCTGCTCGCTAACGGCACTTGGCCCAATAGTCTGTTGAGGCGATACGGGGGACCTTTGTCTTTGTGATCCAAATCGAGTCGTTAAGCGGCGTGATTTTCGAATTTAGCGAATTTGTATCCGGAAACACAATGGCTTAGTCCAGTGGACTGGTCACGTGTGCACTGGTCACCTGTGGACAGGTCACGTGTAGTCTGGTCACATGTGGACAGGTCACGTGTGCACTGGTCACCTGTGGACAGGTCACGTGTGGTCTGGCCACCTGTGGACAGGTCACGTGTAGTCTGGTCACATGTGGACAGGTCACGTGTGTACTGGTCACCTGTGGACTGGTCACGTGTGTACTGGTCACCTGTGGACAGGTCACGTGTGGTCTGGTCACGTGTGGACAGGTCACGTGTGCACAGGTCACCTGTGGACTGGTCACGTGTGGACTGGTCACGTGTGGACAGGTCACGTGTGGTCTGGCCACCTGTGGACAGGTCACGTGTGCACTGGTCACCTGTGGACAGGTCACGTGTGCACTGGTCACCTGTGGACAGGTCACGTGTGGTCTGGCCACCTGTGGACAGGTCACGTGTGCGCTGGTCACCTGTAACCCTGGTTACCAGTGGACAAATGGCCGGTGCATCTCACCTGTCGTCTGCACCGTGATGCACTTACCAGGCGACTGCGCTGTCGTAGCTGCACCCAAAAAAAAAACCACACCCTTCGTTTCCCCACCACCACCCACCACCACCACCCACCACCACCACCGCAGGTGTCTAACGGCTGCGTGAGCAAGATCCTGGGCCGCTACTACGAGACGGGCTCCATCCGCCCGCGAGCCATCGGCGGCAGCAAGCCGCGCGTGGCCACGCCCGAGGTGGTGGGGAAGATCGCGCAGTACAAGCGGGAGTGCCCCTCCATCTTCGCGTGGGAGATCCGCGACCGTCTCCTCTCCGAGGGCGCCTGCACCAGCGACAACATCCCCAGCGTGAGTGGTGGGGGGAGGGGTGGGGGGAGGTGTGGGGGAGGGGTGGGGGGAGGGGTGGGGGAGGGGAGGGGTGAGGGGAGGGGTGGGGGGAGGGGTGCGGGGAGGTGTGCACCAGCGACAACATCTCCAGTGTGAGTGGGGGGAGGGGGAGGGGAAAATAAATTCACTGGGTGAGCGAGTGGGTAGGTGAGCGAGCGAGTGAATGGGTGAGTGAGCGGGTGGGCGAGCGAGTGGATGGACGGGCGAATGGGTGGGTGGGCGGGCGAGCGAGTGAGTGAGTGGGTGGGTGAGCGAGTGGGTGGGTGGACGAGCGAATGGGTGGGTGGGTGAGCGAGTGGGTGAGCGAGTGAGTGGGGGGCGAGCGAGTAAGTAGGTGGGTGGGTGAGCGAGTGGGTGGGTGGACGAGCGAATGGGTGGGTGGGTGAGCGGGTGGGTGGGTGAGCGAGTGGGTGAGCGAGTGAGTGGGGGGGCGAGCGAGTGGGTGAGTGAATGGGCGGGTGGGTGAGCGAGTGGGTGGGTGAACGAGTGGGTGGGTGAGTGAGCGAGTGGGTGGGTGGACGAGCGAGTGGGTGAGTGGACGAGCGAATGGGTGGGTGAGTGAATGGGCGGGTGGGTGAGTGAGTGGGTGGGTGAGCGAGTGGGTGAGCGAATGGGTGGGTGAGTGAATGGGCGGGTGGGCGAGCGAGTGGGTGGGTGGGTGAGCGTTGCACACCAGCGACATTATCCCCCAGCGTGAGTGGAGGACTCTGGCGTGGGTGGGGGAGTTCACAGAGACGCAGATAGACACAGACAGAGACAGACGCGGACGCAAGGTTATACAGAGACAATGTACAGAGAGATGCGCACGCGCACACAGAGACGTTTCTCGTCTCAATCGATCTGTGTACCCCGAGGGACGGGGCGTGGGTGGGTGGGTGGGTGAGGAGGTACCTGGGTCCTGTTGGTCGGATGATCATGAAGGACAAATGTGCGTTGAACTTAATTCTCACCGTATCTAGCCAACCTTGCTAATCGGAGGTGCGGGGGAAGGACAACAAACGACATCACGTGTGTCTGTCATGCCCCGCAGACACGCGCGTGTCTGCCCTGCGTGATGAAGGAAGGCCAGGCAATGCTCATGGCCTATACCCTGGCATGGAAGAGGCACTCATCCAGCGGTAGATGCTTGACAAAGCAGGCCTCCGTGTTGATGATTTTTGTTTTCATTTTCTTTAGTAACGCAACGGCTGTCACTGTTGTCGATGCCAACTTGGGTAGCTACATTCGCTGGACGTCTGTTGAATAAAAAAGTAATGAATAAAGAGCTTTACAGCTCATCCGATTCCTCCACTATGAATCGACATTCCGATTCTGTACATCCGGTGAGCGTGGAAGATTCCACCGGGACTCCCCACGCCGTCGGCAGGGCTTCAGAACGCATGCGCCGGGTTGATATCGCGAGCAATACTTCAATTAATTATTGATTCGTGGCGGAGGTCGAATGGGGGAGGGAGGTGAGGTCAGATCGCCGCGAACGAAACATTGTGTGTCGTAAACCCTTTCACCACCCGACACACAGCCGGCTGTAGCAGAGTTGGCACCGTGGTGAAACGAGCGTGCCGGTGACGGAGAGCAGTCGACAGGCACGTTTAACAATCGTTACATCATCTTCTTGGTTCTTTCGGTAAAGTCACGTAGAAGGGAAGTAGTAAAATAATGAAAATAAAACACAAATACCTGAGGACGGCTGCTTGCGTTGTGGCCGAAACGTCGTGAGAATTATTTTATTATGTTTTATTTTTATTATTTTATTACTTCCTTTCTACGTGACTTTACCGAAAGAACCAAGAAGATGAATCCCTGCAGTCACGAAAGCTTTAAATCGAAATTTTATCGTTACATCGTCACGTTTGTGCGCTTGTTGAGAGCTCGACTAAGTGGCTGCGTCGGGTGGAGGAGGGTGTACGACACACATTGCTGTTTTACTTCCCCCATCTGACCCCACATATTCGTTGTGAGCGGTTAGCGCTACGCTGCGCTACGAACCCCGGAGACCCGAGTTTTATTCCCGCTCACGGCCAACATCCGTGACGATTATCTGAACTGGTCCTGGGGCCCTGCCCCACGTACACTGAGCACCTGGTGTGCTGTGTAAACGTCGCCACGTGGAAGACAAAGGCGGCCGGGCTTGGCACTGCCCCCCCTCCCCCCCACCCCCTCGTGTGCCGTGCCGGCCTTCATAGGCGCTGCTCGCCAACAGCACTTGCCCCCAACATTCTGTGCAGGCTACACGGGGGACCTTTGTCTTTGGTGACTGTGGCATCGCGGCCGCTCTGTCGGCTCGACGCGCTGTTTCTTTGCGCGGAATAATCCGCCTCGACTGCTCAATAAAGAGCAACGCTAAATATTTAAGAGTCAATAAGCTATTAATGATGATAATGAAAATAAGAATAAATTCTGTGCATCTCCCCCCCCACCCAACTCCCCGCCCCTTATCCCCCCCCCCCCCCCACCATCTCCCCATTCCACTTGATCTAAAAAAATATATTACCTCGATAAAAAACACATTAATGCTCGCATCACGAGGCCGCGTACCCGAGCACATGTGCGTGGGCTGTCGGGACACATTAGTGTCACGTGCCGGGCCGAGCGGGGACGTGGAGGTGGAGGTAGAGGGGGGTGGAGGGGGCTGGAGGGGAGGGGTAGAATGGGAGGGGGGTGAGGTGCGTTCGGGGGGACAGGGGATGACGGGGAGGCAGGGGAGGGAGCAGGAGGGGATGCGTTAAGTGCGCCCGGCGATCGAACGAAGAGGAAAATAAGAACACGAATTTAATAATGAAAGGCTTCTTCGGTCGCTGGTAGGGTGATGTGAGTTGGTGTGTGTGTGGGGGAGTGGGTGAGTTGGTGGGTGGATGAGTGAGTGAGTTGGTTGGTGAGTGGTAGGGTGAGTGAGTGGGTGAGTGGTAGGGTGAGTGAATGGGTGAGTGGTAGGTTGAGTGAATTGGTGGGTGGATGGGTGAGTGAGTTGGTTGGTGAGTGAGTGGGTGAGTGGTAGGGTGAGTGAGTGGGTGGGTGAGTGGTAGGGTGAGTGAATGGGTGAGTGGTAGGTTGAGTGAATTGGTGGGTGGATGGGTGAGTGAGTTGGTTGGTGAGTGAGTGGGTGAGTGGTAGGGTGAGTGAGTGAGTGGGTGAGTGGTAGGGTGAGTGAGGGGGTGAGTGGTAGGGTGAGCAACAGCGACGAGCGGTGACCGCAGCTGCACCACCGCCGCGGTTACAAACAAACAAATAAACGAATGCGGATTGAAATCCCGTGCGGGGCAAATGAATGCGAACGTCAGTGAGCCGACATCACGAGTTTGTTTGTTGTTGTTGTTTGCAACTCTCACGCCCGCTCCCATACTTCCCCGTGGGCGGTGCCCCCCCCCCCCGCCCCCCGCCGCGTCACGAGGGGGTGCAACACCACTCGGTTAGTTACGTACGGTGCGAACGAAGTTCACCGTACGTACATACACGCAATGCAGTACAGACGGAGCAGTGGCCACCCCTAGAGTAGGGGAGCCAGGGGGGAGACGGTACCCCCATGAACGCCTCCTCCCCCCCCCTCCCTGTAGAACCAACGTGGTGAAGTATGGTTAAAAGTTAAGACCAAAAATCGCCCACGTGGCGTGGGTGGTGCGGGGGGGGTGTTCATCCAGCAGTGGATTTATATGGGCGGCTCCATGCGCTACATTGTCCACTCCACTCGCCTTCCCCATGTGCTGTCGCCACGGGGACTGCGTTTTATTCTCCCTGCAAGCAACCAGCTGAGCACATCGTGGTGATGACGACGACGATGTTGTTGTTGATGCTGTTGTTGTTGTACTTTGTTGAACTTCTTCCGCACCGTACGTAGCCAACCGTTCTCATCGGAGGTGAGGACGGTTGGGGGGGATGCCAACAAACTCATCACAGAAAGATGTTCTAAAGAAATACGTTTTCAATCTGGGTGAGTTAGAAGTTCATGGCTCCCCGTAGTGTCCTAATATGGGAAGGAGGCGCTTTGTAGAGAAGTTTTAACTCTTAAACTATTTTTATTGTAGCAGGTGAGGCCCACCGAGCCATGTAGCCCTTTTTGAGAAGCGACCTGGCCACAAATGATAGCACGACGAAGTGGCTTGTCACGTGGACATTTATAGCAGACAAATATTCTGAACGCGTGATGTTGATTCTAAATTTGGAGGGGAAAAATCGGAAGCCCGGGGAAAAATCCACGCGACCACGTGGAGATAGAGAGAGAGACACCGCAAACTCCAAATATACAGCAGGCTTCAGGGTCGAGATCGAACCCACGCCCTCCTGTAGACCAGGTGAGGTTGTTAACATCTCCTGGCCATCGTGATGATGATGAGAGAGAGAGAGACACGCAAACTCCAAATACACAGCAGGCGTCAGAGCCGGGTTCGAACCCACGACTTCCTGTAGACCAGGCGAGGTAGTTAACATCTCCTGGTCACCGCGGCGACATTGCACGGGGCGTGCCGGGCACTGCCATTTCGCAGAGGAATCGACCAAACGTCCCCACGCAGTCCCAAGAGCCAGGCTCTCCTGGAGACCACGCACCGCAGCCGATGCACAGGGGTGGTCGCGACCGACGGCCCATCCACAGTGGAGTGCGGACAGGGGACCGGATTAACCCGGAGGCGGTGTAGCCCTCCTCGAAGGCCCTCTGTTCCGCAATTGAAGTAACAGCTGAGCGGACGTAGCGCGGCCATCGGAAGAAAAAATAAATCGTATATTTTTATTTGAATTACGGTGACAGCGTTCGTGCACTTTGCCAAAAGCTGGGAACAAAAAAAAATGTTGGTTTGAATAATTGAGTGGAGTGAGTGATTTATGCTTTTCTCCATCCACCTTCCGACTCCTCCACTCTCTCCCGATGTCATCATCACACGCCCATGCACGGACCTGCACTCACGCACGCACCTGCACTCACGCACGCACCTGCACTCACGCACACACCTGCACACACCTGGACTCTCCTAAAATGCACACACACACCGAATTCGCACGCCTATGCCTCACTCACACACACCCCATATCACAAAAAGCAAATACAAAGATCCCCGTATAGCCTTAACAGACTGTAGGGGCAAGTGCTGTTAGCGAGCAGCACATATGAAGGCCGGAACGGTATACGATGGGGTGGGTGGCAAGCACCACGCCCGACCGCCTTTGTCTCCCCAATGGCGATGTTTACACACCGCGCCAGGTACTTATTTGAGGCTAAGTCGACCTAGGGGAGGCCCAGGTCCGGTTTCAGATAATCATCACCGGTGTTGGCCGCGAGCGGATAATCGAACCCGGGTCGCCAGGTTCGTAGCGCAGCGCGCTAACCGCTGCACCACCGCTCCCCCACACACCAAACACTCCCCACCCACACCTGACAACCCCCTCCCCACATCCCTGCTCTGCCCCCCCCACCCCCCCAGGTGTCGTCCATAAACCGCGTGCTGCGCAACCTGGCGAGCGAGAAGCAGCCCATGGGAGCGGAGGGCGTCTACGACAAACTGCGCATGCTCAACGGGCAGCAGCAGCAGCAGCCTGGGGCCGGCTGGGGAGCCCGGCCCGGGTGGTACCCGGGCGCGGCTCTCCCGGGACAGCAGGGGCCAGGTGGGTGGTGGGGGGGGGGGGTGTGGGGGGTGTGGGGGGGTGTGGGGGGGGAGGGAGGGGAGGGGGTGGGGGAGAGGTGGGGTGGTGGGGGAGAGGGGGGGGGAGAGGGGGGGAGAGGGGGGTTGGGGAGGAGTGATCAGATGTGTTGGTGAGAGGGGGGGAATCAGGTGTGGTGGGGTGAGGGAAAGGGGGGGGAGTGATCAGGTGTGTGTTGGTGAGAGGGAGGGGGAGTGGTGGGGTGGGGGAGAGGGGTGGGGAGAGGGGGGGTGAGGGAGGGGGGGGAGTGATCAGGGTGTGTGGTGAGAGGGGGGGAGTGGTGGGGTGGGGGAGAGGGGTGGGGGAGAGGGGGGGTGAGGGAGAGGGGGGGGGAGTGATCAGGTGTGTGTTGGTGAGAGGGGGGGGAGTGGTGGGGTGGGGGAGAGGGGTGGGGGAGAGGGGGGGTGAGGGAGGGGGGGGGGAGTGATCAGGTGTGTTTTGGTGAGGGGAGAGGTGGATAGGAGGGAGTGGGGGGGGGATCAGGTGTGGTGTGGTGGGGGAGAGGGGGGGGGTGATCAAGTTAATGTTGGGGGGGGAGGGGGGAGACGTGGGTCGAGGGGAGATGGGGGAGGAAGAGGGTTCAGGTGGGGGGGGGGAGGTTATCGGGGAGGAGGAGGGGCCAGGTGGAGATGGAGGGGGGTCACGTGGGGAGGAAGGGAGATGTATGTAAGTTGAACTTCGTTTGCACCGTACGTAGCCAACCGTGCAAATCGGAGATGGGGTGTGGAGCGGTGGTACAACGGTTAGCGTGCTGCGCTACGAACCCGGCGACCCGAGTTCGATTCCCGCTCATTGCCACCAAACACCCAGTTACGATTATCTGAATCGGTCCTGGGCCTCCCCTAGGTCGACTCAACCTCAAATGAGTACCGGGTGCTGTGTGTAAAACATCGCCACTGGGGAGACAAAGGCGGTCCACCCGGAGGAAAACACGCGCCTTGCGCGAGGGGGGTGGGGCGGTAACGCTACATCCCCGTACAGATGGAAACAGACGGTGATTAGTCCGCACTTTGCTGTTCCGCCTTCTCCTGGCGAGCCAGGGAACGGCTCTTCCTCGATGCACGTTATGTGGTGCCAGATCGGAGCAAAATGATTTGAGCAAAGCGATACAAGGTACTGGCTGACTCCTCCGGGGCATTCCCCCTCCACATTTAGAATCAACGCGTTCAGAGGATTTGGCTGCTGCTATTAAAACAAAAATTCCCACGCGATGATGATGATTGGCCACCCCGACGTCGAGCTATCATTTGTGATTGCCAGGTCGCGTCCCAAAACGAATTACATGGAAAAATAAAAATATTTTTTTATAGTTTTAGTTTAGTGTATCGGGACTCCCCTAGGTCGACTCAGCCTCTAACGAGTACTCACATTGCACCGTCACTAGGGAGACAAAGCGGCCGGGGCGTGGCACTGGCCACCCACCCCCTCGTGTGTGCCGTGCCAGGCTTCATTTGTGCTCGCGAACAGCACTTGCCCCAAAACGTATGGTGAGGCTATAGGGGGGATCTTTGTCTTTGTTCTGTATATGTTTACGTGCGTGTGTGTTCGGAGTCGGCGTGCGTCGTGTATCTGCCAGGTGCGTTCCCAAAGGTGCGCGCTTCACTGTAAATCCCCAGGTACGACGCTCCGAGCCCTTGGGCGTGTGCAGGTGTACGTCAGGCGTGTGTCTGTGTGTGCCTGTTGGGAGCGGTGGCGTAGCGGTTAGCGTGCCGCGCTACGAACCCGGCGAGTTCGATTCCTGCTCACGGTCATCTAACAGCCGTGGTGATTATTTGAACTGGTCATGGACCTCCCCAAGGTCGACTCAACCTTAAATGAGTACCTGCTGCGACAAACATCAACACTGGAGAGACAAAGGCGACCGGGCGTGGTGTGGACCACCCACGACATCGTGTGTACCGTAGGCGCGCCTCTACTTGGGCCAACACTCTGTCGAACGCTATACGGGGGGTGGGACCTTTATCGTTGTAGTGTCTAGATGTACACAAGTGTGTGTATATCTGCAGGTGTGTGTGTACAAGTGTGTGTGTGTACAAGTGTACACACACGTGTGTGTGTGTGTGTACAAGTGTGTGTGTGTGTACGTGTGCACGTACACGCGTGTGTGTGTCCGATGGGGCTTGCTGTCTCGCAGAGGTAATTAGCGCTGCGAATCCACGCAGCACCCAGAGGCGGCTCTCTAATGACTCCGCATGTAGCGTCACCCCCCCCCCCCCCTCTTAATTCCCCCCACCATCTCCTCGACCCCTCTCTGCCAACCTCCCCCCCCCCACCATTGCTCCCCCTTCGCCCGGGGGGCGCACCGAGACCCCCGGTGTACTCGCTGGAGGGGGTCTTGGGGGACAGACGCACACCCCGCAGATTCGGCGTGTTTGGAAGCGTGGTGCCGAGCGAGGGGGGGATGTTGAAGCGACGGGGATTTGGGGGAGGGGACGGGGACGGGGGGGACGGGGAGGGAGGCAGGGGAGGGAGGCAGAGGAGGGGGTGGGTGAGTTTTGATGAGGTAGAAGGCACGAGGGGATCAGGAGACAGGGTGACGCACGTGACTGTGCGTGTGTGTGTTTATTAGCGGCGGTGCAGTGGGGAGCGCTACACTGCGCTACGAACCTGGCGACCCGGGTTCGATTCCCGCTCACGGCCAACACCGGTGACGATTAATTGAGCCGGTCCTGGGGCCTCCCCTAGGTCGACTCAGCCTCAAATTAGTACCTGGGGCGGTGCGTAAACATCCCCACTGGGGAGATAATGACGTGTATGGTAAACTGGACTCCCATAGTAAACTGGACTCCCATGGTAACCTCCCACGCCTGCGAACTAAACCAGAAGTATTACATTTGACATCGTGACGACGAAGCGAGTGCCTCACCCCCCCCCCCCCTAAGTGCGGGGCCCAGGGCGATCGCCCCGATTCGCCGTGTACCCTGGGGACGTTCGTTCCGGGGTGGCTCGTCAGGCGGCTGACCTACTGAGTGAGTGAAGGGGAGGGCAAGGGGAGGGCAAGGGGAGGGCAAGGGGAGGGCAAGGGGAGAGGGATGGGGATCAGAGGGGACGAGAGAAAGCAGTGAAACACAGTTGCAGCACGGGCGAGTGGTGGAGAGTTCTCACACGAATCTCTCCATGATCCGCCAACCCTGGCCAGTATAAATAAACAAACGAGCAAATATAAAAAAATATATAGCCACGCAAAGACAAAGATCTCCAACGTATAGCCTCAACATACTTTTGGGGCAAGTGCTGTTCGCGAGCACCGATGGAGGCTGGCACGGTACGGGAGGGGGTAGGGTGGCCTCAATCTTCATAGACCCGGGCTATGAAGATCGTGGTGGTGGTGGGGGGGGGGGGTAGCGGGGGGGGGGTAGCGGGGGGGGGGCAACATTGCCCAGCCCCCCCCCCCCCCCGTTTGAATTTCCTCGCAGCGAGGCTCATTGCCGTAGGTGCGACGCCGCTGATCGACTCCGCGGAGTTGCATCCTCGTCTCGTCGCGATGGTGGGCGGCTCGCGGGCGTTAGGGTGGCACCCCCCACCCCCCCCCCCGGGTGTCAGGGTGGCCCCCCCCCCGGGTGTCAGGGTGCCCCCCCCGGGTGTCAGGGTGCCCCCCCCGGGTGTCAGGGTGGCCCCCACCCCCTGCAGTCACCACAGCCGCTTCCACCACGACCACCGCCACCACCACCACCCACCCAGTCCACACTCACTCACTCACACCTCCACTCTCACCAGTCACCTGGCAACACGCGCCATGGCGACACGAGGGTTTGGGAGGGGCAGGGGAGGAGGGGAGGGGAGAGGCAGGGGAGGGGAGGGGCGGGGAGTGGAGGAGAGGGGCAGGGGAGGGGGTGTGAGTGGAGGGGAGTGGGTGGAGTGGGGTGGGGTGGAGGGGAGTGGGTGGAGGGGGTGGAGTGGAGGGGAAAGGATGGGAGTGGAGTGGAGGGGAACGGATGGGAGTGGAGGAGAGGGGAGGGGCAGGGGAGGAGGGAATGGGAGGGGTGGAGGGAGTGGAGGGGTGGAGTGGAGGGGAGTGGGTGGAGTGGGGTGGGGTGGAGGGGAGTGGGTGGAGGGGGACTGTGGTGGTGATGGGGCCGTCTCCGCGTGTGGCTGTCGCCAGGCCCGTCCATGGGGGGGGGGGGGGTGCGAGGCCCGGGGCAAACCCCACCACGTGGGTCCCCCGACGCCGTCAAATTAAATCGGAAGTATTACATCTGACACTGTGACGTCTAAGCGCCCCCCCCCTCACAGCGCGGGGCCCGGGGCGATCGCCACGATTTGTCTTGTGCCCTAGGGACGCTTTTGTCTCTCAGGTGTCATGTGCGTTTCGTGGTGCTGGCTATGGCTGTGAGCAGTGGTAGTGTAGTGGGCAACGCATTGCGCTACGTACACCCGGCGAACCCTAGGTGGGCTGAGCCTTAACTGAGTACCTGGCGCGGTGTGTAAACAATCGCCACTGGGGAGACAAAGGCGGCCGGGCGTGGTGCCGGCGTTCATCGGCACTCTCGAACCGCACTTTCCCCTCCTGCCTGTTGACGGCTATCCGGGGGGGTCGTTCTGGAGTTGGTCTCCCCCTGTTCTGCACGGGCTTTCTTCGGAATGTTCCAACTGACTACACCAACGGAGAGAAGCTACGGGAACCGGTTTGCCGGTATCAAGGTGATCAATCGGCTTTGCCCTTCCCGGCCACAACACTGGGGGCGTTCAGATGTTCAAACGCCCAGTGGACGCCTCTTGCAAGGCGTCGAGTCTGCGTTAAGCCACACATTAGCACAGTCGGCTATGTACGGTGCGAAAGAAGTTCAACACGCATACAAACCGTGCGTTGATGATAACAAGGCATGCATTGTTCTTGGCACCGATTGGCCTACACCAGAGACAGCCACCAGTATTGGTAGACCAGGGAACAACGCGAAACGGCGAACAGCACAAGCACAATACCAGTTATTAATTAGTAGCTCGGGCTGAGCAGAAATACTCTTTGGTTCTTTCGGTAAAGTCACGTAGGTGACAAAAATAAAATAAAAATAAATACATTTAATCACGACGTTTCGGGCGCAACACCTGATGACGGGCGCTTGTGTTGCGCCCGAAACGTCGTGATTTAATTTATTTCTTTTTATATAATTTTTTAAAAAAATTAATTTTTTCACCGACGTGACTTTACCGAAAGAACCAAAGAGTATGGATCCTTGCAGTCACGGAAACTTCAAATCGGAGCAGAAATGTCTATGATCTAAACTTGATCTGCATGGGTTTCCTCCTGTAACTTGAAAAACAAAACCATACCTTGTGACTGCTATGAGCCAAAACATGATGACAGCATCGCAACGCAAATTACTCAGATGGGTTAACACGCAGCAGCATCAGCGGCAACATCACCAACCCACGTACTACGAAAGCCTGGCAGGACCCTCTTGGAAAAGAGTCTTGAGACTCAGTGAGGCTTAATAATCACAACAACAATAATAATACACTCGTTGTTCTATATAACAGCTGTAATGGGTAAACAGGCGTGGTACTCACAATAATACTGGTAGGAACCTCCTGGTTACACCAGCCCACAGGGGATTATTGTGTCCGTCCGTCCGTCGTGCATCCACAAATGGGAGGGGTAGGGCTGGGTGGAGAGGGGCGGGTGAGGAGGGGCTGGGTGAGGTGGGGAGGGTGGGGAGGGGCTGGGTGGAGTGGGGAGGGTGGGGAGGGGCTGGGTGGGGAGGGTGGGGCTGGGTGGGGGGTGGGAGGGGTGGGGCTGGGTGGGGAGGGGCTGGTCACCCCGTGGTGCCCTTATAAAACTCAACGTTTAACCTACTCACGCCGGCTTGTGCCCGCCCTCACAGTCGGGCATATTTGCGGAATACAGCACGCCGCCGTTGACCCTGGCCATTGACCGAGCAACCCAACGTTCCTGCCAGCTCCCTCCGCAGGACAATGTGTTAATGGTAGTACTTCCCAACCGGTCTTCTTCTTGTTGTCGTGCGGCCTGCTGATGTGGACGCAGAACAACGACTGCGATTTGACAGCCAGGTGCTCATGCCCAGACCACGGCGTCAGCAGCAGCGTCGCTGTGGTGTCCCCTTCGTATTTGTGGGTCGGAGCCATTGCGTCGTTACACGTTGCACGACGTTCTGTGCTGGATGACCGCAGCTGCACCATCACTGCTGGAGTTTTTTTTCCTACCAATTTGTGCATCATCAGGAATCCGCATCTACCGCCGTGGTTTGTGCGTAACCAGAGGCGTCGTTAGCCTGTACAACAAGTGCCGGATTATCGTAGAAGCAAAAGTAGCTACACATGTAGCTACGGGCCCCGCACTTTCAAGGCCTCGGCGCTAAATGCTTTCAAGCTATCAATTCCAGTTCAGTGATTCTGCACTTGCTCTATTATTATAGTACTATACTGCCTTCAACTTTTATGAACGACTGGGTGTTTAAGGTTAGCGATTTGTCGTATTATCTGTCTGTATAGCAAATGAAAAAAAAACAATTACTTTACTATGCAAGTTAAAAACATTTGTGTTGTAATATTTACGTGGTTTTTTTTATATAGGGCCCCTTTATAACAAATGCTACAGGCCCCGCACTGGCTTCCCCCGGCACCCCGTGTACAACCAGTGACCTAACTGGACCATCGCGGCGCTCGTGACCTTCCGACTGACCGTGTGACCCCCCCGCGTGCCCCCCCCCCCCACGTCACGTGACCGCCCCCCCCCCCCCCCCAGACGGGTGCGCGTCCCACGACGGGAGCCTGGACACGAGTTTGAGCAACTCGGCGAGCGACGACTCGGAGGACGCGCAGATGCGGCTCCAGCTGAAGAGGAAGCTGCAGCGCAATCGCACCTCGTTCACCCAGGAGCAGATCGAGGCCCTCGAGAAAGGTGAGAGCCCTGGTCGGCGTCGTCACCATCAGCAGCGTCGTGATCATCAGTGGCGTCGTCATCAGTCAGGATCGTAATCATCGGCAGCGAGCGGCAGCGGTAGTCATCGTGATCATCAGCATCGGCGGTTGGATTGTAATCATCGTCGGCAGTCATCGGCGTCATCATCGGCACGAGTTTCAGCGAGTAGCAGGAGGTACAGCAGTCATCATCAGCATCATCAGCAGTCGAGTCGCCATCATCGTAATCATCATCAGCAGCAGCAGTATTGGCAGCAGCACAGTCATGATTATCATCATCATCATCAACAGCAGCATTAGTACCACTTTGACCTGTCTCACCCCTCACCTGTCTCACCTGTGTCTCACCCTTCACCTGCACTGCTCACCTGCCCAGAGTTCGAGCGGACTCACTACCCGGACGTGTTCGCGCGTGAGCGACTCGCATCCAAGATCGACCTCCCCGAGGCGCGCATCCAGGTGAGTGACAGGTGACGAGTGACAGGTGATGAGTGACAGATGAGTGATGAGTGACAGGTGAGTGATGAGTGACAGATGAGTGATGAGTGACAGGCCTACAGGTGAAGCAGTATATGGCATGACAGTAAGTAGGTTTTCGTCTATCCTTTAAAAAAATGTATATAAGCGATCCCTGGCATAGTGCTGTGGAATTTCCTCCTCCTGCAGTTCAGGATTGAATAAAAAATTGCAAAAAACTACAATGAAATTTACCAATTAATAAAGCAGTCAACCAAATGTCCCCCCTAAGAGCCATCCACCAAGAAATAATGTCATTAATAAACCATTCCATTAATTTACCAATCAACCAATCACTTCATCAAACAATCAACCAATCAATAAATCAATAATCACCCAAATAAACTTAACAATCACCTAATAATTCAACCATCCCACCAATGAATCAACGGACCGGATCAACCAACACACGAACTCAGTTATTCACTCATTCGCTCATCAGATAGTCCGATCAATCAACCCACCGGCTCAGCCCCCCCCCCTTTCCCTGCTACCCTGGGTCACTCTCCAACCCCCCCACCCCCATGCCCCCCCCCGGCCCCCCCGCCCCCCCCCGGCCCCCCGCCCCCCCCCCAGGTGTGGTTCTCAAACCGTCGCGCCAAGTGGCGACGTGAGGAGAAGCTGCGGAACCAGAGGCGTCAGGCGAGCAACGCTCCGAGCCACATTCCCATCAACTCGAGCTTCTCCGCCACCGTCTATCAGCCCATCCCGCAGCCCACGGCACCTGGCATGCACCCAGGTGAGGCTGAGCTACAGGTGAGGTTGAGCTACAGGTGAGGTAGAGGCGGGGATGGTACACAGGTGAGGCTGAGCTACAGGTGAGGCTGAGCTACAGGTGAGGCTGAGCTACAGGTGAGGCTGAGCTACAGGTGAGGTTGAGCTACAGGTGAGGTTGAACTACAGGTGAGGCTGAACTACAGGTGAGGCTGAGCTACAGGTGAGGTACAGGCGGGGATGGTACACAGGTGAGGCTGAGCTACATGTGAGGAGCGCGGCGCCCTGGTGAGCAGAGCGAGCGGCAGAGGCAGATCCAGGGAGGGGGCGGGATAGAGATGAGGCTGAGCTACAGGTGAGGCTGAACTACAGGTGAGGGTGAGCTACAGGTGAGGGTGAGCTACAGGTGAGGCTGAGCTACAGGTGAGGCTGAGCTACAGGTGAGGGTTGAACCCTGGCATGGCCAAGAATCGGCGAGGCAATCGCCATGTCAGCTGATGATCCCTGATGATGGCGAAACCCGCCGACGTCTTTCCCATGTTGTAGACCACCCACAAGTGACATTATAGACATACTATCACTACTAGACACACCAATAGACCTCACGATCAGAGTCGTCGGCGTGCGATGATTGCAAAATGCAGACAATGGAACAGGTGAGTCCCTGGCGTGCATGGAGAGGTCTGTTGAAATCCCCTTCCCACCTCCTTACTACCTCCTTGCCTCACCCCTTTCCCACCACCACCTCCTCACCACCTCCTCACCACCTCCTCACCACCCCCCCCCACCCCACACAGGTGCGATGCTGGGTCGGACGGACATGGGTCTGGGCAACTCGTACAGCGCCCTGCCACCTATGCCCAGCTTCTCCATGGCTAACAACCTGCCCATGCAGGTGAGTTCACGCGAAAGGCAAAGATCCCCGTGTAGCCTTAACAGACAAGTTGGGGTAAGTGCTTTTAGCGAGCACCTATGAAGGGCGGCTCGGCACGCACGAGGGTGTGTATACGTGCGTGTGTGTCCGTGTTTGTGTGTCCGTGTTTGTGTGTGTGTCCGTGTGTGTGTGTGTGTGTCCGCTATGAACCTGGCGACCCGGGTTCGATTCCCGCTCACGGCTAACACCAGTGACGATTATCTGAACCGGTCCTGGGCCTCCCCTAGGTCGACTCAGCCTTAAATGAGTACCTGGTGCGGTGTGTAAACATCGCCACTAGGGAGACAAAGGCGGTCGGGCGTGGTGCTGGCCACCCACCCCCTCGTGTACCGTTCCGGCCTTCATAGGTGCTCGCTAACAGCACTTGCCCCTACAGTCTGTTTAGGCTATACGGGGGATCTTTGTGTGTGTCCGTGTATGTGTGTGTCCGTGTGTGGGGAGCGGTGTGTAGCGGTTAGCGCGCTATAAACCCAGCGACCCGAGTTCGATTCCCGCTCAAGGCACAACACCGGTGACGATTATTTGAATCGGTCCCGGGCCTCCCCTAGGTCGACTAAGCCTCAAATGAGTACCTAGTGCGGTGTCTAAACATCGCCACTGGGGAGACAAAGGCGGTCGTGCGTGGTGCTGGCCACCCACCCCCTCGTGTACCATTCTTGCCTTCATAGGTGCTCGCTAACAGCACTTGCCCCTACAGCATGTTAATGCTATACGGTGGATCTTTGTCTTTGTGTGTCCGTGTGTGCCAGCCTGGCACAAGCGTCGTGGTGACGTCACCGCCACTTAGTGGCGAATGTTGTTGTTGTTGTGTGTGTGTGCGTGTGTGCGTGCGTGTGTGCGTGTGTGTCCGTGTGTGTGTCCGTGTATGTGTGTTTACGTGTGCACGTGTGTGTGTGTCCGTGTGTGTGTGTACGTGTGTGTGTGTCCGTGTGTGTGTGTACGTGTGTGTGTGTCCGTGTGTGTGTTTACGTGTGTGTGTGTATGTGTGTGTGTGTCCGTGTGTGTGTCCAGGCGCCCATGGGCAGCCAGGGCTACTCGTGCATGCTCCCCACGAGCCCCGTGAGCGCGCGCAGCTACGACGGCTACACGCCGCCCCACGTGCAGAACCACGTGGGCAGCCAGAGCATGGGCCCCGCGGGGTCCACAGGTAAACAACAACAACGTCATCATCAATAACCCTCCCAGGAGCGGTGGCGCAGCGATTAGCGCGCTACGCTGCGATACAAACCCGGCGACCCGAGTTCGATTCCCGTTCACGGCCAACACCAGTGACCGTTATCTGAAACCGGTTCTGGGCTTCCCCTAGGTCGACTCAGCCTCAAATGAGTACCTGGTGCGATGTGTAGTAAACATCGCCACTCGGGAGACAAAGGCGGCCGGGCGTGGTGCTGGCCACCCACCCACTCGTGTGCCGTGCCGGCCTTCATAGGTGCTGCTCGCTAACAGCCCTTGCTCCGAAAGTCTGTCACAGGCTATACGGGGGATCTTAATCTTTGTGGGCGTGGCTGTCGACTGATCCGCCCACGTGTCTCGGTTGAGTCTCCCAGGAACTTGCCGCGTCGACTACGATGCCTGTTCACGTTGAGGACGATGCTTGACGATGAAGCGGATAATTATCATCATCATCATCCGCATCCAGTAGTAGTGGCGTGCGACTGCGGTCATCCAGAACAGAGAGCGTGGTGCAACGTACAGCGAGGCAATGCCCCGATCCACGAATACGAAGAAGGAAACGTAACAGTGACGACACACCACTCAGCTTCTCGTGACGCGGCTGTCTGCGCTTGACCACCTGAATGTGAGATCGCAATTGCTGCTCTGCGTGGACATCAGCCGCCCGTACGACAAAAAGAAGAATCTGCTTAGAGTGACGATCACGATGATCACGATGACCACGATGGCGGTGATGACGACAACTCATCAGACGTGATGACGACAACAGCCAATCAAAACTGAACGCGGACGACGTTGACCTCGTCTGTTGTTGTCTCTGCTCTCCCCAGGTCTCATCTCGCCGGGGGTGTCAGTGCCCGTTCAAGTCCCGGGCAGCGAACCCGACCTGACGCAGTACTGGCACAGGCTGCAGTGAGGGCTGCCCGTGGCAGCAGCCTACCCACCCCTGGCTCCTCCTACCTGTCTGCCTGCCTGTTTACCTGCCTGCCTACCTGCCTGCCTGCCTGCGTCTTGCCTGTTTGCCTGCCCGCCCGTGACTCCAGCGTCCTGCGAACTCGTGATCCGCCACCCCCCCCCGCCCCCCGAACCACCTCGGGCTGAACTTTCTCCTCCGACTGCGGAATGCGTTGATGAATTCGTTCGTTCAATCATTCCGTAATTGTTCATTCACTGAATCGTGTATTCACCCAGCCATTCATTCGTTGTTCAGTCACGTATAAGTTAAATCATTTACCCAAACATAACTGTTTTAGTTTTCCATGATTGAGTCTCCATCATTGTCATCATCATCGTGGCCATCAGCCGTGATCTGTCCACTGCTGGATGAAGACATGCCGTCGCCATCCCTCACTGCCGCAGTGCAGGAGATGGAGTGGTATAATGCTCTTAACGATTCGATAATTATTAAATCAATAACTTATTGCAAAAAATAATGTATTTATTTCGTTAAATCAACCGTGCGCTCAAACCCATTATTTAGTGTCAGTCATTCAGAGAAATATTACAATTCCATCATTTATTCATTCCTCGAATAACTAATTTGGTTGATTAACCCTTCGGTTATACACGTTTTAATTATCCGTACAATCAATCATTCACTCGTTCTTTAGTTAAATCAATCAGCCGTTCAATCGTTCGTCCAACAAATTCCTCATGCATTGTAATTACATTTTCAGTTCGTTGACTCACTCATTCCGTCGTCCTTCCATTCATTCCGCCACCGAGATTTCCTGCCCAAGAAGATTTGAACAGTGACCAAGGTGAAGGGGACCCCCCCACGAATTCTCGCAAACTTCGGGAGCCCCCCCCCCAACTCCCTCCGCCCCCACCTCGGAGACAAAGACAAAGCCTCCCCCACCTCCCCCTTCCCCGGATTTGAAGAAGGGGGGCGCAAGCGGATGGTACTACACCCCCCCCCCCCCAACAAAAACAAACATCAAAACGGACAGACGAGTTTTTTTCTCTCTCTCAAAAAGATGACTTATATTGGACGAGAAGGCACGTGTGGGACACGTCACGTGTGAGAGACGTCACAAGGACACGTCACGTGTGGGGGGCACGTCACAGGGACGCTGCCTCTGCGGATCACGTGCTTCGACATTCACGGTGGACCCACGCACGCGGCTGAGACTCGATCGACTTTAGCCAAAGTGCGTGGTGGTGGTGGTGGGGTGGACGAGGTGGAGATGGTGGAGGAAGTTGTGTTTTGAGTATATGCACATGTGAAGGTTGTCTATTGTTGTTTGTGATAGGCGGAGATAATCTCTTATCTCGGGGGTTTCAAGAAGGTGGGCAGGGTTGGGGGTCGGGTAGGTGGGGGGTGGTGGTGGAGGGGGAAGATGTGGAATCACCCGTCTCGTGGTGGAGGCGCGTGCACCTGTCTGTGGTAGTGAACCGATACGCGGCAGTTGTGGAGTTCCCCAGGCTGGCGGCGAAACGCGAGGGTGGGTTGGTTGATGTGGCGGTGGCGGCGGCGGCTTGGTTTGCCGAGCCAACAACAACAATAGCTCCAACAAACACGTCTACTCCTACAGTGACACCAACAACAGCAGCTATCACTAAAAACAACTCAAATGGCCAGGACAACAACAGCCAAAATTACAACAGCAATCAACAACAACAGCCAACAATGACAACAGTCAACAACAATCAACAAAATTCAACAACGACAACAGTCAACAATGTCAACAACAGTCAACAATAACAACAACACCCGGATATCGAGACAACACAACCACCACCGTCCGTGGTGATGCCCTAATCGACACCATTACGACCACCACCACGCCTACCACAACTACCACCACCACCACACCTACCACGAAACTACCACCACCACCACCACACCTATCACGAAACTACCACCACCACCTTCACAACCACCACCCCTACCACGAAACTACCACCACCACCACACCTACCACGAAACTACCACTATCACCTCCACAACCACCATCACCTCCACAACTACCACCACCACCACACCTACCACGAAACTACCACTATCACCTCCACAACCACCATCACCTGCACAACTACCACCACCACCACACCTACCACGAAACTACCACCATCACCTTCACAACCACCATCACCTCCACAACTACCACCACCACCACACCTACCCAGAAACTACCACTATCACCTCCACAACCAACATCACCTCCACAACCACCATCACAATGACCATCACCTCCACAACCACCATCACCTCCACAACTCCAAACATTACTCGGACAGCAACCACCTCCACAACCACCACCCACCACCTCCACAACCACCACCTTACAACCTCCTCACCACCTCGTCACCACCACCACCACCTCCACCATCACCTCGACGACCACCACCACCTCACCACCACCTCACCACCACCTCCTCCACCATCACCTCGACGACCACCACCACCTCACCACCCCCTCACCACCTCCACCACCACCTCCACCACCTCCTCCACCACCTCCACCACCACCTTACCACCACCACCTCACCACCACCATCTCACCACCTCCTCCACCTCCTCCTCCACCACCACCTCACCACCCCCTCACCACCTCCACCACCTCCTCCACCACCTCCACCACCACCTTACCACCACCACCTCACCACCACCATCTCACCACCTCCTCCACCTCCTCCTCCACCACCACCTCACCACCCCTTCACCACCTCCACCACTACCTCCACCACCTCCTCCACCGCCTCACCACCACCTCACCACTCCCTCACCACCACCATCGCCACTCGGCATTAACGATTCAAATCCTTAACGATTCTATGAATCGTCACGATTCGGTGTCTCGATTCGATTATTTTGTGTCGTGTTTTACGCTCTCTCGTTTGCATTGTTTCCTGGTTTTATTTTTCAAAGGTCTTGTCCGTGCCGTTGTGTTCACTACCATTAGCCTAAATGTAACGTTAGCATATCGTTTGCATATAATTTGCGTAAATCATAATAATCGATTATCCGACACGCGATTCGATGCGTGTATCGTGAGCCCAATAATCGATTCGTCGTTCTATGCCTCATAACCATTGCGACCGCCACCAAAACCACAACCACCACCATGACCAACACCACCACAACCACCATCACGATGACCAACACCACCACCACCACAACCACCACCATAACTAATACCAAAATCACCACCACCACCATAGCCACCACCAAAAACACTACCACCAACCCACTAAGAACATTGCCACAATCACCACCACCGCCACAACCACCATTACACCACAACCACCACCAACATCAAAAACAACAACCCCATGACGAATACCACCACTAACAACCCAACACCAACACCACTACCACAGCCACCACCACCAACACCACCAACACCACCAACACCACTACCACAGCCACCACCACCAACAAAAAACGACTGCCAAGACCCCTTCGCCGACCAAACCCAGAATCCTGGATGTCTGCGCGTGGCCCGCCAACTCCTCCTCCTCCTGCCCCAGACGACGCCGTCACTGCGAGCCCGTATGGACCCCGTAGGGACCCCGTAGGGACCCCGTCGCCTCGTGTGCTATGCCCCCCTCACCCCCCACAGTGGCATCGTCCGCCCCCCCCCCGCTCGACTATTTATTCCTCCTCGCTGTCCACCATCTCGGCCTAAGTCCTCCTTCCTTCCTCCCTCCCTCCCTCCACCGCCACAACCACCGACAACCACCACCACCTCATCATCATCATCACCGTCATCGTCGTCCCTTCTCCCGATCGCAAATCGTCCTCCTCGTTGCGGTAGTCCGCTCGAGTTTCCCTTGCAAGGGTAGGAAGAGAGGTAGGCGGGAGGAGGAGGTAGAGGAGGTGGAGGAGGAGGTGGAGACCTCGGGCCGAGTTTACGCGGCGACTTTTTACTACAAACGAACTCTGGAGAGAGAGAGAGACGCGCATGCTTCAAACACGTGGCGCTCGCTCACTCACGCACACACACGCATACATACACACGCGCACACACACACGCACGCACACACACACGCACACACGCACGCACACACGCACACGCATACATACACACGCACACGCACACGCATACATACACACGCACACACACACACGCATACATACACACACGCGCACATACAAAGACAAAGACCCCCCCCCCCCCACTCCGTATAGCCTGTCACAGGCTATCGGGGCAAGTGCAGTGAGCGAGACACCGATGACACGCACGCGCCTCCGGATTCGCATGGTTGGCTACGTGCGGTGCAAAAGAAGTTCAACGTGCATACTTAGGTGTACACTCCCATGTGCACGCGCATGCACGCAAACAATAGCGGCCCGTCAGCGTGGAGCTTGTGCCAGGCTAGGTGCACGCACACGACAACAACACACTCGCACACAGACGTATTCACATTGACATGCCGATACACACAACAACACAACAACAACGCAACAACAGGCGTTTGCCACGAAGTGGAGGTGACGTCACCACGGCACTTGTGCCACGTGAAGTGTGGAAGGCTCCACTGCTGGGAGGACGTCACGGGACAGACCCAGGTGTTATGGGTTCATTGCAATGATCCAACCCGCCCTCCGAAATGTGCCAACTCGTGATGTGTTTTATCCGCCCGGCGCTCCGCTCGTTGTTGTGAGCGTCGCTCGTGCGCGTGCGTTCGCGTGTGAACTTCACGCACACACTCATACTCACACTCACTCACTCACACGCCCACATATGTATGCCTATGCATACATATGCATACAGGCACGCGAATATGTAAAGATACATCGCAAGATACATACACATACGGACACAGACAAAGATCCCCAGTGTAGCCTTTAACAGACTGTTAGCGAGTAGCAGCTATGAAGGCCGGCACGGTACACGAGGAGGTGGGTGGCCAGCACCACGCCCGGTCGCCTTTGTCTCCCCAGTGACGATGTTTACACATCGCACCGGGTACGCATTTGAGGCTGAGTCGACCTAGGGGAGGCCCAGGACCGGTTCAGATAATCGTCACTGGGTGTTGGCCGTGAGCGGGTATCGAACCCGGGTCGCCAGGTTCATAGCGCAGCGCGCTAACAGCTACACTACCTCTCCCCACAATGTACACACACACACGTACACACACGTGCACACACACGTGCACACATAAACAAACGCACAGACAGGCACATAGGCATCATACAAAGACACACATACGTGGATACACATAGACTGTACATACATAATTGTATACTTACACACAAATACAGATGTGTATACACACCAGGCACACATAACAAGAACACGTGCGCACAAAGACAGAGACACACGCATGCGTACACCACACCACACACACGGACGCACACGACCACAGATAAAAAGTCATCGCTAAAAATGATAATCGTTACGTAGTCGTGTAATAGATCGCATCGCCGTTCACGAAATTGCCATATCTTACAATCTCTCACAATCTCTCACAATCCCTCACAAACTCTCACAAACTCTCACAATCTCTCACAATCCCTCACAAACTCTCACAAACTCTCACAATCTCTCACAAAACTCTCACAATCTCTCACAATCTCTCACAATCCCTCACAAACTCTCACAATCTCTCACAAAACTCTCACAATCTCTCACAATCTCTCACAATCTCTCACAATCTCTCACAATCCCTCACAAACTCTCACAATCTCTCACAATCTCTCACAATCCCTCACAATCTCTCACAATCTCTCACAATCTCTCACAAAACTCTCACAATCTCTCACAATCTCTCACAATCTCTCACAATCTCTCACAAACTCTCACAATCTCTCACAATCTCTCACAATCTCTCACAATCTCTCACAATCCCTCACAAACTCTCACAATCTCTCACAATCTCTCACAATCTCTCACAATCTCTCACAATCTCTCAAAATCTCTCACAATCTCTCACAATATCTCACAATCTCTCACAATCTCTCACAATCTCTCACAATCTCTCACAATCTCTCACAATCTCTCACAATCGCTCACAATCTTCACAATCTCTCACAATCTCTCACAATCTCTCACAATCTCTCACAATCTCTCACAATCTCTCACAATCTCTCACAATCTCACAATCTCACAATCTCTCACAATCTCTCACAATCTCTCACAATCTCTCACAATCTCTCACAATCTCTCACAATCTCTCACAATCTCTCACAATCTCTCACAATCGCTCACAATCCTTCACAATCTCTCACAATCTCTCACAATCTCTCACAATCATCTCACAATCTCTCACAATCTCTCACAATCTCTCACAATCCCTCACAATCTCTCACAATCTCTCACAATATCTCACAATCTCTCACAATCTCTCACAATCTCTCACAATCTCTCACAATCTCTCACAATCTCTCACAATCTCTCACAATCTCTCACAATCGCTCACAATCTCTCACAATCTCTCACAATCTCTCACAATCTCTCACAATCTCTCACAATCTCTCACAATCGTCACAATCTCTCACAATCTCTCACAATCTCTCACAATCGCTCACAATCTCTCACAATCTCTCACAATCTCTCACAATCTCTCACAATCTCTCACAATATCTCACAATCTCTCACAATCTCTCACAATATCTCACAATCTCTCACAATCTCTCACAATCGCAGCAGCAGCAGCCACGCGGCGATCCACCGTGACTCTACCAACAGTTGCCTCGAGCTCTGCGGCCCTCTATGTATTAAGATGTTTTCGGCCAATGAATGAGCGTTGATACAGGCGGGAAGGAACCCACGCGTGCTAGAATGGGGGGAGGGGGGCGGGTTGGACAATGCTCGACTCTGTGATTCTCGCTCAGTGGCAGTGGCTACTCCATGTTGCTGCGTTCACGCTCAGAACGTCCACTCGCTGGGGCAGGTTCGTCACTGACACTGTCGCCTTAAAAAAATGAACAACATAAAAAAAATTAGACGACGTGTTTGTAAAAATGGCGATGGCCCACAGCATAAGCTGTGAAGAAGGGCCATCACCCGAAACGTCTCCTGTTACTCTTTTTTCAAGGCCACTGTTATCGACGGATGTTTAAATTGTGTTTTTGTTGTTGCCACAACCACCACCGCTACTACCATTACAAAAACAACAACAACCACCAGCCATCGATGTTACCACAACCACACAACCACCACCACGATCAAAAACACACCTCCATCACCCATACCACTAAGGTAAGCACTACAACCACCACCACCACAACAACTACAGCAACCACCAGCACCACACGTGGTGAGTTGCTGCTGCTGCTGCCGCTGCTAGTTGTGCTGTTTGCACCACTGCCAACGCAGCAGAAGCGAATCCGCATGAGTGTTCCTCCTCCTGCTGCTGCTCTACTCTAGACCGCGAATAGAGAAGAGGTCTCGGTTACAATGATGCGGGCTCTCGTTACGTGATGACGACGATGGTGATGGTGGTGATGATGGTGGTGGTGGTGGCGATGGCGATAATGATGATGTTGTGTAAACTGACCGAAAGATAATCGCGACGCGGGGGGAAAATTGTCCTGAATGTTAATTGCCCTAAATCGATGAAAAGCCTTTAAGAAGGGTCTACGAACGTGTCCGCTTTGTTCGAACTCCAAGCGAGCTTATGCTTGCAAGAGGATGCGATCTGCGTTCAACCATCGCACGCGATCACCGTGTTCTGCCGAGTAGAGACGCACCCCCCACCCCACCCAAACGCGTGCCCGGTGCGAATTGAGTTATATGCGACTCACGCATTATTAAATTCGGGAGAATACGGTAATTGCGATCCACTGTGGGATGAAGCTTCTCCACACGCCGAGGCGGTCACGGGGTGTTGTGTTTGGCCACACCTCGCCCCGCTGGTCAGTGCGGGTTTGGTTGAAAGGGATTCTGCCCAGCACCGCGTCTGATGTCACTCGCCAATGATGTTAGCCGTGGTCGGGAATCGAACTTTGGTCCGCAGGGCAGCTCCACCGCTCCAACCCGCGTGTGTGGGATTTCTCATTCGGATACAAAGGCAAAGATGTCCGTGTAGCCCGTGACAGACTGTTGCGGGGCAAGTGCTGCTAACGAGCACCTATGAAGGCCGACACGGCGCACGAGGAAGTGGGTGGCCAGAGCCACGCCCTGCCGCCTTTGTCTCCCCGTCCAGTGCTGATGTTTTACACGCCGAACCAGGTAGTTGTTTATGGCTGAGTCGACCTAGGGGTGGCCCAGGACCGTTTCAAATATTTCTGGGAGCGGGCGAGGGCGGGGTGGGGGGGTTATTCGGTGAGGATTTCCTTGATAGAATAAATGACAGTAATCATTGTGATGTGTATGATGGTCGTTCAAGCCGGCGTGGTCAGCTGGGAAGAGTAGGCCAAGTACCCTAACCCTTCATAGATGTTGGAGGATCTGAAAAGATCTCACTCCAGGGTGGAAGACCCCCCCCCCCCCCCCCACAGTGGCGATGGGCACGGCAATTGCAGGGCTGCGCTTCTGTACTTCCACTTTTCTCTGATCGCCGTGAGCGTTAAAACCTCACAGGCGCCGCGCAACCCACTCAAGCGATACACAACAATAACAACAACAACAAACAACAACAACAACAGACGATAAACAACGCACACTTAAAATAATCGTGTATATTAATTAAATCGAGTTAACAAAAAAAAATCCCAAACTCATTGCGTATATAATAAGATGTTTCGGAAGTCGGCCGTGTGATATGTTGGATATATAACTTATCGATGACGTCATATTATCGATTAAATGTCGATTCGTTTAAAAAGCGATACAACAACAACCACCACAATAACCACGACAACAATCACAACAACAACCACGACAACAACAATAACAACAACCAATAACCAAGACAACAACATTCACGACCACAACAACCACGACAACAACCACCACAATAACCACGACAACAATCACAACAACAACCACGACAACAAGAACCACGACAACAACAATAGCAACAACCAATAACCAAGACAACAACATTCACGACCACAACAATCACGACAACAACCACAACAACAACAACTGCTCTCTATATTTTAAACGTCGGGGTGTGTTTGGTTCATCTCGCCTTCTCTCTCTCTCTCGCTCTCTCTCTCTGTCGTTGCTGTTATTAATCATATCTATGGTTTATAACCTTCGTGTATGCGAATGAACGTAATGTCTAAATATTAAAGTCGTCATTTTCAAACGGAATTCTTTGTAAACCATCACGGAACCGCCGTTCATACATAAAGCGAGCATTTGGTAAAAAAAAAAAACTGGAATAAATGCCGTGTGTTTATATGTGTACACGCGTGTGTGTGTGTAGGTCGACTCAGCCACAAATAAGTACCTGGTGTGGTGTGTAAACTTCGCCACTGGGGAGACAAAGGCGGCTGGGAGTGGTGTTGGCCACCCGTTCCGGCACTTGCCCCAATAGTCTATTAAAGGCTATACGGGGGACTTTTGTCTCTGTGTGTGTGTGCACGTCGATAATAAAAAACGCCTTAACCCAAGGCGCTTAACAACAATTATTTGGCGTCCTCTGGTCTAACACCTTTTTGAGACGAGGCTCAAAAGAAAGCTGTCTCTGGTGTGGACCAATCAGTTTCAAAGACAATGCCATCATATTATCAGAGTATGCTTTTTGCATTCTGACCACAAGTATTGTGGTTAATGCAGACATGATTCCTTGTAAAAGGTTTCAGTTCGGTGTTTTAACATCTTAACACAGCTGTTTTGGTGCCAGAAAAAAGGGGAAAATCTATTCTCAAGATGATAGTGGTTGAGATCATAAAGAGTAGTGGGGTTTTTGTTGTTTTTGTTGTTGTTATTAAAAGTGGTGGCGTAGTTATGGTGACAGGAGAATAGGCGGGCGATGTGAAGGAAGAAATTAGTTTTCAATGCACTTTTAAAATCATCTACATTGAAAATGTATTTCTTGAAAACTCCTTATTGTTGTTTAACACGTAGACTTTCGCGACCAGTATCATCCATAAGAGGTGTTTTGGGTTTAGATCGCATAAATATATAAATGTGTCGTTAAACCCGCCACCACCCGACACAAACCACGAGTAAGGTTTGTCATGTAAACAGAACGTGCCAATTCGTCATTAGTACAGCACCACCGGTTGTGTGTTGGAGAGCAAATCCACAACATTTACAATCCGAGCACGACGTTTCGCCAGTAATTACAACCGGCTTCATCAGGCGGACAGCCAGATTTGTGGACACATCTTCCCGTGTCGTTCTTTAAATATACGTCACGTGTGAGCCCTTCACGTGCGAGGGGGGGGGGTTAATGAATGCATCTAAATAACAATTGTTGTGTTTAGTGTGCTGTCATTCCCCCGCCCCTCCGATTAGCACGGTTGGCTACGTACGGTGCGAAAGAAGTTCAACGTGCATGCGTTCAAGGAGGGGTTTGGGTAGGGCTGCCATCATCCGCAATCATTGGTATTCATTCATTCATTCATCTCCTCGCTGAAATCCTTCACGAGCAGGACGTCTGGCCAGCCGGTGTGGAAGAGTATAGGGCAAGTCACCCCGCCAGCACGAGGTCTGAGCTGCTGATGATGCCATCTCCACCGAAACGTCGTTCGTGCAAAACTGTCAGAAATGTTTCGCTAGGGGGAGGGGGGGTGCATCAGGTATCGCCCTCCGGGTTAGCTGAAATAAAAAATTGTTCACAATCTGTGTCTATACTGGAGGAGGAATCCGATGAGCTATGAAGCTCTTTTTGCAAAGATGTCCAGTAGGGGCACGAAGTGAGAACGTGACGACAACAAACGCGAGAGGAGTGCAAAGTACAGGAATGGTAAACACATTTACAACACATGTACACAAGTGAAACTAAGCTATCTCTTTAAAGTCTTGCCGGGAATATTTCAGCACGTGATTTAATTGGCCGCTGGGTGGTGGAGGGTTTTCGTTAAAGCATTGTCCATCTGACCCAGTGCACTACGGTGGAGGGGGGGGTCACGTGGAAGGACTATCAGCCGAAACGTCTAGTCTCAATCGTTGCCATCGAAGGTAGGCGGTGCACGTGATGACGCGGCGTCGTTGACACGATGTCGCTGCTCAAGTTGTCAAATTGAAGCCCCCCCCACCAACCCTCGATAAAAAAGGACCCCCAACTCCCAACTCCCAACAGGAAGGCGGTGAAGCGTCTGAAGAGACGAGCCCCGAGCGGAAAATGGGATTAGTCCGCGTGGCGTGACATCACGAGGGGCTGCGGGGGGCACGCGCCACGCAGGGTGGGGGGGTCGGGCGAGACGCGGGGGGGGGGGTGGCGAAGGGGGGGAGCGCGCGCGCAGTCACGTGCGTGCGTGTCCGTTAAAACAATGACAAAGGTCCCCTGCATAGCCTTGAACAGGTTGTTGGGGCAAGTGCTGATGGCGAGCACCTACGAAGGCCAGCACGACACACGCCCGGAGTGGGTGGCCGACACGACGCCGGGTCACATTTCCCGTGCTGATGATGAGTGCAAATACACCGATGAATGATTGCTACACACCGCAGCAGGTACCCATTTAAGGCTGAGTCGACCTGGCTGAGTTGTGGGGAGCGGTAGAGTAGCGGTTAGCGCGCTGGGCTACGAACCCGGCGACTCGAGTGCGAGGTTTGGGGGGGGGGGGGGCAGAGATGTCTCATTTCGAATCAGTCGAGCTGCGTTGTCTCTTCATCAGCTGTGCGACGCTGCTGTGCTGAGAGAGCGACCTGGCCTGTCGCTCCCCACGAAGCTCCGGGTCTTCTCGACCACGGTTATGTCCGCCCCTTCGCAATTGTTTACAACACGTGGAGCCCTCCCCTTTAAAGAGACATCTGCGCCAGGTTTAAACATACAGGCTGGTCTGCCTACGATCCATCGTGGAGTTTCACCAGACTGAATTCTGTAAGCAGCTCCTAAGATCCGTGAGAGATTTGGACACATTCCCATCAGTGAGCTCCTTCGGCAGGCGAGGTTGCGTAGCCCCCTCATGCCCAGCCACCGCATGGCCGAGCAGGTTCCGTTTGGCCGGATCGAGGGGGCTACACGGGCGCGGGCTGGAGAAGAGATGGAGTGCCGTGGTACGGGAGGATGTGGAGCTGAGTGGACTTGTCAAAGACCGGTACCAGCGGTGTCAATATTGGCCTCTATGGAGGAGGCTCGTGAAGGACGCTACTACTGGAAAGTCAGAGGCAGTCGCCCTCCAACAACAGCGGAGGGCAGAGAAGCGGCGCTCACAACAACGAGCGGAGCGCCGGGCGGCTAAAACGCAGCAAATAGGGGACACAGGTGGTGCATCTACCAGCCATCGCAATCAGTCAACCCACGGCACCTGGCTCTGCCCCGTGACCTCGTGTCAGCAGCGAGCCTTCGAGACCTCACGTGGCCTCAGAGTGCACCTGGGCTGGCACAAGCGCCGTGATGACGGCCACTTCGTGGCGAGTAGCGTCATGTTGATGTTATGCACGCGAGCGTGTTCACGCGCCTAACGTGTGACTGTGAGTGTACGTGGAAGTTCGTGCGTGTGCGCTTGTGTTCGTTTTCCGTACGTGCGAGCTTGTGTGTGCACGTGCTCGCCGTCGAACAAAGACGGCCACTGCATCGCGCGGCGCTTTCAGATGCGCTTCTGTGGCCGTCTGGAACGCTCTTCCTTCCGATGCACTTTTAAATCATCATCTCGATCGAAAACTCATTCCTTGAGAACTGCTTTGTGTGGTTAGTTTATTGTCCTTGCCCCGCACCTCAGATTTGCGCGGTTGGCTACGTACGGTGCGAAAGAAGTCCAACATACGTGTGCAGATATGGCGAGCGGTGGTGCAGTGGTTAGCGCACTGCGATATGAACCCAGCGAACCGAGTACGCTGCCCGCTCACGACCAAGAATAGCGGCGAGTATTTAAACCGGTCCTGGGTCTCCCCTCGATCAACTCAACCATGAATGAGTACATGGTGGAGTGTGTATAGATCTTAGCACTGGGGGAGACAAAGGGGGTCAGTCACCCACAGCCTCATGTGGCCGTGTTGGCCATCATAGCTGCTCGCTATCAGCACTTGCTCCAACCGCCTCTTAAAGGCTACACGGGGGATCTTTGTCTTTGCACGTGCCAATAGATACACAATTCGCCGTCACAAACATACATCGAGAGAGTTAAACAAAACAAAGATCCCCCGTGTAGCCTTAACAGACTGTTGGAGCAAGTGCTGTTAGCGAGTAGGATCTATGAAGGCTGGCACGGCACACGAGATAAAACATCCAGACAGACAAGGGAACAGACAGACGAATCGGCATGCAGACAGACAGATATACAAAGCGACATAACCACAGGGAGACAGACCAACAGCAACAACAACAACAGCAGCAGCAGTCACATAGAGGCAGCTTTCACGTGTACTTACTAACAGCGCTTTCACAGGCATCGTTCAAACGATGATTGGTGCTGATGCTGCTGCTGGGGGGGGGAGTGGGCTAGGGGGTTAGGGGCGTGTAGGCGGGAGGGGGTAGTGGGGGTGAGGAGGTGGGGGGGGGGTGAAGCGCTCACCCACGCCGCTACCCCCCCCCCCTGTCCTCCCCACCCCCCACGCACAACCCATCCTCCTCCCCCATCACTCCCTCTCAATCCCACCAGCCAGCACCACCCCACCCACCTCCTCCAGCCAAAGCCCTATACCCCACCCCCCTCCTACGTCTCCCCGCTAATTGATCTCAGTAGGAACCCCGCTCAGTCGGCCCCAAATCGGCGTCCTTTGTGGCGTGAGTTCACGCACCTTTGTGACGCGCGCGCGCCCACCAACCAATCGCGAGCGAGGATTATTGCCTCTTGAAAGGAGCGACCATTTTGGCCCATCGCCCGAACTGCCATTACTCGGGGGTGCTTTTTTTTAGATTGTGATTCTTTATTTTAGATTGTTATTATATTTTGGGTTGTGATTCTTTTTTTTTGGGTTGTGGTTCTTTTTTTGGGTTGTGATTCTTTTTTGGATTGTGGTTCTTTTTTTTGGGTTGTGATTCTTTTTTTTGGGTTGTGATTCTTTTTTGGGGTTGTGGTTCTTTTTTTTTGGTTCTTTTTTTATTGTGATTCTTTTTTTGGGTTGTGGTTCTTTTTTTGGGTTGTGGTTCTTGTTTTTGGGTTGTGGTTCTTTTTTATAGATTGTGGTTCTTCGTTTTGGGTTGTGGTTCTTTTTTTGTTTACACGCTTTCTTTGAACTCACTCTGTCTGTTGTTGTTGTCGTTGTTGTTGTATCCTCAAATCTTGTAACTCAATTTTAACCCACTTCCCAATGTGGTATCGACTGCAAACTTGGTATACTTATGTCATACTGATGACAATACTATATTCTATCATAATATATATGTAAACATTATTTTTTTATATGTTATGTTTCGGCTTGGGTCTAATTGTCCACGGTCAACTCACGTTGGCTGTAATTGGCTACGGTCCCTTATGTTATGGCAAGCTTCGGGGCCACTTCCTGGAGTCGAGAAGTTCTGCCATTACTAGTACCTATCATAAAAGCGTGTTTAAAAAAACTAAATTTTAACATTACTTATTTGCGTAAACAAACAAACAAAAAAAACAACGCGGCACCTTTCTGGCAAAAAAAAAAAATCTGCCACTCAAAGACACCGGCGGACCGGTGAAGCGCGTGAGAAGATACATCGACAGCAGGGCCGATTGCTGCGCCGCATCTCTCATCGATGAATGGAACATGAAGGAGGCGAGGCCAGAGCGGCGCGAACGTGGCCACGCCACCCACAACAACGTGGGCCGTCTTCTTGGTTCTTTCGGTAAAGTCACGTAGAAGGGAAGTAATAAAATAATAAAAATAAAACATAATAGAATAATTCTCACGACGTTTCGGCCACAACGCAAGCAGCCGTCCTCAGGTGAAGACCAGGTCTGTCGGGGAGACAGCGTCTGAATGACGTTGTGGCCGAAACGTCGTGAGAATTATTTTATTATGTTTTATTTTTATTATTTTATTATTTCCCTTCTACGTGACTTTACCGAAAGAACCAAGAAGATGAATCCCTGCAGTCACGAAAGCTTTAAATCGAAACGTGGACCGTGTCGTGAAACCCCACCGGTCTGGGCACCATCGAGACTCACGGGTGAAATATGGGGACGCAGAGAGACGCACACGGAGACACGTACAATGCCAAATGCGCCTACACATAGTGAGAAAAATACACATCCCGACACGTCGACGTAAGATCAATAACGATATTACACACGGAGCAATACACGTGCATGCGGACAGACGGAGAGAAGTAAAAACGCAGAATTGTATCAGGCAGCGGACCGACACAGAGACTAACAGGAACCAAGACTGACAGACAGACAGACACGTCTACATACAGACAGACAAAATCAACATACAGACAGACATATCTTTCTCAAACAGTGGTCAGAACTGAAAGCGCTGATGTGGGTGGGTTTGTATGTGTGTGTCTGTGCGTGTGTGTCTGTGCCTATGTGTGTGCGTGTCTGTGTGGAGGTGTCTGTGCATGTGTGTGTCTGTTTTGGAAGCGGAAATGTAGCGGTCAGCGCTACGCTGCTGTGCTACGAACCCGGTGACCCGAGTTCGATTCCCGTTCAAGGCCAACAGCAGTGACGATTATCTGAACCGGTCCTGGACCACCCCTAGATCGACTCAGTCTCAAATTAGTGCCTTGGTGCAGTATTTACATATTGTCACCAGGGAGACAAAGGCGGCCGGGCGTGATTCCTGGCCACCCATCCCCTCGTGTGCCGAGGGGGGGGGGGTGAGTGCTCGCTAACAGCACTTGCCCCTACAGCCTGTTAAGACTATTTGGGGGACCTCTGTGTGTGTGTCTGTGTGTATCGTGTGGAGGAGAGAGAGCGAGGGAGAGAGAGAGGTGGGCTGGAGGAACTCTTGATTTTGTCTTTATTTGCCGAATGAAACGTGGGGGTCAAGTCGTGCCCGGGTTCCGATGACAAAAGCTTGAAAGGGACCGCGCTGTGCGTCGGGGGGAGGTGGTGGGGGTGGTTTCTGGGGGGGGGGGGGGGCTCCTAAGCGAACCTGATTGAGGCCCCTCGCGGAATTCCCGGCTCCTCTTTGTGAGCCGAGGGTCGGGTTTCAGCTGCGCGTAATTAAATCTCAACACAATGCGCGGTCTGCGAATGCTGCGCGCGTACAAGTGTGAATGAGCGAGTGAGTGTGTGAGTGTGTGTTTGGGTGTGTGGGGTATGGAGGGGGGGGTGGGTAGGGATGTTGTGTGTGCGCGCGTTAGGAGATGGAGGGTGCTGTTGAGTGGATGTGTGTGTGTAATGGGGAGGGAGTGGTGGGCGCAGTGGTTAGCGCACTAGTCTGTGTGAAGGGTGGGGTGTGGGGTGTTGAGTGTGTGTGTGTGTGGGCGAGGTGATGGGCGGTAATGGCGCTGCACCACCAACCGGCCACCAGAGTTGGATTCCGGCTCACGGCCACCAACACCGGTGACGATTTATCTGAAACGGTCCTGGGCCTGCCCTAGGTCGACTCAGCCTCAAATGAGTACCTGGTGCGGCGTGTAAACATCATTACAAGGGAGACAAAGGCGGTCAGGGCGTGGTGCTGGCCACCCACCATCTCGTGTGCCGTGCCAGCCTTCATAGGTGCTCGCTAACAGCACTTGCCCCAACAGTGTGTAAACGCTATACGGGGGATCTTTGTCTTTGTGAGTATGGAGTGTTTGTTACAGAGAGCGGAGGGAACTTCTTATGGCGGGTGTTGGGCATGGGAGAGTAGAAGTTGTGGGTGGGTGGTGGTGTGTGGTGGTTGGGTGGGTGGGTGGTGGTGTGTGGTGGTGGGGTGAGTGGGTGGTGGTGTGTGGTGGTGGGGTGGATGGGTAGTCGTGGTGGGGTGGGTGGGTGGTGGTGTGTGGTGGTGGGGTGGGTGGGTGGTGGTGTGTGGTGGTGGGGTGGGTGGGTGGCTGTGTGTGGTGGTGGAGTGGATGGGTGGGGGTGTTGGTGGTGGTTGTAAGAGGGGGGCGAGGGAGGATTAGAGAAGGAGAAGAGAAGACGAACTCTTGGACACTCCGTGGCGCGCGACAGCCCCGCTTAATCGCGTGTTCGCATTTGTATTCGTGTGTGTGTACGCGCGTGCGTGCGCGCGTGCGCGTGTGTGTCTGTCACCCTGTGTGTGTGTCCTGGCCACCCACTCCCTCGTGTGCATTGCCGGTCTTGGTAGGTGCTCGCTCACAGCACTTGCCCCGACAGTCTGTTACAGGCTACGGTGGGTGGAGTGGGGGGGTCTTTGTTGTTGTTTGTCTGCTTGCAGGGAGCGGTGGTGCAGCGGTTAGCGCGCTGCGCTCGGAACCCTGCCACCCGATTCCCGCTCGCGGCCAATATCGGTGACTCGTATCTGAACCGGGAATGCCTCCCCTCCCCCGTCCCCCCAAGGTCGACTCAGCCTAAAAAAAATACACGAGTACCTGGTACAGTGTGTAAAACGTCAGCAGTGGAGAGACAAAGGCGACCGGGCGAGCTACCCGGGGTTGTGTTTGTTGTGCCCGGCCATCGAGCAGACTTGTCCCAACAGGTCTGTCGTAAAATGTCGATTTAAAGCTTTCGTAACTGCAGCAGGGATTCATCTTCTTGGTTCTTTCGGTAAAGTCACGTAGAAGGGAAATAATAAAATAATACAAATAAAACACAAGGTGAGAATTGTATTTTATTATGTTTTATTTTTATTATTGTATTATTTCCCTTCTACGTGACTTTACCGAAAGAACCAATAAGAAGAGGTCTGTCGTAGGCTATCCGCGTGCGCATACACACACACACAACTAGAAACACCCTCAAGTTTCAATGTCCACTCAAGGGTGTGCTCAAGTGTGTATATTGCGATGTTGTGCGCACACTCACAAGCGCTGCGAGTGTTTGTCCGCGTGAACATCGCACGGCTGTAGGCCCACTCGAGTGTGCGCGTGTCACACGGGCGGCCACTCGACTCTGTGTGTGTGGGGGAGCGGTGGCGCAGCGGTTAGCGCTACGCTGCGCTTCGAACCAACGCGACCACCCGGGGATCGATTCCCGCTCACGGACAATTTTCCAGCGACAATTTATCTGAACCGGTTCTGGGTCTCCCCTAGGTCGACTCAGCCATGAATGAGTACCTGGTGAGTTGCGTAAAAAAACATCGACACGAGGAAGACAAAGGCGGCCGGGCGTGTGCCGTTTTTGGCCTTCATAGGGGTTCGCTAACAGCACTTGCCTCTCCAGTCTGTTAAGGCTACACGGGGGGGGGGGTCTTTGCCTTTGTTTTATAAATTGAAAGGGTGTACGCGTACTCGAGTGCGCGTGCGCGTGTGTGGACAGCCACTCGACTGTGTACACACACGCGCGCGCACTCGAGTGGCGAGCGAGTGTGAGAGAGTGTGTGTGAGTGTGTGAGTGAGTGTGTGAGCGAGTGTGTGAGAGTGTGTGTGAGTGTGTGAGTGAGTGTGTGTGAGTGTGTGTTTGAGTGTGTGTGAGTGTGTGAGTGTGTGTGAGAGTGTGTGTGTGTTTGAGTGAGTATGCGAGTATGTGAGTGAGTGTGGGTGAGTGTGTGAGTGTGTGAGTGTGTGTGAGTGTTTGAGTGAGTGTGTGAGTGTGAGTGAATGTGTGAGAGTGTAAGTGTGTGACTGTGTGAGTGTGTGAGTGTGTGTGTGAGTGTGTGTGAGTGTGTGTGAGTGTATGACTGTGTGAGTGTGTGTGAGAGTGTGTGTGTGTGAGTGAGTGTGTGTGAGAGTGTGTGTGTGTGATTGTGTGAGTGTGTGAGTGCGTGTGTGTGAGTGTATGGCTGTGTGTGAGTGTGATTGTGTGAGTGTGTGAGTGCGTGTGTGTGTGAGTGTATGACTGTGTGTGAGTGTGTATGTGAGTGTTTATCCGCTCTCCCGCTCCTCATTAGCTGGGCGGTGGCGGCGGGGGGGTAGCGCAGAAGATTCAACGCCGCAATGAGTCTAGAGAGGGCGGCGGCGGTGGTGGAAGAGGAGGTGGGTGGTGGGGGGGGGGGCGGTGTGGTGAGTGGGTGGTGGTGGTGGGGGGGTGAGAGGGTGGGTGGTAGTGGGGAGGTGAGAGGGTACGTGGTGGTGGGGGGGACGGGGGAACGGTGGCGCAGCGGTTACGAGACCCGAGTTCGATTCGCGCTCACGTTGACGGATATCCGAATCTATCCCGCAAGAGTAGCTGGTGTAGCTGTGGTGTGTAGTAAACATCGCCACTGGGGAGACAAAGGCGGCCGGGCGTGGTGCTGGCCGCCCACCGACTCTCGTGCGACGTGCCGGCCTTCATAGGTGCTACTCGCTGTATGCAAAACTTCCTTCTCGCCGTACGTAGCCAACCGCGCTGATCGCTAACAGCACTTGTCCTCCCCCCCCCAAAGTCTGCTAAGGCTATACGGGGCATCTTTGTCTTTGGTGGATGGTAGTGGGTGGGTGGGTGAGTGGGGGGTTGGCAGAGGTCACTCCGCTTTGAACGCAAATCCACCCGCAGAATCCCCCCCCACCACACCCCCCCCCCCATCCTGACAAAGACGCCACCAGGCTGAACTCGACAAGCAAGAAGTGGGCAGAGAGTGGAGGGGGAGGGAGGGGCGGCGGTGGGGACTATGGGGGGAGGGAGGGGGAGGGAGGGGGAGGGGGGGAGGGGGAGAGGAGGAGGAGGGGAGGGGAGGGGGAGGAGGGGAGGAGGGGAGGGGAGGGGGGGGAGGGGGAGGGAGGGGAGGGCGCGGGAGGAAGGGGGGGAGGAGGAGGAGGGAGGGGAGGGGTTAGGAAACTTTTTCTCCCGGGCGCAAGGGCCGCTTCTCCTCCCGGGTTCCCAACAGCCGTGCTGCTGCTCCTGCTGCTGCTGCTACTGCTGCTCCTGCTGCTGCTACTGCTGCTGCTGCTACTGCTGCTACTGCTGCTGCTACTGCTTGCTCCTGCTGCTACTGCTGCTACTGCTGCTCCTGCTGCTTCCTGCTGCTGCTACTGCTGCTGCTCCTGCTGCTGCTACTGCTGCTCCTGCTGCTGCTACTGCTGCTGCTACTGCTGCTCCTGCTGCTGCTGCTGCTACTGCTGCTGCTGCTACTGCTGCTGCTACTGCTGCTCCTGCTGCTGCTGCTACTGCTGCTCCTGCTGCTACTGCTGCTGCTACTGCTGCTGCTGCTACTGCTGCTGGCTACTGCTGCTGCTACTGCTACTGCTGCTGCTACTGCGCTGCTGCTACTGGCTGCTACTGCTACTGCTGCTTCTGCTGCTACTGCTGCTCCTGCTGCTGCTGCTCCTGCTGCTGCTGCTACTGCTGCTCCTGCTGCTCCTGCTACTGCTGCTCCTGCTGCTGCTACTGCTGCTGCTGCCAGTGAGTGGTGTCTCTTTGTGCGCGCGCGCTCGAGGGTGAAGGGGGCCCCCATTGTGTCCCCTTTCTCCTCGCCTCCAAAATAAGCGCCCCGAAGAGGGAAAATGTTTTTATACAGAACATGGGAAGGGGAGCGGGGTGGGGGTGGTGGGGGTGGTGGGGGGTGGTGGGGGGTGGGGTGGGGAGGGAGGCGGGGGCCCGCTGCGCCGCTTCATACAGACACACAACACACACAAACACACACAGATACAGACACACACAGATAAAGACAGATACACACATAAACACACACAGATACAGACACACACACCAACAACAACAACAACAACCGCCATTCGCCACTAAGTGGCGGTGACGTCACCACGATGCTTGTGCCAGGCCAAGTGCACCTTGAGGCCACGTGAAGTGTCGAACGCCCGCTGGCAGGAGGTCACGGGGCAGACCCAGGTGCCACGGGTCGACTGACCGAGATGACCGAGATGACTGGCTGATGCACCACCTGTGCCCCCTACTGTACCAACTTGCTGTGCTTTAGCCACCCGGCGCTCCACTCGTTGTTGTGAGCGTCGCTCCTCCGCCCTCCGTTGTTGTTGGAGGGCGACTGCCTCCAACTGCCCAGTAGCGTCCTTCACGAGCCTCCTCCACTGAGGCAGATCTTGATACCGCTGGTACCAGTCATCGGAAAGTCCACTCAGCTCCACGTCCTCCTGTACCACATCACTCCATCTCTTCTCCAGCCCGTGCCGCGCCCGTCTAGCCCCCTCGATCCGGCCGAATAAAAGCTGTTTAGGCATGCGGTGGCTGGGCATGCGGGCTACATAACCCAGCCAACGCAGCCTTGCCTGCCGGAGGACCTCACCGATGGGACCCTGCCCAGATCT
Source organism: Lethenteron reissneri (assembly GCF_015708825.2). Classification (NCBI taxonomy): domain Eukaryota; kingdom Metazoa; phylum Chordata; class Hyperoartia; order Petromyzontiformes; family Petromyzontidae; genus Lethenteron; species Lethenteron reissneri. Next base: position 2,029,179 of record NC_083811.1, read on the forward strand.
TTCAAGGATTTGTGAGCTCCTCACACAATCCTGCCTGGTTAAACCCTGGATGGATCGTAGGCAGGCCAGCCTAAATGTTTCCAACCGGCGAAGATGCTCCATTAGGAGGGGTCCACGTTTCGCAAGCGTAGAGAAGGGAGGGAATGACTGTGGCCGAGAAGACCTGAAGCTTCGTGCGGAGCGACAGACCAGGTCGCTTCCACACAGCATTGAAAAGATATTGCCGCTCGACTGATTCGGAGTGAGACCTCTGCTGTTAAACTGGAGCCGGTCATAAGCACACTGCCCAGGTATGGGAAACTCTCCACTCTCTCCACTACTGCCCCATCACCAATTGGGAGTTGTGGGGGTGGAGTGCCCGATAGTACAAAATATCCAGGCAGGTGCTTGGTTTTGGTGGGGCTGATGGTAAGTCTCCGCCTCTCAGTGGCACGCTCCAGGTTCAGCAGCAGTGTCTCCAACTCCTCCTCTGAGTGAGTGACAATTAACAGATCATCGGCATACATAACGTGGTTGACCAATAGGGAGCCATCCCTTGACCGCACCCGGGCATCGATCAGCCTCCCATTGTATCTGTACCAGATAGAAGTTCCTCCAGTACAGCCATCAGAGGCTTCACGAACGACGTGGTCGAATAATATGTTAAATAATGTGGGAGCCAAAGGACATCCCTGTCGAACCCCAAGGTAAACAGATAATGGCTCCGACTTCCGGCCACGTAGTTTTACCTGGGCCCGCTCACCATCATGAAGGTCCTTAATGATACTGAGCAGAGGGTCAGGGACTCCGAAAGCACGAATAATAACCCAGAGCCCAGGCCTATTGATGGTATCATAGGCCTTGACCAGGTCAATAAAGCAGAGATGAATGTCTTGTTGGAATTCCCTACACCTCTGTTGTAGCAGACGGACAGAAAATATGGCATCTGTGCAAGACCACCCTTTCCTGAAACCACATTGGGGCTCCGCAAGCCTCTCCTCAGCGTGCCTAGCAAGGCGATGTTGAATAATCTTTTCCAGGATCTTATCCGGCACACTGAGGAGTGAGATGCCCCTGTAGTTGTTACAGTCTGTGCGGTCCCCCTTCTTAAAGAGGGGGATCACCAGGGCATCCTTCCACTCCTGCAGAACCCGTCCAGTGGTCCAGACTGTTGTTATGATGTTATGTAGGGCAGTTTGTGCACAAACGCCACCCTCCCTCAGCATTTCACTTGGGAGATCATCTCTGCCCGGTGCCTTTCCTGGTCTCAGACTCTGTGTCGACTTTAAAACATCCTCAACAGATGGCACCTCAGCCAGCCACTCACAGGGGGTGACTTCTTCTTCTTCCAGTATTTTAGATACTGGAGCCTCAGCAGAGTCATCCCCACTTTGTGCCATGATGTTTTCCATGCTGAGGGATTTTCCCTCCCAGGACTTCACAGAAATGCTCAGCAAATCTGCAAACCTGTTCCTGGGGGTTGGAAATTGGATCACCGTTTTTCCCCTAATGATGGTAATAGGTGTGGCGCTGCAGGTAACTTTTTTGATGGCGTTAAATAGTGATTTGTGATCGCGGGCCATTGAGGCAGACTCCATCTCCTCAGCAACCCGTGACCACCACCCATCCTTGCAGCGCCTCAGGGCTCTTCGAACCTCCGAGCGAAGGCTGCGGTAAGCCTCCTCATTCTCTGACGTGGGATGCTGTAGCCGACGAGATTGGGCCTGTCGCTTTTTGTCAGCCAGCCTGAACACCTCTGTCAGCCAGGGTCTCTGGGGAGGTCTGGACCATGTACCCAAAGCAGCCATTACAGCTGCATGAGCCACAGTCCTAAACCTCGCCCATTTCCCCTCGACATCTCGAGGAGTGGGAGACGATGCCAACCCCAGCCGCAAGCGATGGTTAAATTCTCGCTTGCAACTTTCATCAGCTAGCTTAGACCAGGTCACCTTGGTTTTGAATGGGGTCCTAGGTGTGCACTTACCACCGGAGTGGAAGAATGGCAGGCGCATCTTACAGATGACAAGTCGATGGTCAGTGGGCAGACAAGCTCTACAGTAGGTCCTGGTGTCAAGGACATGGGCCCGCATCTGCTGTTCTGTCACTACATAGTCCAGCAGATGTTTGGACCCGGCATGCATCCATGATGTGTGGATGCGCCGATGCCGGAACAGCATGTTAGTAATTACAAACCCATGGGCTGCACAAAAATCTAGCAGCCTCCTACCGTTGTTATTGAGCGGATCTGGCCTATGCCTTCCAATCACTCCAGACCAGGTGCCAGCATCATGACCAACTCGGGCATTGAAGTTGCCCAACAAGATGACTCCATCCCGAGGGGCCACTTTAGCTAGCACCTCTAACACGGGGTCATAGAAGCCATCTGACTTCGGTGTGGGCATAACTAACCACGACCACCACTCCTCGCCTCCGGTTGATGGGAAGGTGAGCCCAAAATAGTCTGGGGCTTACCCCTTCCCAAACCTCACCACCACGCTCCCACGCCCCCTTCATTCTGTTGTTCAGAAGAAGAGCCACTCCCTGTTGTTTGGTAGTCTCCTGCCCCGAGTAGAGGACTGTCCACCCCTCATGATGGTAGGAGCCAGAGCCGGTCCACCGGACCTCCTGAATACCACAGAGATCCAGGCGGTACCGGTCCAGCTCCCGACAGAGGAGTGGCAGCCTCTCCTCCGCAGTGAGCGTTCGAACATTCCACGTGACCACCCTCGTGGTTTTATGTGGTTTCTGGAGGAACCCCGATGGAAAAGATTCAATCTCCTGGCTCCACCAAATGGGGTTTGGCCAGGAGACGTCATAGACGCCTGTCCACCCGGGGCCTCCGGCACAAGCTTATTAATTAGATATTTTATACGTGGTTTTGTGGTAATTAATTGAAGGTGGAGGGGTCACCAACCCCTCGCACCCGTCCAGAACCCCCATTTAGCCGCTGTGGTGGTTGAAAACGCCATGAGGGAAATGGTCAATCTAAATTGGCCCTCCCCCCACGGCACTGCCCACCACAGCGTTGCCGTCCGACACCACACACACAGACACCCAACACAGATACAGACACACACACAAACACAGATATACGTACACAGACACACGGTTACGTACACACACATAGACACAGACACATACACAGAAACACATACACACAGACACACACACGGATACGTATACACAGAGAGATGCATACACACAGACACACACAGGAGATAAATACACACCCAGAGATACATACAGAAACATAAACACGGATATACACACAGATGCATACACACATAGAGATACAGTTACATACATACACAGATACACACACATATACTTACGTAAAATGACAAAGATCCCCCGTATAGCCTTCACAGACTGTTGGGGCAAGTGCTGTTAGCGAGCCATATATATACACACACACAACAGCTAAGTGGCGTTCACGTCACCACGACGCTTGTGCCAGGCAATGTGTACTTTAAGGCGACGTGGAGTATATAAACACACACACACACTTATACACGTATAAACTATATACACACACAGACGCAGAACAAGACACACGCACACACTCACGAAAACACACACACACACACGCACCACGCATTATAACGAGCGTAATAAATACTGAATATGCAATTACATAAAGGCATACGCTTGCAGTAATAATTAATGTGTATTTAAAACAAAAAATACACACACCCAGCCCCCCCCCCCCCCCAACAACAAAGCGGGGAGGTGGAGGCCTCTGTGAACGTGGAAACGCTGCGCTCGGCGATAGCTCGAGGTGGGAGGAATACGATTAGAGACCCATAATGAACATCGTCTAATTTATGATTGCGTCGGGGGGGGCACGAGAATGGACACCCCCCACACACCCCACCCCACACCCCCCCACCACCCATCATCACCTCTCTCCCCTCTCATCAGCGCGCCCCCACGCACGCGCGCTCGCTCACGCACTCATTCATTGGACCCCCATCGCAACATTGTTCCTAACTCGTATCACCCCGCCAACCCCCGTGGTTAAAATATTAACGAGCTTGCACAATCACCATCATCGTCGTCGTCATATTCTTCATTGTCATGATCATCATCATCGTCGTCGTCGTGCACACGCAGCGTCATCATCAGCAGCCGCATGAATAACACCACTTGCAATCAGCGTCATTATCATCATTAAAATCGTTAATTCCATCATCATCATTAATATCGTTATACTGCCATCATCATCATTAAAATCGTTAATTCCATCATCATCAAAATCGTTACTTCCATCATCATCATCATCAAGATCGTTACTATCATCATCATCATCATTAAGATCGTTACTGCCATCATCATTAAAATCGTTAATTCCATCATCATCAAGATCGTTAATTCCATCATCGTCATCATCAAGATCGTTACTTCCATCATCATCATCATCTAGTACTGGGGTCGGCAACCAGAATAACAAGGAGAGACATTTTTTCCGAATTCGGTAAAAAAAAACCTTCAATACTTCAAGAGCCACAATGCAACGTGAATACGAGACGCAGTGATTGGTCCGTTGAGAACGACGTCACAAAGCGGTCCTTAAAGAGCCGCGTGCGGCACCCGAGCCCGACACCTGCTCGAGTAACACCGCCACTGTCGTCTGTGAAAGTCACGAATGGCTGCGAACACCAAACCATGGACCACGAACCTCGTACTGCCCCAAATATAAATGTGAAGGCGGTGGGTGGTTTGGTGAATGAGTGAAAGGGTAGGTGGGTGGATGGGTGGATGAGTGGGTGAGTGGGTGGGTTAATGGCTGTGTGGGTGAGTGAGTGGGTGGGTTAGAGAGTGGGTGAGTGGGTGGGTGGGTGAGAGAGTGGACGAGTAAGTGGGCTAATAGTTGTTGAGTGGGTTAACGGCTCTATGGGTGAGTGAGTGTGTGGGTTAGAGAGTGGGTGAACGAGTGGGTCAGTGATTGGGTAAGCGGTTGAGTGAGTAGGTGAGTGAGTCGGTTAATGGCTGCTTGGGTGAGTGAATGGGTGGGTGAGAGAGAGAGTGGTTGAGTGGTTAGGTAAATGAAGTGAGCGGGCGAGTAAGTTAGCGAGTTGATAGCTGTGTGGATGAGTGGGTGGGTTAGAGAGTGGTTGAGCGAGTGAGTGAGCCTGTAGGTGGATGAATGAGTGAGCGGGTATGTCTGTGATTGGGTGAGTGTTTGAGTGAGTGGGCGAGCAAGTGGGTGAGCGGGTGATTTGGGTGCTCTGGTTCATTCTGTTGGGCGATGGCGACTTCTAACAATTAATTAATTAATCCCGCACACCACGTGCAGTGACGTCACAGAAGTGCTTTGATGACGGAGCGTCGATGACTGCGATTTCTAACGATTGTTCTCCCTCTCAATCGCGAACTCCCCACACCCCCACCCACCCACCCACTCAGGCGTGTGTCGCTCCAAGATAAGAGCCGCGTGTGTGGGGGGGGGGGGTTTGCCTCGGAAGGAATGAATGAGTCCGGCATAGCCACGCCCCTGCAAATCGATCCATATATGGACATGGGGAAATTAACATAATTTATGATTCGTTCAGTCGCGGGATTCGTTCCGTTCGTGATCAGCTGCAAAAACAGACGCCTCGAGACTGGCCAATGAGGGGCCGGGGAGAGGAGGCGGGGACAGGCAGATCAGTGGTGGAATCAACGAGCCAAACAGCTACTCGTAAAAGTCCTCCCTTGAATTAACTAACCAACTAGCTTCATGTACTAACCTTACTCCTAACTAGCCACTAGCACTAATTAGTGATACCCCTAACCCTCACTAACCATCAACTACTAATAGTTCTACCTCTAATTAACTAACCAACTAGCTTAATGTACTAACCTTACTCCTAACTAACCACTAGCACTAACTAGTGATACCCCTAACCCTCACTAACCATCAACTACTAATAGTTCTACCTCTAATTAACTAACCAACTAGCTTAATGTACTAACCTTACTCCTAACTAACCACTAGCACTAACTAGTGATACCCCTAACCCTCACTAACCATCAACTACTAATAGTTCTAACCTCTAATTAACTAACCAACTGGCTTCATGTACTAACCTTACTCCTAACTAACTAGCCACTAGCACTAACTAGTCACACCCCTAACCCTCACTAACCATCAACTACTAGTAGTTCTACCTCTAATTAACTAACCAACGAGCTTAATGTACTAACCTTACTCCTAACTAACTAGCCACTAGCACTAACTAGTCATACCCCTAACCCTCACTAACCAGCAACTACTATTTGTTCTACCTCTAATTAACTAACCAACTGGCTTCATGTACTAACTTTACTCCTAACTAACTAACCACTAGCACTAACTAGTCATACCCCTAACCCTCACCAACCATCAACTACTATTTGTTCTACCTCTAATTAACTAAGCAACTGGCTTCATGTACTAACTTTACTCCTAACTAACCACTAGCACTAACTAGTCATACCCCTAACCCTCACTAACCAGCAACTACTAATAGTTCTCCCTCTAATTATCTAACCAACCGGCCACCCGCATCATCTCGACCCCGAACCGTACCCCTCGCCCGAACCCACGGGGCGAGGGGTACGGTGTCTGCACGTGGAGAGGCGTCCCGGAGGACACGGAGACAGATCCAGGCCTGCGTCGGCGTGGATGTGCAGTCGTCCTGAGACTTGGTCGGTATCAACGCACATTGCATCGTGTTGTCTGTGTGCGCGTCTGTGTGTGTGTGTCTATTTATATGCGTCTATCCCTCCATGTCTCTCTCTCTCTCTGTGTGAGTATATCTGTGTGTGTCTCTCTCTCTGAGTGTCTTTGTGTGTCTCTACGTGTCTCTGTGTGTCTCTGAATGTCTCTGTGTGTCTCTACGTGTCTCTGTGTGTCTCTGTTTGTCTGTGTGTCTCTGTGTGCCTCTGTGTCTCTACGTGTCTCTACGTGTCTCTGTGTCTCGACGTGTCTCTGTGTGTCTCTGTGTCTCTCTACGTGTCTCTGTGTGTCTCTGTGTGTCTCTGTTTGTCTCTACGTGTCTCTGCGTGTCTCTGAGTCTCTGTGTGTCTCTCTGTGTGTCTGTGTCTCTGTGTCTCTACGTGTCTCTACGTGTCTCTGTGTCTCTCTACGTGTCTCTGTGTGTATATGTGTCTCTACGTGTCTCTACGTGTGTCTCTGTGTGTCTCTGTGTGTCTCTACGTGCCTCTGTGTCTCTGTGTGTCTCTGTTTGTCTCTACGTGTCTCTGTGTGTCTCTACGTGTCTCTCCGTGTCTCTGTGTGTCTCTCTCTCGAAGGCTGCCCCCAATACGCCGTCACGTGGCATCAGCCTCATCGCGAGCGGCGCGCGCCATGGAGCACGCACGGGGGGGCTGGGGGGAGGGGGGATGGTTGGAGAGCGGAGGAGTTGGGGGGGGGGGTAGAGATGGCACAGCTGACTGTGAGGTCTGGACCGAGTGGGTCACATGTGATGGTGGTGAGTGATTATGGTGGTGGGTGGCGGTGGTGGCAGAAGAGGTGATGGTGGTGGTGGCTGGTGCAGGAGGTGAGTGGTGGAGGAGTGATGGTGGAGGTGATGGTTGTGGTGAGTGGTGGAGGAGGTGAGTGATGGTGGAGGGGATGGTTGTGGTGAGTGGTGGAGGAGGTGAGTGGTGGAGGAGGTGATGGTTGTGGTGAGTGGTGGAGGAGGTGAGTGGTGGAGGAGGTGAGTGATGGTGGAGGAGGTGAGTAGTGGAGGAGGTGAGTGGTGGAGGAGGTGATGGTTGTGGTGAGTAGTGGAGGAGGTGAGTGGTGGAGGAGGTGATGGTTGTGGTGAGTGGTGGAGGAGGTGAGTGGTGGAGGAGGTGAGTATTGGCGCAGACGTGTGGTGGATGGAGGAGGTGAGTTATGGAGGAGGTGAGTGGAGGGGGCAGGTGAGTGAGTGATGGAGGAAGGACTTAAATGTTCGGTCTGAACAACGACCGGGAAGAGAAAAAAACCTCCCATGTCCGCACTCGGCACACCACATCCAGTATACCTCCGAATCCCGCGCCAGCTCCTACTCCAGCGAGGCGCAGCGTCCCTTAACTAGTGAGCGAGACAATAAGTCCGTGGGAGCGTGGAGGGGAGCAAGAGAGAGAGAAAGAATGATGACGAATATTCCTGATGACGTGGTCAATGGATGGCGGAGGCAAGAGCTGACACGAGTTTGACGCTTCAAGTGCGAAGCGGTGAGGGCGACGCTCAGTGAAGACTTAAGGCATTCAGAATCAGAGTATGTAGTCATACTGGAGGAATCCGATGAGCCATGAAGCTCTTTTTTCACTGATGTCACCCATTAAGTGCGTGGTGGTGGTAATGGTGGTGGCGGTAATGGTGGTGGTGTTGGTGGTAATGGTGGTGGTGCCGGTGGTGTTGATGATGGCGGTGGTGGTGGTGGTGGTAATGGTGGTGGTGCCGGTGGTGTTGATGATGGCGGTGGTGGTAATGGTGGTAGTGCCGGTGGTGGACTTACAGCCGTCTGTTTCCATCTGTACGGGGATAGAGTGTTACCCCCCCCCCCCTCGCACGAGGCGAGAGTTTTCTCTGGGTGCTCTGGGTTCAGCTCCACGTGTTGTACAAGAATCACAACTCATCGTTAAATAGAAAACATCTTAAAATAAAAAAAGAATATCATCAATGTAGCAGCAGCAACATGACCCTGGTGAAAGAGAGTCCGTGTGTAAATCAGTAAAACACATCTGGCGTTAAGATGCGCTCGCTCCTGCGTGACAAGGCGCGCTCACTCGGGCACGCGTTCGCTGGCCACTACAGACTCCGACTGGACCACACACGTACGCGGCCGCCACCACCACCATCATCACCACCACCACCATGACCACCACCATCACCACCACCATCACCACCATGACCACCATCACCACCACGCACGCACGCGTGACCCTCACCACCACCACCATCACCACCACGCGTGGTCCTCACCACCACCACCACTATGACCACCACCATCATCACCATCACCACCACGCACGCGTGGTCATTGCGGGCCACGATGTTGGTACTGCTGCAGCAGCTGCTGATGCTGCTACTGTTGATGATGAAGCTGCTACGTACTGCTGCTGATGCTGCTGATGCTGCTACTGCTGCTGATGATGATGATGACGTTGCTACTGCCGCTAATGATGCTGATGCTACTGAAGCTGATGCTGCTGATGCTGCTACTGCTGATGCTGCCGTTGCTGCGAGCAGGAGGGAGAAGTCGCGTGGAGAAGCAGCTGTAGTGATGAGACAGAGACCGAGAGAGACAGAAAAAGAGCGAGAGACAGAGAGGGAGAGAGACAGAGAGAGACAGAGAGAGACAGAGAGAGAGACAGAGAGAGAGAGACAGAGAGAGAGAGACAGAGAGAGAGACAGAGAGAGAGACAGCGATCGGCGCGGCCCCGTTTTCACGGCCTCCATAATTGACACGGACTCATCATCAAAGATGCATGCACGGAGTTCCCATTAACCTTTTAGCCCGGAGCGCGGCGCGGGGAGGCGCGGGACCCAAATACGGAGACGGAACGCTGGGGCAATGCCGTGCAGTGGAAGATGATGACGGTGGTGATGATAATTGATGCTTGATGGATGTGGTTGTAGTTTAGTGGTGGTGGTGATAATTGGTGGTTATGATGGTGGTGGTCTTTGATGATGATGACGGTGATTGTGGCGATAATCATAATTGGTGGTGGTGTTTGATGATGACGGTGATTGTCGTGATAATGATGATGATAATTGGTGGTGATGGTGTTTGATGGTGATGATGATAATTGGTGGTGCTGGTGGTGGTAATGGTAGTGATGCTGTTTGATCATGATATTGATTGTGGTGATTGTGCTGATAATGGTAATTGGTGATGGTGGTGATGGTAGTGGTGCTGTTTGATGATTATGGTGAGAGAGCAGCACTCTATTTACAACTGGAAGCAGGTTGTAAATGTTGTGGATTTACTCTCCAACACACCGGTGAGCTGAAGTCGTCACTAATTGGCGCGTTCTTATTCACGTGACAAATCCCTTACTGGCTGTGTCGGGTGGTGGAGGGTTACGACACATTTGCTGTCTCTCTAGCCGTGGTCGCGTGGATTTTTCTCCGGGTCCTCCCCCCCCCCCCCCACATTTTTAGAATCCACGTCACGCGTTTGGAGTATTGGGCTGCGATAAATGTCAACGTGATGATGCTGACGATGACGAGCCACTTTCGTCGAGGTATCATTTGTAATCGCCCAGGTCGCTTATGAAAAATAGCAACATATAGCTCAATGGGGGGGGGGGGGGGGGTCTCCCGTGGTAGATCAAATACAAAAATCTCAACTCCAGCAACTCATCCGACCACGAGGAACGCGAGCGGACGGCTCTGTCTGGATGGGATCATCGCCACAGCCATCGCCTCCCATCACCACCCATCAACCTCCCTGTAGCCTCCATCACCTCCCAGTCGCGCGGTGCCATCGTTAATCCCGCGACCTTTGCACGAGTCGAGAGGTCTGCTTCGTTTCCGCACAAATCCCCCGCGTCAGCATTTGCCACCCACCCCACCCATCCCAACCTCGCCCCCCACCCCAACCTCGCCCCCCACCACCCCTATCCCCCCACCAAACCTCGCCCCCCTCCCCACCGCTCTTATCCCACCCCCCAACTCCATCCACCACCCCCCAATCCCTTTACCCCCAACCACAATATGCAATTAAGTTAATAATGTTTCAGCGTTCTAATTAAACTCTTAAATTATTACGCGTTTAATGATTGTACCGTAAATTTGCATCTGTAATTAAGAGTTAATTGAAAAAAAAAGTTATCATTTTTTTTTCTCCGGACGATTTATCGAGTTGGTGGCTTCGGGATTTTTTGTTGTTGCAGAACGAGAGTTGAGCTGGCTGCTGACTGCTGCTGCTGTGTGCGTGTGTGCACTGCTGCTGATGATCATGATGATGATGATGATAGTGGTAATGAATGCGCAGTGGGTATTGATAGTGACGATGAGGATGCTACGACTGCTGCTGCTTCTGATTGGCAATGTGATTTGGTAGTCATGGTAGTAATGATCACCATCATCATCATCAATTCCTTCACCACCCATCACCATGATCATCACTCACAATTCACGTAGGCCTGGCACAAGCGCCGCGGTGACGTCACCACCACTAAGTGGTGGATGGGGGTTGTTGTTGTTGTGTGTAAACTACAGTCAATGGGGGGATGGTGATGATGGTGACGAAGTTTGATTCCCGCTCACGGCCAACACCGGTGACGATTAACTGAACCGGTCCTGGGCCTTCTCGAGGTCGACTCAGCCTCAAATGAGTACCTGGTGCGGTGCATAAAAACATCGCCACTGGGGAGACAAAGGCGACCAGGCGTGGTGCTGGCCACGCCGTTTTGGCCTTCATAGGTGCTCGCTAACAGCACATGCCCCAACAGTCTGTTAAGGATACACGGGGGATCTTTGTCTTGTGAACTACAGTCAGCGGGGAGGGGGGGGGGTGATGATCGTGATGATTTGTGACATCATCGTCAACATCACGACCAATCACATTGCCAATCATTATCATCAGCACCTGCAGCAGCATTCACATTTATCATAATCACCATCATCACTCGCACCACCACCACCCCGCAAGTCCAGGACCACTGCTCCCCGGCCACACTACCGTGGAATTGCCACCGCTGACTCGCGGCCCACGAACAGAAGCAGACAATCAAGTTGGGCCAAAAATAACAAAATAAAAACTCTGCGTTAGAAAAACGCGGAGCAGGTCCTGGCCCGGACTCCCACCGCCACTCGACGGCCACCGTCGCCGCTGCTGCTGCTGCTATCATACCATGGCATTCCATCCCGCCTGACTCCACTGGCGTTCAACTTTCAACAACAACAACTACACGAACAAAGAAAGTTGGATTCATTCGGACGGTGACCGCACGCGCAGTCTGGACGCGCGGATTTGGCGCGGCGTTCTCTCGATGCGTTTTCGGGGCAAAGACAAAGATCCCCCGTATAGCCCGAGCAGACAATTGAGGCAAGTGCTGTTCGCGACTATCACCTACGAAGGGCACGCGAGGGGGGGGTGCGGTGGTCAGCACCACGCCCGGCCGCCTTTGTTTTACCCAGCGGCGATGTTTATTACACACCGCACCAGGTTCTCATTTGAGGCCGAGTCGACCTAGGGGAGGCTCAGGATCTCGTGCAGATAATATAATCGTCAATGGGTGTTGGTGGTGGCCGTGAGCGGGTTGCCGGGAGGCTCGTGGCGCAGGGTAGCGCTAACCCCTGCGCCACCGCTCCCCATGGAACCGACACGGACAAGGAGGGGACGACGTGAGAGGGGACGACGTGAGGGTGGCGGTGGTGATGAGCGGTGGCGCAGCGGTTAGCGCTACGCTGCGCTACAAACCCCGACGGACCCGGGTTCGATTCCCGCTCACGGCCACGACCGACACACGAGTGACGATTTTATTCAACGATCCCGGTTCTCTCCGAGGTCTTCTGAGCCTCGAATGAGCACCCAGTGCGGTGTGCGATCAACATCGCCACGGGGGAGAGACAAAGGCGGCCGGGACTTGTTGCTACCCCCCCTCTCTCCCTCCCCTCTCCCCCCCCCTCTCCGCACCCCCCTCTCCGCACCCCCCTCTCTCCCCCCCTCTCTCCCCACCCCCCCTCTCTCCCCCCCCCACCCCCTCTCTCCCCCCCCCACCCCCTCTCTCCCCCCTCACCCCCCCTCTCTCTCCCCCCCCCACCCCCTCTCTCCCCCCCCCCACCCCCTCTCTCCCCCCCCCCACCCCCCTCTCTCCCCCCCCACCCCCCTCTCTCCCCCCCCACCCCCCCTCTCTCCCCCCCCACCCCCCCTCTCCCCCCCCCACCTCGCGTGCCGTTCTGGCCTTCATCGGTGCTCCTCGCTAACAGCACTTGCCTCGACAGTCCGTGGAGGCTACATGGGGGATCTTTGACTTTGGTGGTGGTGGTGGTGATGAAGAGAGAGGTGACGGATGCGATTCATTAAACAAACCGCGACAGCGAACAAAGACCGGAGCGGATCCCGGCCAGACGCGGATCTGTGAGGAATTTCCACTGCAAATCCACCCCACCCCCCGGACTTACATCATCATCATCAGCAGCATCGTCATCAGCAGCCAGCAGCATTGATAGTAGAATCATCATCGGCAGCGTTCGAGAGCGCACCAGCTATCGGCATCAGCAGCGTCACCATCATCATCATTCAGCAGCAACATTATAAAGAGCGTTAGCATCAGCCACTACAATACCATCATCAGCAGCACCGTAGTTTTCAGTATCATCATCATCAGCAGCAGCGGCAACACCTCGACATTGGTCACGGAGCTCCTGGGCCGCGTTGCCATCGTCCGCAAACAAAACTAGAAAATTATCGATTTGCCTTGACCGTGCATCTTGTTTGCAAAACCCTCTTGAAATATTATCTTGAGCCTCGGAACCGGCCAGATGCTGCGTGGACCCCCACGTCCGGCAGTGGATTGATCACGGCCAATGATGATGATGGTAATGATGATGGTAATGATGATGGTAATGATGATGGTGATGATGGTAATGATGATGATGATAATCGCGAATTATTGCAAAAGTACGACGATAAAGCATTTGTCGTGGACTCACTGGGCACCCACGCTCCGTTGGTAACCTCCACATTGCTATGGCCGGGAACTTGTTATATAATAGACCCGGTGGTAATGCTTGCGATGTAGAGGTGGGCGTGGGGGGTGGGGGGTGATGTCCCCGCCCCGCCCTTCCATCCCTCCCCCCCGCCCCGCCGGATAGAAGTGACAATTACGGCCTAATGAGCTTATTCAATTAAGGTCCCACGTGAAACATTGAGCGGCGGTGGCGTGGAGGCGGTCACTTCTTCATGGGAACAGCAGAGTGGGGGGGGGGGAGAGGGGGCTGAGGAGAGGGGGGGGCTTGGGGGGTGAAGAGAGGGGGGGGCTTGGGGGGTGGAGAGAGGGGGGGCTGGGGGGTAGAGAGAGTGGTGCTCGAGACTAGAGACACGGAGAGACGCAGAGACACAGAGATACAAAAAAGGCATAGAGACACAGAGAGAGAGAGAGACACGGAGAGACATGCAGAGAGAGAGACACACAGATAGAGAGACACGGAGAGAAACGGAAACACGGAATGAGAGAGATACGGGGACAGAAATATTGAGAAAGAGATTCTAGCGACAGACTGAGACGCATAGATGTATACAGAGAGACAAATATATAGCGAGACACGCACGCGGAGACCGAGAGAGACAGAGAGAGAGCGAATGGGAACGGTGGGCAGCGGACACGGAGAGATGGAGACAGGGTGAGAGACACGGAGAGATGGAGACACAGGGAGAGAGACGAGGAGAGAGACTCTGATACCACTCGCCACTGATGGGGAGCAGCAGCGGTATCCGGTGGCTTTCGTCTCCACCGACTTCCGAGTTCGATGCGCGTAGCTCCAACAAGCTGCGCTGGGCTCCGTGACTGTGTGAGCGTGAAGGCACACGAGGGGGTGGGTGGGCCAGCACCACACCCGACCGCCTTTGTCTCCCCCAGTGACGATGTTTTTACGCACCGCACCAGGTACTCATTTGAGGCCGAGTCGACCTAGGGGAGGACCAGGACCGGTTCAGATAATCGTCACCGGTTTTGGCCGTGAGCGGGAATCGAACCGGGGTCGCGAGGTTCGTAGCGCAGCGCGCTGACCGCTACACTACCGCCCCCCACACACACGTATAGACACACAAATATCCCACGTATAGCCTTAACAGACTGTAGGGGCAAGTGCTGTTAGCGAGCACCTATGAAGGCCGGAACGGCACACGAGGGGGTGGGTGGCCAGCACCACGCCCGACCGCCTTTGTCTCCCCAGTGGCGATGTTTACACACCGCACCGGGTCAGATAATCATCACTGGTGTTGGCCGTGAGCGGGAATTGAACCCGGGTCGCAAGGTTCATAGCGCAGCGCGCTAACCGCTACACTACTGCTCCCCACACACACACACACGTGTACACACACACACACACACGTGTAGACACACACACGTATACACACACACACGTGAAGACACACACACACGTGAAGACACACACACGTGTAGACACACACACACGTGTATACACACACACATATAGACACTGACACACACGTGTAGACACACACACACGTGTAGACACACACACACACGTGTAGACACACACACACGTGTAGACACACACACACGTGTAGACACTGACACACATACGTGTAGACACACAAACACGTGTAGACACACACACACACACGTGTAGACACACACACACACGTGTAGACACACACACACGTGTAGACACTGACACACACACGTGTAGACACACACACACGTGTAGACACACACACACACGTGTAGACACACACACGTGTAGACACACACATATAGACACTGACACACGGCCACACGCAACACCCCCCCTCCTCCTCCCCCCATCAGAGCCACACGCGGCTCCTGTGGCCTCCTCCTCCTCCTCGCTGCTTCGGGGCTCGCGGCGCTATCGACTCGGCCGCGGGTAATGGCGTGGACGTGATGGGGGCTATCTGCGGCACGCTCGCCTCGCTCGCCCCATTGTTTATAGCGACGCGGTGGGTACGCGTGGGTGGTGGCAGGAAACACTGCATCACTCATGTACCCCGCGCCTCTCTAACGCTCTCCATCTCGCTCGCTCGCTCTCTCTCTCGATGACTTTCCGCCCGCGTTCCTCTCTGCACCCCCCACCACCACCACCCACCACCACCCACCACCATCTCTCTCCCCACTCTTTCTCTCCCCACTCTTTCTCTGATCAACTCCCCCCCCCGTCTGTTTTAATAGCGCGTCACTTAATTGCGAGGGGCTGTACGCCGGTTTATAGGCACGGCCCGTCTCGTTATCGGCGGAGAATATCAAATGAGCTGTTTGCTCACAGCCGTCGTGATGTTTCTATTAAAGGGGGTCGAGATTAATATGAATGGGACGAGTCTGCTGTGTGTGTGTGTCTGTGTGTGTGTCTCTGTGTGTCTGTGTGTGTGTCTGTGTGTGTGTCTATGTGTGTCTGTGTGTGTGTCTCTGTGTGCGTGTCTGTGTGTGTGTGTCTGTGTGTCTGTGTGTGTGTCTGTGTGTGTGTCTGTGTGTGTGTCTCTGTGTGTGTGTCTCTGGGTGTGTGTCTGTGTGTGTGTCTGTGTCTCTGTGTGTGTGTCTCTGTGTGTGTCTCTGTGTGTGTGTGTCTCTGTTTCTGTGTGTCTGTGTGTCTGTGTGTGTGTCTGTGTGTGAGTTTCTGTGTGTGTATCTGTGTGTGTGCCTGTGTGTCTGTGTGTGTGTCTGTGTGTGTCTGTGTGTGTGTGGGGAGCGATAGTGTAGTGGTTAGCGCGCTGCGCTACGAACCTGGCGACCCGAGACAAAGGCTGCTGACCCCCCCCCCCCCCCTCGTGTGCCGTGTCGGCCTTCATCGGCGCTACTCGAGAATAGCGCTTGCCCCAATAGTCAGTTGAGGCTCTACGGGGGATCTTTGTCTTGTGCGTGGCCTCACCGGCTAAATGCTTAACAAAGGCGAGAAAAAAACCGAATGATCACCGTAAGATAAATGAAAAAAACAAAGCTATAAATTAAACACATTCGACGTTTCGGGCCAATGCCCCCCATCGCCCCCTTCCGCCCCTCCCCCTCTTCACCTATCGAAGCCACTCTACGACCACTGTGGGCAGGCAACGGTGCTGCCGACGGGGGTTGGTGGGTCACCGCAGAGTTGTTGATGTTGTTGTTGATGTTGTTGTTGTGAAACTCCCCGCAGGTGGGCGTGGAGAAGGAGCCGTACCCCCCGGCTCGCCAGGAGAAGGCGGTACAGCAACGACCAGTGGAATCCACCGGTTCCTTCTGTGTGGGATAGAGTGTTTCCCCCTCGCACGCGCGGTTTTCTCTCCGGGTGCCCCGGTAACCCGAGTTCGATTCTCGCTCACGGCCAACACCAGTGACGATCATCTGAACGGGCCTCCCCTAGGTAGACTCAGCCTCAGTTGAGTACCTGGTGCGGTGTGTAAACACATCGCCACTGGGGAGACAAAGGCGGCCGGGCGTGGTGCTGGCCACCCACCCCCATCGTGTGCCGTGCTGGCCTTCACAGGTGCTCGATAATTTTCGATAGCGCCTTAATATATACAGGTTGACACAAAACATCTAATTAATTTTTAACACTGGTATTAAACATTTTAATTGTTCATTCTTTAAGTTCATAGTTTAGCTATTACTATTAACTCACCTTTTGCCCGTCCAAGGACGGGTGTATTGCAGTAAATCTGAAACTTGCAAGCGAAGAGCAGACCGCGACGTGATATGTTCATTGCATCAGTGCGTGTGCAATTTGTAAGGGCGCGGGGAACACAAACTTCAATGGTCAACTGAACTCCCATGGTAAACTTGACTCTCATGGTAAACTGGACTTCCATGGTGAACTGAACTCCCATGGTGAACTGAACTCCCGTGGTCACAGATTGGCAATCAAAGTAACAAGGGCAGCAATTTTTCTTTCGAATTTCAAGAGCCGCACTGCAGCCCTTTAATGAGCCACCGCACGCGACTCCGGAGCCGCAGGTGGCCGACCCCGACGCGATCCCAACGCCCCCCACTGACCCCAGCGATCGACTCCCCAATGCGCCCCCCCCCATCACTCCACTTTACTCCTCTTCCCGCCTATCCCCACTCTCCCCTCGCTCTCTCCCGAGTGCGAGACTCGCCGTGCGTGCTCTCCCCGCTCCCACCGCACTCTCTCCCCCCCCCCCCCCTTGGGCTCTCCCCAATGCCCTTCTCCCTCCCCACTCTCCCCCCCCCCCCCCCCACTCACTATCCCCACTCTCTCCTCTTTACTCTCTCGCTCCCCATACTCTCCTCCTCTCTGACCCCCCCTCGCCCGCCCTGTACCCCTCCCCCCTCTCCCCCCTCTCGCCCTGCTCAGTACAATTGCCCCGGGGGGCGGGTGGGAGTGAGTCGGGGTCTATTGCCCCCCCCCCCTCTCCCACCCTCTGCTCCCCACTCTCTCACAACGACCTTTCCCGTCGAGGCAGCAGCGCGTCGGCGTGGGGGGGCAGTGGGGGGGGGGGGCGATTGGGGGGGGGCGATTGGGGGGGGGCGATTGGGGGGGGGTAGAGGGCAGAGCAGTGAAGGGCAGGGAGCGAGATGTTGCAGAAGGGCAGCGCGTCTGTCGTCGTGTGGACTATTTGACCATACTTCACCTTTGCCGGTCAGTGCTGTTGAAGAGTGAAGACGTAAACGGAGGAGCATCTAAGTACAGTACAACAATTATATTAGCTGCGTATGTGTGTCTTTGTCTATGCCTATGTGTGTCTGTGTCTATGTATCTGTGTGTCTCTGTCTGTGTCTCTGTCTGTGTGTCTGTGTCTATGTATCTGTGTGCCTGTGTATGCGTCTCTATCTGTGTGTCTGTGTCTCTGTCTGTGTGTTTGTGTCTCTGTCTGTGTGTCTGTGTCTATGCCCTTGTGTGTCTGTCTGTGTGTCTGCGTGTCTGTGTGTTTGTGTCTGTTTCTCTGTGTCTGTGTCTCTCTATCTGTGTGTCTGTGTCTCTGTCTGTGTGTCTCTGTCTGTGTGTCTGTGTCTATGCCTCTGTGTGTATGTGTGTCTGTGTCTGCGTGTCTGTGTGTCTGTTTCTCTGTGTCTGTGTGTTTGTGTGTGTCTGTGTATCTGTCTTTGTCTCTGTGTCTGTGTCTCTCTGTGTGTCTGTGTCTATGTGTTTCTTCTGGTCTGTGTCTCTGTCTGTGTGTCTCCGGCTCTGTGTGTGTCTCCGTGTCTCGCGAGGCCTGTTCTCTACCCCTCGTTTGTTTCGTGACAAATCGGATCGTACATTCCGCTCCGGGGACTCATCCCTCTGAACCCCCCCCCCCCTCCCTTCCTCCCACAGCGAACAGGACCCCCCCCCCTATCTCAGTATGGCAGGTAGAGACACACTCCCTCCCTCTCACGCTCTCTCACTCGCTCACTCATTCTCTCCCTCCCTCTCACTGACGCTCTCCCTCCCTCTCTCTCACACTCTCCCTCCCTCTCACTGACGCTCTCCCTCCCTCTCTCTCACACTCTCCCTCTCACTGAACTCTCCCTCCCTCTCTCTCACACTCTCCCTCCCTCTCACTGACGCTCTCCCTCCATCTCTTTCACTCACGTGACCCGGTATTGAACTTGATCATGCCACCTAAAAGAGGAAGTAATGCAATTTAGTGTTAAACTCATTTATCCAGGAGAGGCCACGCGGAGTCGCACGACTCGTTATCAAGAGGGCCCTGCCACCGCTTTCTGCTCCATTGATTACCCCGCAGCTTCGATGAACACGGGTTTGGCTACGTACGGTGCGAAAGAAGTTCAACGTACATACATTGATGAAGGTTTTATTTATTTTAGAAGATTTTTTTCGGCCAATTAATAATGACGAGTCGTGTCTTGTATTATTATTATTCACGTGGGGGAGGAGAAAACGGGAGGACCCGGAGGAAATCCACGCCATGTGCGAGGGGGAAACACTCTATCCCCCACCCCCGCCTTCCCCTCCGCACAGATGCAAACAGATGGCGATTATTGACTTTTTGAGCTTTTCCTTACGCCGTGTGCGTGGTTAAAATCAATCAGTTGGCTTCATAATCGGTCAGCAAATGAATTGATTAACCAATGTCTGCCAATCACCTGAACAGTCAATCGTTGCGTCAATTAACGTCCAACGATCTGTCAATCAATAAACCAACATTTACACAAACAGAAACATCAAAGAGTCCGTGAACTAATTAACGAATTAGTCAAAGGCCCTTCTTGCTAAGCACATGTGAGCCCACGGGGGACACTGCAATATTTGAGTGATCTGTACGGTAGTTGAGTTGTGTTCTCTCCCTCGCCTGGTGTGCAGGAGGTCGTGGGTTCGATCCCGACCCTGACGCCTGCTGCTGTATATTTGGAGTTTGCGGTGTCTCTCTCTCCCCGTGGTCGCGTGGATTTTTCTCCGGGTCCTCCGGTTTTTCCCTCCAAATTTATTTAGAAACGCGCGATTATGGTATTTGACTGATACGAATGCCCACGCGATAAGCCACTTCGTTGAGCTATCATTTGTGGCCAGGTCGCTTCTGAAAAGAGCTACATCGCTCAGTGGGCCTCTTAGCTGGTAAAATAAAAATACAAAATCAGTTTGTCGGTGTTCTCCGGACACTGCAGGAGTCCTCCTTCACGGTAGAATGAAAACGGGAACGCATCAGGCAGAATCTTCCTGCGTCTTCATGTTCAACGGGACATCGAGAGTCCAGAATAAACACGATGGTGATGACCTGAATCATAAGTGATTGTTGGCTTATGCCACGCAA
Source organism: Lethenteron reissneri (assembly GCF_015708825.2). NCBI lineage: Eukaryota > Metazoa > Chordata > Hyperoartia > Petromyzontiformes > Petromyzontidae > Lethenteron > Lethenteron reissneri. Next base: position 2,049,509 of record NC_083811.1, read on the forward strand.
TGATCTGGCCAATTTGCGTCGTAAAAGCCCCCTTCCACCGAAATAATGAACATTGCCAAATAATGAATATTGCCAAATATTGAACATTGCTAAATAATGAAATTTGCTAAATAATGAACATTGACAAATTCCAGGATTGACATCATCCTGAAGATGTTTGGCGCAGAGTTGCAAATTTCGCGCGGTGAGAATTCGTTTTCTCGACTTTACCGTGATACGAAGAGAGACAAAGCCAACCCACGACGACGATGATGATGGCGAGTCTTTGCTGCTGCTCTAGTTAAGACTGAAACAGGAGGACTTCTTCACAATTCTGTCTAATCGCCTGATGAAGCTGCCTGCGGTTGTTGTAATCACCAGCGAAACGTCGCAGTACTATAATTGTAAATGTTGTGGGCTTTACCCTCCAACACAGCCGTTGTGCTGAACAATTCTCTAATTGGCACTTTTGTTTACGTGACAACCCTTGACTAATTGGCTGTGTCGGGTGGTGGCGGGTTTAACGACACATTTACAAGAACAAACCCAGAAAACCTCTATAATGGCTGATGATGATGCTGCTGCTGCTGATGACGATGCTGCTGCTGCTGATGATTCTGCTGCTGATGATTCTGCTGCTGATGATGATGTTGATTCCGCGTGACGCATCCAGACGCCTGCTGTCGCTAATCTGTCCCCCTAATCCCGTCGAGTCTCTTCGCGCGTATTTCCATGACAAAGCGACTCGATCTAAATTAGTGTGAGATTGAGACAGAGCGGAGGAGCGGGGCTGGCAGGAGGGAGGGGTAAAGAAGAAGTGGGGGAGGGGCGGGGCTCCCCCCTCAATCTCCCCCCTCCCCGTCCGCTTCAAACTTTCACTGCAGTCTCTCTCTCTCATTATTTCCCAATAACGAGGTGGACTGTGAGTAATGAGTTATTCATATGGGCGCTTGAAACAAAGACGGTGAGACGAGGGGTGCAAAGGGGATTGGGGGGGGGCGGTAGGGGCTGGCGGGGGGGGGCTAGACCCGGCTTTGTTCTCGTGGCGCCGTCAACGTCGCAGTTCGATAAGAGGGTTCGCTTCGATGTCTGAGCACTTCCTTGACTCGTCAACAACGCCTCCTTGCTCCTCCACCACCAACAACAACAACAGACAAAGACTGCCCCCCCCCTATCAGTAACCACAATTACCGCCACCGTTATCCACAACCACTCGAATGGAACCACTCCTCATACGACAACAACAGCAACAACAACAACGGGAAACCTCCTCCACTCACCACAGTCACCACGACCACTCGACCACTCATCCACCTCCAACCTCCATCACCTACAAACCTCCGCATCACCAATCACCTCCACTCAACCATTTCTCGACTGGACCCCCCCCCCCTCCCTCGTCCCCCCTCCCCCATCATCCCTCCCTCCTCCTCCTCCTCCTCCAAAAAAGACTCCCTCACAATCCTCATCTTACTTCAACCACCACCGCCACCACTATCCACAACCACTGCCACCACCACTATCCACAACCACTGCCACCACCACTCGCATGCTACACAGGAGGTCGTGGGTTCGATCCCGACCCTCACGCCGCGTGTATATTTGGAGTTTGCGCGTCTCTCTCTCTCCCCGTGATCGCGTGGATTTTTCTGCAAATCTCTTCCGGGTTTTCCCTCCACATTTAGAATCAACGTCACGCGTTTAGAGTAATTGGCCGCTATACGTTCCCAACAGTGGCGGCTCCTGCAAAATCTCTCAGGGGGGGCAAATGTCTGGATGATTGATAAGGATAAGGTCCACCCATGCAATGGATAAATTAACAGCTTAAGCATGTAAAGGCAACTTCACTTCTTTAATATTAATGAAAAATAAAGTGACTCTTAACAATACATCTTGTTTGTTTCTATACTCACTATTATTACAATCCACTCAGTTTCTTTTATTAAAGATTCCACTAGGTGGCGACAAATAATATTGTTGACTGAAACGTGCTTACGTATGATGACGTAAGCACGTTAGTGCGAGCCCTCCCGGAAGCCATAGAGAATGCATTGCAGCGCCCGCCGTTCGAAAAAAAACATCTTTGAATTTAAGTCTATGGGAACACTCTGGGCGATTCTCAGTCGGAGTGAAATCGCCCAAAAAGAGGCGGTACTCCACAGAACATGACATGACGCTGATTGGACTATATCCAGAGGCACAGTAACGCCTAGCGTAACTGTGGTTGAATGAGATTGGTGGTGCGTCGCCCAATCGCCCTAATGAAGAAACCGCCCCTGGTTCCCACGTGATGAGCCACTTCGTTGAGCTATCATTTGTGCCAGGTCACTTCTAAAAAAGAGCTGCATTGCTAGTTCGACCCCTTCCGCCAGCAGTGATGTGAGCGAGCAATTGCAGGGCTGTGCCTTTACCAGTAACGGTAATTCCTCGCTTAACGCGTGTTCACACAACGCGTTTTCGCCATATCGCGTTTCTTCTATTCAGGAACGCTTTGTGCCCAACGCGCACCCCATTATAACGCGGAGCCGGCACCATCGTTATAACGCGGTTTTTCTGAGCTGTTGACGGCAGACTACTTTCTTGCGCTGCACAGCTGAACGGAACGCTGCAGAAACGCGGACGGGTACAGTGCGCGTTGGCGACGGTCGTACCCTCGTCTCGCCTATTTCTGTCCGTGCCGCGGGGCGGCTGATTTTTTTTTATTTGTTGGCGCAAAATGCGACTGAGTAACTCAGGGCGATTCCTCGCTTAACGAATCGTCGCTTGACGCGGCTCTTTTGCAGGAAAGGCGGCGTCTAAGCGCCGCACTGGAACGAGGGGGGAGGCTCGTAGTGCGGTGCCGCACGTGCAGCCGAACTCGAGCACTGCTCCGATGTGCTAACGCAAGCTCAAGTGTTCCGGAGTTGCGCAGGACTCACGGACGACCACGCAGAGCAAAGAGAGTCGGTGGGAATATCTGCTGTCTGTTGTTGCTATTGTTGTTGTTATTGTTGTTGTTATTGTTGTTGTTATTGTTGTTGTTATTGTTGTTGTTATTGTTGTCGCCGAATCCAGAAAGTTGGTTAGCTCCACGCGTTCTCAGCCAAACATTTGAGTTGCTCGAGGACTACTGCCTGAGTTGTTGTTGTTGTTGTTGTCGTCGTGGGCATTGTTACCTTGGTCAATATGCGCATCGATTGTGTAGGACAAGAGCCTGGCACAGAGACCCACACATTCACATAGACACGACAGAGACACAATCCCCGACCCCTATAGCCTCAACTGGCTGTTGGGGCAAGTGCTGTTAGCGAGTAGCACCGATGAAGGTCGAAATGGCACATGGGGGGGGGGGGTTGCCAGAACCACTGCCGGCCGCCTTTGTCTCCCCAGTTGCGATGTTTACAGACGGCACCAGCTACTCATTTAAGGCTGAGTCGACCCACCGTACATACACACGCACACACGCACCTCAACAGGCTCATACCGGTTAACACAAACACAAGAAAGCGATTTTGAGTTCTTAACTCTCTCAGTCTCTCCCCCCGTTCTTAACTCTCTCTCTCTCTTCCCCAGCTCCCCCCCCCGTTCTTAACTCTCTCTCTCTCTTCCCCAGCTCCCCCCGTGTTTGTATGCCCAACTTATTTCGCACCTTGCGTAATGTTGCATGGTTCACGCCGTACGTGGCCAACCGTGATTATCAATCAGCAAACTAAACACCAACAGAAGTTCTAAAGAAATGAGTTGTCAATCGAGATGTAAACGTGAACACACCACACACACACTCACCTTTTATTCTCCTCACTCTCTTCTACCCCACCCCGTATCCCCCCACTCTCCCCTCTCGCTCTCCCTGCCCCCCCCCCCCCACCTTGCCTCTCCCCCCCCCCTCCCCCCCTGCCACTCTCTCCCCCCCCCCCGTCACTCTCCCCCCCCCCGTCACTCTCCCCCCCCCCGTCACTCTCCCCCCCCGTCACTCCCCCCCCCGCCACTTTCCCCAATCGTCACTCGCCCCCCCCCCTGCCACTATCCCCCCCCCTGCCACTATCCCCCCCCCCCCTGCCACTCTCCCCCTGCCACTCTCCCCCTGCCACTCTCCCCCTGCCACTCTCCCCCTGCCACTCTCCCCCCCCTGCCACTCTCCCCCTGCCACTCTCTCCCCCCCTGCCACTCTCCCCCCCCCTGCCACTCTCCCCCTGCCACTCTCCCCCCCCCTGCCACTCTCTCCCCCCTGCCACTCTCCCCCCCCCTGCCACTCTCTCCCCCCGTCACTCTCCCCCCCCCCTGCCACTCTCCCCCTGCCACTCTCCCCCCCCCTGCCACTCTCCCCCCCCCCGTCACTCTCCCCCCCCTGCCACTCTCTCCCCCCTGCCACTCTCTCCCCCCCCGTCACTCTCCCCCCCCCTGCCACTCTCTCCCCCCTGCCACTCTCTCCCCCCCCCCCACCCCCCCGTCACTCTCCCCCCCCCCGTCACTCTCCCCCCCCCCCGTCACTCCCCCCCCCGCCACTTTCCCCCCCGTCACTCGCCCCCCCCCCCCTGCCACTATCCCCCCCCCTGCCACTATCCCCCCCCCCCTGCCACTCTCCCCCTGCCACTCTCCCCCTGCCACTCTCCCCCTGCCACTCTCCCCCTGCCACTCTCCCCCTGCCACTCTCCCCCCCCTGCCACTCTCCCCCTGCCACTCTCTCCCCCCCTGCCACTCTCCCCCCCCTGCCACTCTCCCCCTGCCACTCTCCCCCCCCTGCCACTCTCTCCCCCCTGCCACTCTCCCCCTGCCACTCTCCCCCCCCTGCCACTCTCTCCCCCCGTCACTCTCCCCCCCCCTGCCACTCTCCCCCTGCCACTCTCCCCCCCCCCCTGCCACTCTCCCCCCCCCCGTCACTCTCCCCCCCCCCTGCCACTCTCTCCCCCCTGCCACTCTCTCCCCCCCCCCCGTCACTCTCCCCCCCTGCCACTCTCTGTCGCCGCACGCACTGCGAGGCGGAGATAGGCGCAGTGTCGCGGGGTTCTTTTTCACTGCAATTTATCCGCGGCGCGCGCGTAATGGGGCAGATAACGAAATTGTCACGCGCGACTCGCCCGTGAAGTCGTAAATACATTGCCCACTCGGAGGAGGTGGAGGATGAGGAGGAGGAGGTGGTGGTGTAGGAGGCGGGAGGAGGAGGGAGGAGGAGAGGAGTGAAAATATATATAAAACATGCGGCTCTTTTCAATAAATCACAAAAGTAAATAGGATATTAAATAAATATCCTGCCTTCACGAGCTTGGCGCTGTTTAATTCTCTTCTTTATTTAATATTTATTGTTGTTGTTGGTAGACGAGTCCGCGTTGCTGTGTATGTGTCTGTGTGTGTTTCTGTGTGTGTCTGTGTGTGTGTCTTTTTGTGTTTCTGTGTGTGTGTCTGTGTGTGTGTCTGTGTGTGTTTCTGTGTGTGTGTCTGTGTGTGTGTATCTGTGTGTGTGTTTGTGTGTGTCTGTGTGTATGTTGCTGTGTGTCTGTGTGTGTCTGTGTGTGTGTCTGTGTGTGTCTGTGTGTGTCTTTTTGTGTTTCTGTGTGAGTGTCTGTGTGTGTGTCTGTGTGTGTGTCTGTGTGTGTCTGTGTGTGTGTCTTTTTGTGTTTCTGTGTGTCTGTGTGTGTGTCTGTGTGTGTGTCTTTTTGTGTTTCTGTGTGTCTGTGTGTGTGTCTGTGTGTGTCTGTGTGTGTTTCTGTGTATGTGTCTGTGTGTGTGTGTCTGTGTGTGTGTGTCTGTGAGTGTGTGTCTGTGTGTGTGTCTGTGTGTGTGTCTGTGTGTTGTGAGATGGGAAGCGGTAGTGCAGCAGTTAGCGCCACGCCGCGCTACAAAACCCGGCCACCCAAGTTCGATTCCCGCTCGCGGCCAACACCAACAGTGACGATTATCTGAACCAGTCCTGAGCCTCCCCTAGATCGACTCGGCCCTAAATAACTACCTGGGGCGGTGTGTAAAGCATCAGCACTGGGGAGAAAGAAGCGGCCGTCTCTACGTAGACGCTCGCTAACAACACTTGCCCCAAGAGTCTGTTAGAGGCTACCCGGGGGAACCTTTGTCTTTGTCGTGGGGGTCTGAGCGATGTTGCAGTCCCAACCGAGGGTTCCATTTCCCGGCCACGGCCAATTGTAGAGCCGGTCCTGAGGCTCTAGTAGGTCCGCTCAGCGTGAAATGAGCACCTGCCAGCAGCGTTGGTAGGCGATTTCTAACAGCAACTTTCCCCGAAGGTCTTTGAAACGCGACGCGCGGGGCGATCTCTGTAATGTTTCGTCTTTGCGTTCGGAGGTCTGTGTGCGTGTGTCTTGTCTAACTACCCTGTCGATCTCCCCGCACCCTGCTGTGTAAACCCGTGAGTGTTTGGGCCCGGCCTTGAACGTGCACCTAGCCTGGCACGGATTGTTTGTTTGTTTCGTTCCTTTAAAATGAATGATGCCTCAGGGCGGGTGAGTTGTGAGTGGGTAGATGGGGGCCGTATTAAGGGCAAGCAGAATGTATGTGGATGGCGCTGGGGGGGTTGGGGGGGGGGGACAAGAGGTGGGGGTGAGCGGGGGATGGATTGGTTGGTGGGGGGGGCGGTGGGTGGAGGGGGTTGGAGACGCCACGTGTGCAGGTCACTGTCACCGGCAAAGTCGCATGCGCTGGGGACTGAACGCAAAGTCGAACTGACAGCAACAGCACCCTGGAGGGATATCGTGGGGGGCGGGGGGGGGGCTGGCATAGGGGGGGGCAGAGGGGGGGGCAGGGAGGCGGGGCCAAAGGCAGAGAAGGTTTTTGGACCTGCTGTGCATGACATCTGCTTGCATCATAAGCTCACAAGAACGAGCAGAGGAGCGGTCGGGCGGATAAAGCGGAGTTGTGTGGCTTGCTGCGAGAGTGCTTCTTGCGCAGGTGAAGTGAGTGGGTGGACTGCGAGGCCGCGCGCCGTCAACGAAACCGCTCGTGCGGGGCCCTCCCCTAGATCGACTCGGCCTCAAACGAGTAACCTGGTGCGGTGTGTAGTAAACATCGCCCACCGGGGAGACAAAGGCGTCCGGGCGTGGTGCTTGCCTGTCGAGCATCTTGCGTCGTGTCGAGGCAACTTCATCGCCACCGCGGCAGCTGATGTCAGAATGAAAACAAAAACATGTTTCGATTTGAAGCTTTCGTGACTGCAGGGATCCATACTATTTGGTTCTTTCGGTAAAGTCACGTGGGTAATTAATTTTCTATCTACGCGACTTCACCGAAAGAGCCAAAGAGTATAAAAACATATTTAGTCATTCAAAGTCGAGGATGAATCCGTAAAGTTCCGAGGCTGTTTGTTGTTCACGGACATCGTGGGCGGATATTTAAAAAATACACAAACGAGTACACAATAGTCATATCGATGATAATGATGATGGTGATGCGAGGTACAGTAAAACCTTGGATTGCGAGCATAATTCGTTTCGGAAACGTGTTTGTAATCCAAAGCACTTGTATATCAAAACACTCGTATATCAAAGCACTTGTTTATCAGTTGTGATCACGTGATGCTCGGCAGACAAAGCGAATACACGTACTACTCGTATTGCAAGACCTCGCTCGTTTATCAAATTAATATTTATTTTTAAAAAATTGCTCGTCTTGCAAACACTCGCAGACCAAGTTACTCGCAATCGAAGGTTTTACTGTATGAATCTGTGGGAGCCTCGCTGAGTCTCGATACCAACCGTGGATTCAAAGTTTTCGTAAACAAAAATAAACAAATGATTGGGCGGTGCGTTGTCAGCCGTGCACAAAACGCGGCCAACAATTGGCACGCTTGGCTACGTACGGTGCGAAAGAGGTTCAACGTACTGTACATACACACAACGACGGCAACACTCAGCGCGGTGGCCTTAAAGTATCAAAGAATATAGCAGGCGACGTTTCGGGAAATGGGCCTTCTTCACAGCATGCCTATGCGATGTCAATGTAGGGCATCTGCCGACAAACGCCGCTTGTTGAACATTTTGTCTCTAACCACTGCGCCACCACTCCCCACCACCCCACTCCGACCCCGCACCCCGAGACGAAACTCACAAGTTCCCCCACAGACCTCAACGACCCCCATAGACCCCACAGACTACGAACCCCCGAGACTGGGTGGAGGTGGAGGGGAGTGGGCGAGGCGCGTGATCGAAGCTGGGCTAGTTTGAATTTTACTGTCTCTCTCTCTCTTTCTCTCTGGCTATTTGTCCGAGTAGTCTGCTTGTCTGTCCCGTTGTCGATGTGTTTGTCTGACAGTTGTTGTATGTCCCTGTGTGGAGGTGTTGTTGTCTGTTTGCGAGTTTATGCTTAAGTTGCTGATGTGCTGCGTTTGTCTCTAGCCCTGTATGGATATTCCGCGTGCGTCTATGACTCTGTCTATTTGTCTACGTGTCCATTTGTCTGTCTGTGTCTCTTTCAGCGCGCGCGTGTGTGTGTGTCTGTCTGTTTAAGTGTGCTCGCTAACAGACACTTGCCCCAACAGTCTGTGTAAGTCTACACGGGGAGGTCTTTGTCTTTGTCCGTCTGAAGTGTACGTCAGCGCGCGTCTGGTTGTTAGGCTTATTTATTTATTTTTTCGTGTCACAGGTGGAAAAAAAACCCTCTATCAAGTTGCAACCTAGCCTGGCACCAACACCCATGGTGGTGATGACGGCACCACCACTTGGTGGTTCGAACCGCGCTTCTTGGCACGGGACAGAGAGGGAAGTGGAAACAAACGACGGACTTGTGCAGTGGGACACCTTCCGGGATCTCTGCACGCAGTGCCGGACTCAGCGAGTGCGGGGCCTGTCGCATAAAGGGACCCTAAATAAAAATATATATATTAAAAACCACATAAATATTAAAACACACAAATTGTTTTACTTGCATAGTAAAGTTATTGTATTTTTTCATTTGCTATACAGCCAGATAATACGACAAATCGCTCACCTTAAACACCCGGTCGTTCGTAAAAGTTGACGACAGTATAGTACTATAGTAATAGAGCAAGTGCAGAATCACGGAACCTCAATTGATAGCTTGAAAGTATTTAGCGCGGGGCCCTTGAAAGTGCGGGGCCCGGAGCCACTACTTATGTAGTAGCTACTAGTAGTATAGTATTAGTAGTAGCTACTACATATGTACTTATCGTAGTGGTAAAAGTAGCTACTACATAGTAGTAGCTACTTATTACAGAGTAGTAGCTACTTTTACTACTACGATATTAATCCGGCACTGTCTGCACGTGTTATCGTGATGATGACGATCGGTGTTAAACACCCTGCGTCTGTCCCGCGACCTCCTGCCGGCGAGCGTTCGACACTTTCACGTGATGGCCTCCACGTGCACCTAGCCTGGCACAAGCGCTGCGGGGGCTTCTGCCGCTCGAGTTGTGAATGGCGGCCCGCTGTTGATGACGTCCTATTGTTATGCTAATGCCTCTGTCTGTCTGTCTATTGTTTACGTTGTGCGTTATCTTGCTTCCATCTCACGATCCACATCTTAATCTCGATCTCCCCGTAGCCCCCCCCCCCCCCCCACGTCTCAACCCCGCCCCCACTGCGGGGGGTGTCTCCAGGATTTGACCCGGAGTTTTAAATCCTGAGCGGGGATTCACGCGGCATGAAGACATTCCTGGGGAGTGACACACGCAGAGAGAGAGAGACAGAGAGAGAGATGTTAACTACCTCGCCTGGTATACAGGAGGTCGTGGGTTCGATCCCGACCCTGACGCCTGCTGCTGTATATTTGAAGTCTGCGTCTCTCTCTCTCTCTCCCCGTGGTCGCGTGGATTTTTTTTCTCCCGGTCCCCAGTGATGGTGGTGATGGTGGTAGTGGTGGTAGTGGTGGTAGTGGTGTACCGGTGATGGTGGTGGTGGTGGTAGTGGTAGTGGTGGTGTACTGGTGATGGTGGTGGTATCGGTGGTGTACCGGTGATGGTGGTGATGGTGGCAGTGGTGTACCGGTGATGGTGGTGGTGGTAGTGATGGTGGTGTGCCGGTGATGGTGATGACGGTGGTGATGGTGGCAGTGGTGTGATGGTGGTGACGGTGGTGATGGTGGCAGTGGTGTGATGGTGGTGATGGTGGACTGGCGGGAGAGAGGGACTCGAGGAAGGGACCCCCCCCCCCCCCGCCGGATTTTCGGAATCTCGCTGGAGCCACCCCCCCGGCGCGACTCTTTCTCTCGCCGAGACTCGAAATCCGCTGAGCCTCCAAGCCCCCGGGGCTCGCCCTGAGCCCCGGGGGAGGGGGGGACGGAGATCCGGACACAGAGAGCGGTGGGGCTCAGGGCACCGGGCAGGGGCCTCGGACGCCCGCCCTGGAGAAAGAACGGATTAAGGACCTGGGTACTGGAGGAGGGGAGGGTCGTGGTGGTTGTGGTGGTGGTCGTGGTGGTTGTGGTGGTGGTGGTCGTGGTGGTGGTTGTGGTGGTTGTGGGGAGTGGTAGTGTAGCGGTTAGCGCGCCGCGCTACCAACCTGCCGCCCGAGTTCGATTCCCGCTCACGGCCACCAACACCCAGTGACGATTATCTGAACTGGTACTGGGGCCCTCCCCTAGGTCGACTCAGCCTCAAATAAAAACCTGGTTCAGTGTGTTGTAAACATCGTCACTAGGGAGACAAAGGCGGTCGGGCGTGATGCTGACCACCCACCCCCTCGTGTGCCCTGCCAGCCTTCATAGGTGCTCGCTAACAGCACTTGGCCCAACAGTCTGTTAAGGCTACACGGGGGATCTTTGTCTTTGGTAGGCCCAAGACAAGTGATTTTCTTTGCCGTCTGAGCCATTGACGTTCTTAAGTAACAATTTGCAACAATGTATTGATTAAAACCATGGTAGCGGTGGCGGTGGTAATTGTGGTTGTGAGAAGCGGTGTAGCGGTTAGCATGATGCACTACGACCCGAATTCGATTCCCACTCTGGGCCACCAATACCACGGGTGACGATTATCTGAACTGGTCCTGAGCCTCCCCTAGGTCGACTCAGCCTCAAATGAGTACCTGGTGCGGTCTGGAAAAGCACCGGGCGTGGTGTTGGCCACCCACCCCCTCGTGTGCCTTCATAGGTGCCACTCGCTAACAGCACTTGCCCCAACAGCCTGTTAAGGGCTACACCGGGGGAAGGGGGGTCTTTGTATTTGCCTTTTTTTACTGTGGTTGTAGTGATTCTATAGCGCTGGCGATGGTTGTGGGGTTGGTGTAAGAGGTGGTGGTTGTGGTGGATGCTGGTGGCGAGGGCGGAGACGGATGGAGAATGATGAGGGTAACGATGACGATGACAACAATAGTCGGTGCCTATATTCTGCGCACACCGCTGGATGAAGAAAGATCACGGATGGTGTTTCCACCATACTTCACCACGCTGGTCAGCGCGTAACCGTCGAGTCGCCACGAGTCCTACTCCAACTCACCAACTACGGAACCCAGCCACATGTACCAACCAGCCCTATTCCTGCTGAACCCGAACCCGACCACCGGGGGTGTCCCTGGGAGGGTTGCCGATCCTGGGGCAAACCCCACAACGCCAACCACCCGTAAGCTTTCAAACTAAACCAGAATGATTACAGCTGACACCGTGAAGTCCAAGCCTGGACACCCCCCCCCCCCGCGGGGCCCGGGGCGATCGCCCCGATTCGCCGTGTACCCTGGGGACGGCTCTGCCTACCCCTCCCCTCCCCGAACTCACCAACTACCCAACCCAGCGGCGACTACCAACCAGCCCTCCTCCCGCTGACCCGAACCCTGACCCCCTCGCTACCCCCTCGCTACCCCCTCGCTACCCCCTTAGCCTCGGGCGCTTCTGCGTCCGCCCGCTCCTCCTTTCACTTTGAGTCGCCCTCTCATCCACGGCGCGTCGCCGTTCGCGACGCCTCCCCCCCCCATGCCCCAACGCAGCCACACGCAGCAGGCGAATTCGTCACCTCCGTGTCCCCGTGCCGTCTGCGATAAACTCAGCCTCAACTCCTCCCTACAGAACTCCCCAGCCTCATAACACCACCACCCCCACCACCACCACCCCCACTACCACCACCACTGTCCGACCCCCCACCCACCCCGCGATGCGCCCCAGGCGGGTGTCGAACCGAGTCGTCGTTCTCGGAGGAGCGAGGCGAAAGCGACGCGGGGAGTGTGCGCTAATTAAATGAGATCGCTTACAGCTGATGATGTTTACGGGCGCAGGCAGACTTGATTACGGTTGCGCAATAATTGTATGTGTGGCGGGAGGGCAGTGGGGGGGGGGGTAGTGGGGGGGTCCACTGAGGAGCTCCCCGCGGCGATCGCGCTACCTCCTCGTTCTCGACAGTACGCGACGCGGCGCGTTTACATGAGCGCGACGCAGCGACTTGTCGCGCCTGTTGTTTGTGGGAGTGGTCGTGGGGAGCGGTGGTGCAGCGATTAGCGCAACGCTGCGCTACGAACCTGCCGACCCGAGTTCGATTCCCGCTCACGGACAACCCCAGTGACGATTATCTGGACCGGTCTTGGGCCTCCCCTAGGTCGACTCAGCCTCCAATGAGTACCTGGTGTGTAAACATCACCACTAGGGAGACAAAGGCAGTCGGGCCCGGTGCTTGCTACCAATCCCCTCCTGTGCCGTGCCAGCCTTCATAGGAGCTCGCTATCAGCACTTGCCCCAACGGCCTGTTAAGGCTATACGGGGGATCTTTGTCTTTGTGTAGCGATTCGCGCGCTGCGAACCCGGCTGGCCGAGTTCGATTCCCGCTCACAGGACAACACCGGTGATGATTATTTGAACCGGTCCTGAGCCTTCCCTAGGTCAACTCAGCCTCAAATGAGTACCTGGTTCAGTGTGTAGTAAACATCGCCACTAGGGAGACAAAGGCGGTCGGGCGTGGTGATGGCCACCCACCCACCCCCTCGTGTGCCGTCCAGGCCTTCATAGGTGCTGCTCGCTAACAGCACTTGCCCCGACATTCTGTAAAGGCTACACGGGGGGTCTTTGTGTGTGTAACTGGCGTGGCGCTAGCCACACAACCCAGTTCATTGTGCCTTAATAGGTGCTCGCTAACAACACTTGCCCTAACAGTCGACGAAGTACTTCTGGGAAATCTTCGTCTGTGTAGGATATATTTACGTCGTTATGTATGTGCGTGTCTGTGTATGTATCATTATTATAATATAGATATGGGTTTATGTATATACGCGAAAATGTGTTTTGTATTCGTATATATACGTGTATGCATGTGTATACGTATTTGTCTTTTTGCAGAAACTACACTTGTATGTATGTATGTGTTCATGTGTTGTCATATATATTGGTAAGTGTGTGTGTGTATGTCTTTGTATGTGTATTCGTGGGCGTGGGAGTGGTGGTGCAGCGGTTAGCACGCTGCGCTACGAACCCGGCGACCCGAGTTCGATTCGTGCTCACGGCCAACACCGAGTGACGATTATCTGAACCGGCCTTGGGCCTCCCCTAGGTCGACTCAGCCTCAAATTAGTACCTGGTCCGGTGTGTAAACATCGCCACTGGGGAGACAAAGGCGGTCGGGCGTGGTGTTGGCCACCCACTCCCAAGTGCGCCCTGCCGGCCTTCATAGGTGCCACTCGCTAACAGCACTTGCCCCTACAGTAAAGGCTTTACAGGGGGCAACTTTGTCTTTGCGTGTGGACGTTTGATGATGACGATGATGCATGATCAAAGTGTCGAACGACACAAGAAAAAAGTCAGCCCTGTACGCGTGCCTCTCTGTTTGAACGAATCACGCGGTGACTGATGAGCGCCGTGCGGGTTCAACGTCCAACTACCTGGGTGGGTTCGTTACTAAACCAGCACCCGAATCGATAATTATCGATCTCGGAAACCGATTATCGATTCTAGATTTAAAGCTTTCGTGACTGCAAGGATTCATACTCTTAGTTTTTTTCGGTAAAGTCACATAGGTAAAAAAAAATTATATAAATAATAATAGAAATAATATAATATAATAATAAGAATAAATGTATTTCTATTATTTTTATTATTTATTTTTCTTTTTTACCTACGTGACTTTACCGAAAAAACCTAAGAGTACGAATATCGATTATTATTTTTTACACATCTGTGAAAACGAGCTTTGTAGCGAATCGCATTCCTCCAGTATAAAATACGTAATCTCATTTATGATAATTATCAATTCACCGCTCAACAACCCGAGTACACATACACACAGTGTGTGCGTGCGGTGCTCTCAATCCACTGCTGGATGACGGCCTCCGCTCGCTCACTACCCCGCGCTCTTAGCCATCAATTCCGTCGCTCCGTCTCTGCGGTGGCCGCCGTCTTGGGCCACGCTTCCATCCTTTGACTGCCATTCCGACCCCTCTCGTCTCGAGCACGGCCTCCTCGCGCAAGCCACGTGGCGTGGTCGCGACGTTGGCAGCTCAGCGGGGTGGTGCGGCGGCAATCGTTTAGGTGGGAGCCGCAATGTTTGATCCGCGTCTCGCGCGCTCGTACCGAAGGACTATTGTGTATGACGATCACGGACTCGAACATTTAACGCTGTGGGGGGGGAGGGAGGGGGCGCTCTGTCTTGCAGCCACAACAGCTCCGTAGTGGTCGCAGTAAGGACCTCGTTGCAATATGACGTTGCTGTTCCACTTCAATTAAAATAAAACGTGGAATGTAAATGAAAGCGTTTCCGTAAACATGTTTGGATTCAAGCCGCGTTTTAAATCAGCGTTTTGTATCGTTGGCACTGCTGTTGAAAATACATCTCACGGTGGTTGTCAAGGAGGCTGCAACTCGTAGCTTTGGCCACCAGGTGGGGGGGGGCAAGACACCCCTTGCCCCTCCACCCCCCCTCCCCACCCCCTGCCCCCCACTCCCTGCCCCCCACCCCCTACCCCCCACTCCCTGCCCCCCACTCCCTGCCCCCCACCCCCCACCCCCACCGCCGGTTCCGCTACTGCTCCACTCAAAGTTCCGCGTCCAACGTTTGTTAGACGGCAGTAGCGTGCCGCGAGCACGGCAAACAACAATTTATAATAGCCGACGTTTCGGGCAACGGCCCTGTGTGTGTACACGTGTGTGTGTGTGCACGCATGTGGAGCGGTGGCGCAGGGGTTAGCGCTGCGCTGCGCTGCGAACCAACCCGGCCACCCAAGTTGGATTCCCGCTCACGGCCAACACCAGTGACGAATATCTGTACCGGTACCTGGTGCGGTGTGTAGTTAACATCGCCACTGGGGAGACAAAGGCGGCCGGGCGTGGTGCTAGCCACCCACCCACCCCATTGTGTACTGTGCCTGCTTTCATACGTGCTCACTAACAGCACTTGCCCCAACCGTATGTTAAGGATATAGGGGGATCTTTGTATATGTACTGTATACGTGTGTGTATATGTATACGTGTGTGTGTATGTATGCTGTACGTGTGTGTGCATGTAGATGTGTGTGCATGTATACGTGGGGAGCGGTAGTGTAGCAGTTAGCGCGTTGTACTACGAACCTGGCGACTCGGGTTCGATTCCCCATCACGGCCAACACCAGTGACGATTATCTGAACCTGTACCCGGTGCGGTGTGTAGTAAACATCGCCACTGGGGAGACGAAGGCGGCCGGGCATGGTGCTGGATGGCCACCCACCCCCTCGTGTGCCGTGCCGGCCTTCACAGGTGCTGCTACTCGCTAACAGCACTTGCCCCGACAGTCTGTTACAGGCTACACGGGGGAACTTTGTCTTTGTACACGCGTGGTAGTAATTAATTATGAAGCTGAAAATGCCCAACGTCGCTCGAGTCCCGAGGGCGAGGGGGGAGCATCCCCCTCCCCCTCTCCCCTCCTCTCCTCTCCTCTCCCTCCCTCCCCCTCACCCCTCCCTCCCCCTCTCCGGGGGCGGGCAGTCGCCGAGTGCGCAGGCGGTGCAACTGCACCGGGAACAATGCCAACCGCTGCGTTACTGAGTTCGCCCCGAGCGAAAATTCCCAACGACAGGGGACGCACCGTAGCTGGCTCGCCACCTGAGCCACAGTGGATGGGCGAGACGGGCGGTGATAGACACACAGAGGGGCAGAGCGACAAAGACAAACAGACAGACGGATAGACAAACAGACAGATAGAGAGGCAGACAAACAGATGGAGAGGCATACAGAGCAGCAGAGCCATAGAGAGGCAGTCAGACAGACAGATAGGGAGATAGACAGATAGACATACATGCAGACAGACATGCAGGTAGGCAGGTAGGCAGCATCACAGGTAGACAGACGCAGATGTTTTGGTATTGAAAAGGTGACGTTGACTGCACCCCCCCACACCGCCCAAACCGCCCCCGTCACCTCATCCCCCCAACCCCCCCTCCTCCAGCATCCAATCACCGCACGCACGACCCCACGCCCAGCTCGCACAACCACCCCAATCAATTAGCCCCCACCCCCCACTCAGCAAGCCCCCCCCCCACCCCCTCCTCCCTCCCCCCCACCGCTACCCCCCCGCGTCGCCAGCGAAGTTTCGTCCGCGTTCGGATTCTGGAAATATCGACACAATCCACGGGCGGGTGTCTAGAGGGGGGGGGGGGTGGGGTTACAATGGGGGGGGGGGTCATAATGGGGGGGGGGTCATAATGGGGGGGGGGGTCATAATGGGGGGGGGGGTCATAATGGGGGGGGGGGGGGTCATAATGGCCGTGTCGGGCCTGGGCTTGAATCCGCGCGTGGCTTCTGCCAGGATGTTCAACGTGTAACCTCGGCGACAAATCACTCACGTAGGGACCCATAGACTCACGTAGGGACCCATAGACTCGCATACACATCCATAGAGACCCATAGACTCACATAGAGACCCATAGACTCACATAGAGACCCATAGACTCACATAGAGACCCATAGACTCACATACACATCCATAGAGACCCATAGACTCACATACACGTCCATAGAGACCCATAGACTCATATAGAGACCCATAGACTCACATAGAGACCCATAGACTCACATAGAGATCCAGACATAATTCGCCGTGATTAAACGGGGTTCTCAAGTGTAGCGAGTGGATGGTCACAGTCCGGTTGCACGTGACTGCACTGAAACCCCCAATAAAGACAACTCCGAGCAATAAAGACGACGACTCCGGTCTGGAGCGAGACGAACGTTACTCGGTAGCGAGGCAGGTGGAAAAGTGCTGCCCCCTAGTGTCTGTGTGTGTCTGTGTGTCTGTGTGTGTCTGTGTGTGTCTGTGTGTGTCTGTGTGTGTCACTGTGTTTGTGTGTGTGTCTGGGTGTATCTGTGTGTGTCTGTGTTTGTGTGTGTGTCTGGGTGTGTCTGTGTGTGTCTGGGTGTGTCTGTGTGTGTCTGTGTGTGTCACTGTGTTTGTGTGTGTGTCTGGGTGTATCTGTGTGTGTCTGTGTTTGTGTGTGTGTCTGGGTGTGTCTGTGTGTGTCTGGGTGTGTCTGTGTGTGTCTGTGTGTGTGTGTCTGTGTGTCTGTGTGTGTCTGTGTGTGTGTCTGGGTGTATCTGTGTGTGTGTCTGGGTGTATCTGTGTGTGTGTCCGTGTTTGTGTGTTTGTGTCTGTGTGTGTCACTGTGTTTGTGTGTGTGTGTCTGGGTGTGTCTGTGTGTGTGTCACTGAGTGTGTGTCACTGTGTGTGTGTCACTGTGTGTGTGTCCGTGTTTGTGTGTTTGTGTTTGTGTCTGTGTGTGTCACTGTGTTTGTGTCTGTGTGTGTGTGTCTGTGTGTCTGTGTGTGTCTGTGTGTGTCACTGTGTGTGTGTCCGTGTTTGTGTGTTTGTGTTTGTGTCTGCGTGTGTCACTATGTTTGTGTCTGTGTGTCTGTGTGTGTGTGTCTGTGTGTGTGTCTGTATGTGTGTCTGTGTGTGTGTGTGTCTGTGTGTGCGTCTGTGTGCGTGGGAAGTGGTCGCGTAGCGGTTAGCGCACTGCGCTACGATCCCGGCAAGCCGAGTTCGATTCCCGTTCACGACTAACATCAGTGACGATTATCTGAACCGGTCCTGGGCCTCCCCTAGATCGACTCAGTCTCAAATAAAAACCTGGTGCGATGTGTAAACATCGTGACTAGGGAGACAAAGGCGACCGGGCGTGGTGCTGGCCACCCATCCCATGGTGTGCCGTGCCGGCATTCATGGGTGCTCGCTAACAGCTCTTCCACCTACAGTCTGTTAAGGCTCCACGGGGGATCTTTGTTTTTTGTCCTTCCATAGGAGGTCACTCGAAGGGTTCTCAGACGTCGTTCCGTGGTATCCCCTTCCGCGGGGCCGTCCTCCTACACGGAGGGTCACGGTCGCTGTGCCAGGATCCCGAAATGGGCAGCGTGGCCTCACAGCTGTCCGGCCAAGACGACATCGGGCCGGGCGACACAGCCAGCAAACAGCTCGCCAGCTCGAGCGGACAGCAGGCGCAGCAGATGATGGAGCGGAGAGCGAGTGGAGAGTGGAAAGAGAGATACAGCCGGGTTATCGCGTCCTCTTTCCCACGCAGAGTTACGAGACAGATGGTGATGATGGGGAAGCTGATGATGATGATGTGGTCGCCTGTGAAAGAGTATAAACTCGTTATAGGTCTCAGCAACGGTACTGAATGATGATCGTGACGGTGAGGCTAACGCTGTCGTTGCTGATGATGATGTCGCTGCTGTTGATGATGATGGTCGTGGTGGTGGTGATGATGATGAGGACGCGAGCATACGTCGAGGAAGGCGTTGAGGTCGCGCGTTTGGCCACATCGCATGAGGTCAGGCCACACCACGCGGCGAGGAGATCAGAGGGAGACACGGGGACACGGGGACACGGGGACATGGGACACAGGAGATGTGGGGACAAAGGGATGCAGGGCAAGGTTAGACGGAGACACAGGCTGCTGTACACACAGGTAAAACATAAACGTGCAGGTACATACGTGTGCACATCATACATGTTCACGCGGGTACAAAGACAAATATTGCCGATATCGCCGATAACAGGCTGTTGGAGAAAGTGCTGTTAGCGAGCACCTATGAAACCCGACACGGCACACTCGGGGGTGGGTGGCCAACACCACGCCCGGCCGCCTTTGTCTCCCCAAATATCATGTTTAAACATGGCAGTCCCAGGTACGCATTTAAGGCTGAGTCGACCTAGGGGAGGCCCGGCACCGGTTCAAATTCGTGAGCAGGATTTGTCACCACGACGCTTGTGCCAGGCTATGTGCACGTTGAGGCCACGTGAAGTGTCGAACGCCCGCTGGCAGGAGGTCACGGGGCAGACCCAAATGCCACAGGTCGACTGACTAAGACGAGTGGCTGATGCACCACCTGTGCCCACTACTGTGCCAACTTGCTGTGCTTTAGCCACCCGGCGTTCGGCTCGTTGTTGTGAGCGTCGCTCCTCCGCCCTCCGTTGTTGTTGGAGGGCGACTGCCTCCAACTGCCCAGTAGCGTCCTTCACGAGCCTCCTCCACAGAGGCCGATCTTGACACCGCTGGTACCAGTCATCGGCAAGTCCACTCAGCTCCACATCCTCCTGTACCACATCACTCCATCTCTTCTCTATCCTGTGCCGCGCCCGTTATGCCCCCTCGATCCGGCCGAACAAAAGCTGTTTGGGCATGCGGTGGCTGGGCATGCGGGCTACATGACCCAGCCAACGCAGCCTTGCCTGCCGGAGGAGCTCACCGATGGGACTTGGTCCAGATCTTTCAATGATTTGTGAGCTCCTCACACAATCCAGCCTAGTTAAACCCAGGATGGATCGTAGGCAGGCCAGCCTAAATGTTTCTAACCGGCGAAGATGTTACATTAGGGGGGTCCACGTTTCGCAAGCATAGAGAAGGGAGGGAATGACTGTAGCCGAGAAGACCTGAAGCTTCGTGCGGAGCGACAGATCAGGTAGCTTCCACACAGCGTTACGCAACTGATGAAAAGATAATGCCGCTCAACTCATTCGGAGTGAGACCTCTGCTATTAAACCGGAGCCGGTAATGAGCGCACTGCCCAGGCATGAGAAACTCTCCACTCTCTCCACAACTGCCCCATCACCGATTGGGAGTTGTGGGGGTGGAGTGTCCGACGGTACAAAATACCCAGGCAGGTGCTTAGTTTTGGTGGGGCTGATGGTAAGGCCACGCACACGTACACACACACAGGTACACAAACACGTGTACACACACGTACACTCACACACGTACACTCACACATGTACACAGGTACACTCACACACAGGTACACACACACAGGTACACATACACAGGTACACACACAGGTACACACACAGGTACACACACAGGTACACGCACACAGGTACACGCACACAGGTACACACACAGGTACACGCACACAGGTACACACACACAGGTACACGCACACAGGTACACACACACAGGTACACACACACAGGTACACACACACAGGTGTGTGGCCCTCACTGTGTTTTGGAACGCGACCCGGGCAATGGGCAAACCCCGGGGCCGCCACCCCACCCACCCCTCCCTACCCTCACCTCCCGCGCCTCCTCCTCAGCGCATCATCATTACCCTGGGGTAGCGTCTTCATCAACCCCTCCCCGTTCCCCGAACTCCCCCCCCCCCCCCACGTTACCCCTCCCCCCACGTCCCGGCACGACTCCGACTCGCTACGTGCCCCATGCTTTGCTTAAGTCGCTCCATTGTACGCGCTCCGCAATCATCCCCGTAACCCTTGCGTCCCTAAATCCCCCCAGATTATACGAGGGAGAGATGTAGGAGAGGGGAGGGAGGGTTTGGATGAGTGTGGCGTGGAGAAAGGGTCAGGGGCGTGTGCGGTTGGGATAGTTGAGTGGCATCGGATACTCATTTGAGGCCGAGCCGACCTAGGGCATACCCAGGACCGGTTGAGATAATGGTCACTGGTGTTGGCCGTGAGCGGGAATCGAACTCGTGTCGCCGGGTTCGTAGCGCAACTAGCCGTTGCCACCCACCCCTGGTGTAAGGTGCCGGCCTTCATAGGTGCTGCTCGCTAACAGCACTTGGCCCAAAAGTCTGTTAAGGCTATACCGGGATATTTGTCTTTGTAGTTGAGTGGCTGGGTGGTGAGTGGCTGGGTGGTGAGTGGCTGGGTGGTGAGCGGCTGGGTGGTGAGCGGCTGGGTGGTGAGCGACTGGATGAACGAGTCACCCGAGTGACGAGGTTGGCTCAGTGAGTGGCTGGGTAGGCGGCTGGATGTCTGATCGTGGTAAGAGTTGGCCAGCCTGCCGACCTCTCTGTCCGGCCACGTGCCTGTCTGCCTGTCTGACGCCGCGGTGGCTCGGAGATGTTAACTACCTCGCCCGGTATGCAGGCGAGCGTGGGTTCGTGCCCGACCCTGACGCCTGCTGCTGTATATTTGGAGTTTGCGGTGGCTCTCTCCCCGTGGTCGCGTGGATTTTTCTCGGGGTCTTTCGGTTTTTTCCCCCTCCACATTTCGAATCAACGTCACGCGTTTAGAGCGTTAGGCTGCTATACATGCCCACGTGATGATGAGTCTCTTCGTTGAGATATAATTTATGGCCAGGTCGCTTCAGTGGGCATTACCTGATAATAAAAAAAATGTAAGTAAAATTGTCATATATAGTCATTTATGCACATCAGCCACATTCTCTGCTATCGCGCCCAGCCCACTACCCCTCATCGTCACTACCCCTCATCGTCACTACTCTTCACCACCAACACCACCAACACACCCCAGCGCCCCACGCATTTTCCTTGATCCGAATTTATTCGGGTTCTGAGTGGGTCGGGAAGATCCCAGTCGAGAAATCCTGCCTCGATCCCTTTCCCTTCGGGGAGGATTTCCCGAGTGAGGGGTGGGGGGGGGGTGAGGTGAGGGGGTGGGTGGGTGGGGGGGCGAGAGATGAGAGGGGAGACTCAGCTGAGCCCCACGTAGCTAAAGGGCTCCGGTAATTATGTGCTCACGATTCGAATGTTGCCCCTTCAAAACTCGCGTCGCTGTCCAGCTGCTGCTGCTGCGGCGGCTGCGTCTGCTAATCCTGCCAAGGGCTTGGAGGAGTTCACAGATCTCATCATAATAATGCTGATGATAATGTACATTTGTAAAGGGGCCATTTCATCCGGAGATCACAGTGCGCCAACGTGCATGGCAAATCAGGAAATAAAACAGAACCAAGGGGAGGGACACGGGCAGGACGAGAAGGGTGGTAAGGGCCACATTTAAACAGGTGCGCTATTTAAATAACAATGTCTCGAGTCGCTCTCATTGGCTGAACACCACCAATCCGAATCTGTATGAAGCTCTTTGTTTTTACATTACACAGAGTGTCCAGTAGGGATGGGTCAGCAAGTTACAACAACACACAACAGGCGAAAGTGTTCAAAATCCTGTGGATCTGCGCGGGAAAATGCCCCATCTCACTTGGGCCACACGGACCACACGAACCGCGACCCCGGAGTGACTGGCTCACCTTCCCTACACTTTTCACTCCTGTCGTGGTGTTGTTGTTGTGTGTGTGTGTGTTCTTTGTTGCTGTAACTTTCTGACCCCGTGCCCCGAATGGACATCTGTGGATACAAGAAAGAGTTGCATAGCTTATTCGGATTTCTCCAGGATGAGTAAACATTCTGATTGTGATCTTGGTTCTGATAGTTTAGCTGCCTCGGCTCGCAAAGGGAACAAGACCATCGTCAGCTCCCGGGTTGCTACCGCGCAATGCCCCGACGTTTCGCTCCACGTCCTGCATGATGGAGCCTTTTGAGTGGAGAAAAGGGGACGGGGCGGAGGGGAGGGAGAACGATGGTTGATGATGTTGGGGCTTTTATGGGTGATGGGTGATGAGGGTGGTAGTGGTGGTGGTGATAGAGGCGATGGTGATGGAACATCCTCAACGCATTGCTGATTCTCGCCATCACTGTCGAGGCGAGCGTCAATCACTGCGGGACGGTCGCATTCCGTCTGCTCCGAGCCCGGAATGCCGCTCGCAGGGATACACAAAGACAAAGATCCCCCCCTTCCCTCCCCCCGTGTAGCCTTTACGGACTGTTGGGGCAAGTGCTGTTCGCGAGCAGCCACCTACGAAGACCGAGACGGGCACCCAAGGATGTGGGTGTCCAGCACCACCACGCAGGGACACACACAGACAAAATACAAAGATCCCTCGTATAGCCTTAACAGACTGTTGGGGCAAGTGCTGTTCGCGAGCACATATGAAGGCCGGCACGGCACACGAGGGGGTGGGTGGCCAGCACTACGCAGGGACACACACAGACACACACAGACACACACAGGCAGACACACACAGACACACACAGGCAGACACACACAGACACACACAGACACACACAGACAGACACACACAGGCAGACACACAGGCAGACACACACAGACACACACAGGCAGACACACACAGGCGAAACAGATAAATATATAAATACACCCGCGCGTGAGAATGAGTTCAGCCCTTCCACTCAGAGCATCCGAAACCTTCCAAGAATGCTCCCGTGCCCCCCCCTCCCTTCCGTCCTGCTGCCCACGTCCAGGGATGCAACATTCCGCTCGCACCACGGCGCTTTGCTGCTGTCCGCCTCCTGCCTCCGAGGTGGGCGTCAAGATTTGAACCCTGCACCGGGTACATCCTCTGTCGCCTTTCAGGGTCTCCTCCTCCTCATACCCCCCCCCCCCCACCACCCCACGCCTTTCATACCACGGCCCAGCCCCCCCTCCTCCTCCCACTCCTCCTCCACTCCACGACCTCCGTGTGGGGGTTCCGATCGTTGTTAACATTCCGTAACGAAATAACGGCGAAGAGAAGAAGAACCCCCCCCCCCCCCATGAAGATTTGGCAGCATTGAATATTGGTGACTGCACCGCACTGATGAGTCCCAATGAGGGCGAAACCCCGGTCCGCAGTTGTCGCCTCTTCGTCTCGCAAGCCTCATCGGTGGGTCCAATTTGCTCACGTTGCCGTGGGTGTCATGAAGATGTGATACAGATCGCGTTAAATGTAACTGTGTCGTAACACCCTCCTCCACCAGGGAGGAGGGGGGAGGAGGGGGGAGGAGGAGGAGGGGGGAGGAGGAGGGGGGAGGAGGGGGGGGAGGAGGGGGGACATGGAGGGGGGAGGAGGAGGAGGGGGAGGAGAAGGAGGAGGAGGGGGAAGGAGGAGGAAGAAGGAGGAGGGGGGGGACATGGAGGGGGAGGAGGAGGAAGGGGCAGGAGGAGTTGCACTTTCGCATTCTCCGCTAATGCCGCTCCAAGTCTCCGGCGCGCGTCCCCCGCTCTCTACTCCTCTCCCAAACAACATAAATACAACTCGAGCCCGGCAGGCTCGTGAGCGTCAGCACTGCGGGGATACAAAGGCGGTCGTGCGTGCGCGGTGCTGACCACATCACCGGCCCCCCAGCCCCCTCCCTTCCTGCGCCGACCCCGCCTCGTTGTGACCTCACGGCCTGAAGACGCTGTAGAATACGCGACGTTTCGGGCAACGGGCCCTTCTCAATAGCGCCACGCGCCAAGCGGAAAGGTCCCACGAGGCGACGTTTCGGAGCGGGCCTCGAGTTTGTTTATCGCCGACTGTGACAGCGGCATCAGATCGCCAAACACCCGCCACCAACCATGGAGCTCGTCCCGCAAGAGCCGAGACTGGGACGATTGGTTCCAGGCCACGGCTAACATCGAGCGGGCGAGTGATACCTGAACGAGTCTTAAACCTCGTCTAGGTCGACTCAGCCGTAAATAAGTAGCCGGTGCGGTGTGTAAACATCAACATTGGGGAAACAAAAGCGGTCCGGGTCACCAGCTCCTTCGTTTGCCGTTCCGGCCTTCATAGGTGCTGCTCGCGAAGAGCACTTGCCCCAAAAGTCTGCTCAGGCTACACGGGGGATCTTTGTCTTTGTGCTAGGCACGTGCGCACGCATTAGCGCGTCACGCCGGTGTCTCCGCTAATCCCCAGCCACTCGAGAGAGCGCGACTCAAACTCATCCGAAAAATACCCGGGCATGCACTTAGAGTCAATCCCGTCTCCTCCGCCTCCTCCTCCTCCTCATCCCTCCTCCTCGCTCCGAGCTCACCCTTCCCCTCGCCACCTCCCACCTGCCTCCGAGCGTCTCCCAACACCTCCCAAAAATCTCCACGCGTCTCGCAGCACTCCCAGGTCTCCCTGTGTCTCGCGACAGCTGCCTCGAATGTGCAAGTGTCTCCTCCCTGCACTCTCCCCGTGTCTCCCAGATACCGATTTAAAGATGAGCTCAGGACAACAACCATCCCTTCCCTTCGCTCCTGTTCATACATCCCTCTGATCTCACGGAGGTTTTCTCTCAATGCGTCGTTTTATTGCGACTCTCCCATAGTCGTGGTGTGCGACTGCGGCCATCCAGAACAGAGACTTTTAAACAACTTTTATTGCCGTCAGCAGCAAAAAGCACTGGAGGCGATTTAAATATGAAAGACACAAAGTCACCAGCAAACAAATAAAAATTAACGCTACAAATCGACGCGCTGTGGCGCTAAAAGCACCGCGCACAACACGAAAGAAAAGTCACGTGGTGGTGGTGGTGGTCATCGCGCACGCCACGGTGACGAGCGAGCGCTTCAGAAGGTGAACACGAGGGTGCCGTCCACGCTGGTACAGAGAGGGGCTTTTCCAGCTCCCCAGCGTTCGAAGAAGACGCGCTGCACATCACCGACCTGTGTGTGGTACATGGCGTGCTCCAGCCGGAGCCGCGCCTTGAGCAGGCCTCTGAACACTGGAAGCAGCACAGAGCAGCCGTAAGTGTCACCCTCCAGCATCTTTTTTCTCGTTCTGTACACCGCCAAAACTTCGCCTGCGCGCAGGCGAGGTCATTGCACTTGTTCGCCAGGTAAAATAGAGAGCGCGGTGCAACGCCGAGGGAGGCAATGCCCCGATCCACAACCACGAAGCAGGAGACATGAGAGCGAGGACGACGACGAGACCACTCCGCTGCTCGTGACGCGGTGTCTGGGCTTGAGCACCTGGATGTGACATCGCAGTCGTCGCTCCGCGTCGCCATCAGCAGCCCGCACGACATCAAGAAGAAGACGACGAAAGAGGAGGAGGAGATTGCCAGCAGCCCGATCTGCGGCAGAAAGCGCCTCGAAACGATGCCACAGCGCCGCCTCGTGGACGCCTGCGAGAATAACGACGACGACGACCCGCAGAGTCCGATCTCAGTGATGAGTGTGTGTGATGAGTGTGTGTGATGAATGTGTGTGATGTGTGTGTGATGTGTGATGAGTGTGTGTGTGATGTGTGTGTGTGTGATGTGTGTGTGTGATGAGTGTGTGTGTGATGAGTGTGTGTGTGTGATGTGTGTGTGTGATGTGTGTGTGTGATGTGTGTGTGATGAGTGTGTGTGATGTGTGTGTGATTAGTGTGATGTGTGTGTGTGATGTGTGAGTGTGATGTGTGCGTGATGTGTGTGTGATGAGTGTGTGATGAGTAAACCTCCTCCATCCGTGGCCTCCCAGCAGCTTAAGCCCTGACCCTCTTCCCACACCAGGACCGACTCGGTGATGCTGAGAGAGGCCGGGAATGACAAGTCCACGTGCACGTCTCAGAGACGTCCACGTCTGTGAGAAGTCCGGAAACGACGGCCCTCCTTGGCCCTCCTTGGCCCTCCTTGGCTCTGCGCCACGAAATCGACTCAACATCTCAGGACGACAAAACTCTCTCGTGGATTCTCGCGACGTTCACGGACGTCGTGGTCGGCAGGACCCTCCTGCAAACGAGTCTCGAGGCTCGGTGAGGCTGACTCGGGCAAATAAATAAACACGATCGCAGTATCGCTACTTACAGTATGCCTGCAGTATGTAATACAGCATATATATACACGCAGGATACGATGACCCTATTACGAATGTGAAGTGTTGTATCGATTGGCTTGAGGTCAAGGAGCGCATTGCACTGGAGGAGACGTGGTGGTGGGTGCGAGGTGGTGGGTGTGTGATCGCGTGTTGTGATGAGTGTGTGAGAGTGTGTGGGATGAGTGTGTGTGTGATGCGTGTGTGTGATGAGTGTATTATGTGTGTGTGTGATGAGTGTGTGTGAGAGTTTGTGTGTGAGAGTGTATGTGAGAGTGAAGAGATGGAGTGATGTGGTACAGGAGGACGTGGAGCTGAGTGGACTTGCCGATGACTGGCACCAGCGGTGTCAAGATCGGCCTCTGTGGAGGAGGCTCGTAAAGGACGCTACTGGGCAGTTGGAGGCAGTCGCCCTCTAACAACAACAGAGGGCGGAGGAGCGACGCTCACAACAACGAGCGGAGCGCCGGATGGCTAAAGCACAGCGAGTTGGCACAGTAGGGGGCACAGGTGGTGCATCAGCCAGTCATCTCGGTCATCTCAGTCAGTCGACGCGTGGCACCTGGGTCTGCCCCGTGACCTCCTGCCAGCGGGCGGTCGACACTTCACGTGGCCTCAAGGTGCACATGGCCTGGCACAAGCATCGTGGTGACGTCACCGCCACTTAGTGCCGAATGGCGGTTGTTGTTGTTGTGTGTGTGCGGTGTGTAAACATCGCCACTGGGGAGACAAAGGCGGCCGGGCGTGGTGCTGGCCACCCACCCCCTCGTGTGCCGTGCCGGCCGTCATAGGCGCTCGCTAACAGCACTTGCCCCAACGGTATGTTAAACTATACGGGGGATCTTTGTATTTGTCTTTGTGTGATGAGTGTGTGTGTGATGAGTGTGTGTGTGATGAGTGTGCGTGTGATGAGTGTGCGTGTGATGAGTGTGCGTGTGATGAGTGTGCGTGTGAAGAGTGTGCGTGTGATGAGTGTGCGTGTGATGAGTGTGCGTGTGATGAGTGTGCGTGTGATGAGTGTGTGTGTGATGAGTGTGTGTGTGATGAGTGTGTGTGTGATGAGTGTGTGTGTGATGAGTGTGCGTGTGATGGGGGGTGCAGTGATTAGCGCGCTGCGCAAGGAACCCGGTGAACCGAGGTCGAGTCTCGATCACGACGAACCACAGTGGCGAATATTGGAACCGGTCCTGAGCCTCTCCTAGGTCGAATCAGCCTTAAATCGGTACTGTACTATGTACGGTATCTAAACATCAGCAGTTAAAACTAAACATCTTTTTATTTTACCAGGTAAGGCCCACTGAGTTATATATTTTTTTTCAGAAGCGACCTGGCCACAGATGATAGCCCAACGAAGTGGCTTGTCGTGATGTGGACATTTCTAGCAGCCAAATGCTCTAAACGCGTGACGTTGGTTCCTAAATGTGGAGGGAAAAACCGGAGGACCGGGAGAAAAATCCACGCGACCACGGTGAGAGACACGCAAACTCCAAACAAACAGCAGCAGGCGTCAGGATCGAGATCGAACACCACGCCCTCTTGTATACCAGGCGAGGTAGTTAACATCTCACCACTTGGGGAGACAAATGCGACCGGCACAAGCGTCGTGGTGACAAATCCCGCTCACAAATTTGAACCGGTGCCGGGCCTCCCCTAGGTCGACTCAGCCTTAAATGCGTACCTGGGACTGCCATGTTTAAACATCATATTTGGGGAGACAAAGGCGGCCGGGCGTGGTTCGGCCACCCACCCCCTTCGCGTGCCGTGCCGGCCGTCACAGGCGCTCGCTAACAGCACTTGCCCCAACAGTCTGTTCGAGGCGATACGTGGGGACACGCGCGAGAGACAAAGGCCCTTCATGTCCAACGCCTCTGTGATCCGTGTGTGCGTGTCACAGATGGCGACGGTGAAACGTGGCGATATCAAGACCCCCCCCGCCGCCCCCGGGGCCCAGGGGAGATGGAGCCATCAAACCCCCGAATGTCGCAAGCACGGAGCACGATCCCTTGTGGAGCTCCCGCGTCTAAACAATCAAACATAATCACGCGAGCCGCACAGACGCACACACACTCACAAAGATCACACACACACACTCACTCACAAAGATCACACACATACACATAAAGACCCCCCCCACCCGTCACAGACTTTTGGGGCAAGTGCTGTTAGCGAGTAGCACCTATGAAGGCCGGAACGGCACACACGGGGGGGTGGGTAGGCCAGCACCACGCCCGGCCGCCTTTGTCTCCCCAAGTGGTGATCGTTTCAAACCGCACCAGGTGCTCATTTGACGCCGACTCGATCTAGGGGAGGAGCAGGACCGGTTCCTCGGGAATCGAACTGGAATCGGCGCCGAGTGGTTTGTCCGGGGCAGTGCGCTAACCACTGCGACACCGCTCCCCCACGCAACAAAGACAAAGATCCCCCATATAGCCTGTAACAGGCTGTAACAGGCTGTTGCGGCAAGTGCTGTAAGCGAGCACCTATGAAGGCGGGAACGGCACACGAGGGAGTGGGTAGCCAGCACCACGCCCGGCCGCCTTTGTCTCCCCGGTGGTGATTTTTACACACCGCATCAGGTACTCATTTAAGGCTGAGTCGACCTAGGAGAGGCCCAGACTCGGTCCAAATAATCGTCACTGGTGTTGGCCGTGAGCGGGAATCTAACTCGGGTCACCGGGGTTAGTGCGCAGCGCGCTAACAGCTACACTACCGCTCTCCCCTCCACACACACACAGACAACTAACACAGACAGACGCACAGACGCACGCTCATTAATATATGAGAGAGAAAAAAATCACAAAAGCATAAAGCAAACACGTGCACTCGCACGAAATAAACTTTGAAGTCACGCATGGCTGGCGCACAGCAACGAACACTGAACAGGACACGGTGGGGGGGGGGGGAAGCAGCAAGCGAGAGACGGAGAGAGGGAGAGAGATGGATCTCGGCAGACAATGAAAATAATAAAATAATAATAATATAATAATAATCGAGACGAAGATTAGTCCCTGGCTGTACCAGGGCCCCCGGAGGGCCCCGGGTTTCTTGCTGCCAGGGAACACGCGCCGCGGGCACGGTCACAGCGCCCTTGATGAGGCGCAGCGAGCATGTAATCCCTTTAGGCTCCGGGCACCACGCACCCCGCCCGCCCCTTCCCTTCACCGCGGGGGGCAATGGTTGAAGAGGATAGGGGGGGGTGGGGGGATGACGATGAAAATGGTGATGTTGGAAGAAGAGGTGGTGATGATCACGATGATTGTGATGGCGATATTGGCATTCACGCGAAATTCAATTTTACATTCGGGTGGTCAAAGCCAAGATAACCGCGTCCGGAGCAAGCGGAGTGTGTCGCTGTGACGTTCCCTTCGCGTTTGTGGAGCGGGCAAGCAACCCCGGCAATCACAAATGATAGCTCAACGACGTCGCTTATGACCATGTGGAGATTTATAGCAGCCAAATTATCCAAAGGCGTGTCTCTAAATGTGGAGGGGGAAAACCCGGAGAAAAATCCACACGACTATGGGAAGAGAGAGATGAAAACTCCAAATATACAGCAGGCATCGGAGTCAAGATCTCCCACGATCTCCTGTATACCAGGCGAGGTAGTTAACATCTCCTAGCCACCGTGGCCACGCCCTGTGGTGATGGCGGTGGCGATGAATTTCCGCCACCCGCCCGGGTGGAATGACACGTGGTTGTGGTGGGTGGTTGTGGTGGGTGGTTGTGGTGGGTGGTTGTGGTGATGGTTGTGGTGGGTGGTTGTGGTGGGTGGTTGTGGTGGTGGTTGGGGTGGGTGGTTGGGGTGGGTGGTTGTGGTGGGTGGTTGTAGTGGGTGGTTGGGGTGGTTGGGGTGGGTGGTTGTGGTGGGTGGATTGGGTGGGTGGCTGGTTGGGGTGGGTGGTT
The DNA here is from genome assembly GCF_015708825.2 of Lethenteron reissneri. Classification (NCBI taxonomy): domain Eukaryota; kingdom Metazoa; phylum Chordata; class Hyperoartia; order Petromyzontiformes; family Petromyzontidae; genus Lethenteron; species Lethenteron reissneri. Next base: position 2,080,059 of record NC_083811.1, read on the forward strand.
GGGGTTGGTGGTTGGTGTGGTTGGGGTGGGTGGTTGGGGTGGGGTGGGTGGTTGAGGTAGGTGGTTGAGGTGGGTGGTTGGGGTGGGTGGTTGGGGTGGGTCATTGGTTGGTTGGGGTGGTTGGGGTGAGGTTGTGGTGGGTGGTTGTGGTGGGTGGTTCTCCTGATTATTCCACCACCCACGTGTGCAGGTATGGCGACCCGCACTCCGTTCCAAAGCTCACAAAGTTCTCGACCTGGTTGTGTCCACGTGTGAACCCACCTCCCTTGTTGCATTTTGTTTGAACCGAGGACCCCCCCCCACACTCCCCCCCCTGCATGACTCAACATGGTTCTGAAAAAGAAATGCATGAATAATGAACATCAATATTTTAACCGATTGTCCCATTTAGTGAGCCATCCCTAACTAGCTGCCAGCGAATAAAACTAATTAAACGGGACGCTCTGCACGCGTGCCGTACTTGTTGGGATATCTCAGATTACTCTTGGAAACCAACATTGTTTACGATCAAGGTGTGTGTGGGGAGCGGTGTGTGTGTATGGGGGGCAGTGTGTGTGTGTGGGGAGCGGGGTGTGTGTGTGGCGGTGTATGGGGGGCAGTGTGTGTGTGGCGGTGTGTGTGTGTGTGGCGGTGTGTGTGTGTGGGGAGAGCCGTACCGAGTCGCGGCTGAATGTTTTGGATGCGGTCCCAGATGTGTGTGCGGGCATGAGGCTAATTGTCCTCGTGATGGAAGCGCCTCCGATGGAACGCGACGTTGCGCTTAAAACGGCGTGGAAACAATGAGCGCGATTTAAAGCGCGGCGCTTGAATGTTCAGCAGCAGCAGCGGCGCCCACATTAATTATTTATTTATCCCCCCCCCACCCACCACCTCCTCCCCTCCCCCCTCCCAGAGGCCTAAAATGCCCATCCTGAAATTAAGTAATTCATTAATGAAGTAACGAAGTCAAGAGCTGCGAGAACCCCAGAGTCGACTTTTCTTCCGATTCGGTGGACCGTTTCGGGGGCGAACCCACGTGGGACCCGCCTTTCTGAAAATCGGGGGGTTGTTCGTTAGTTAGTTAAAAAAACAAAACATCTGAAAATCACGCCAGGCGGCCAGCAACAACCAGCACTGCCCAAGCTCGATGCTACTTTAGAATTGGTGCAAAAAAAAATTATATTTGATTGGCGATTTTTTTTTCAACGGGAGGACGGAAAAAAAGGTTCCCCATATAGCCTACACAAGGTGTCAGGGCAAGTGCTGTTGGCGAGCAGCGCCGATGAAGGCCAGGGGTCGGTTGAGACTCGCGGTGGCCGAGCACAGGGCCCAAGGCGCGACACGCTCGGAGGCCAACAGCGGGCATCACCAGTGGAAGTGTAAGTACAGAATGTTGGTTGGATTGAGCGAGGTGGTGAGAACTGTGGGGGGGAGAGGGGGGGATGAGAAGGGGGGGGTGGGGGGGAGCTCAATGGTGGAGCGGCGAGGAGAGGCATTCATGGAGCTCCCGTCCCTCACCACCACCCAACCACCACCACCACCCAACCACCACCACCACCCAACCACCACCACCCAACCACCACCACCCAACCACCATCACCACCCAACCACCACCACCCAACCACCACCACCACCCAACCACCACCACCCAACCACCACCACCACCACCCAACCACCACCACCACCACCCAACCACCTCTTATTCTTCTTCTGGGACCCCTCGTAGTCATCATTTCCCTCCAGGCGCCACTTCTCCGTGTTGTGAGCTGGGCCTGGCTGGCCATGGGTCCAGAGATGGCTGACATCGGCCAATCCGTGACCTGCAGATCTTGGCACAGTGGGGGGCCGGGATGGTCCATCCTGGAGCTCCCCCACTCGTCTGTCTCTGTCTACGACAACCACCAGCACAACCACCACTCAACCACTACGTCACCATCATGGTTCAGCTTTCATCACCACCACCACCACTCAGTCACTACCACTACTACCACAATCACCACCACTCAACCACTAGCCCACGACCACCACCACCGCTCAACCACTACTACCACAACTACCACAACCACCACCACTCAACCACTAACCCACTACCACCACCGCCGCTCAACCACTACTACCACAATCACCACCACTCAACCACTAACCCACTACCACCACCGCCGCTCAACCACTACTACCACAACTACCACAACCACCACCACTCAACCACTAACCCACTACCACCACCGCCACTCAACCACTACTACCACAATCACCACCACTCAACAACTCGCCCACGACCACCACCGCCGCTCAACCACGACTACCACAATCACCACCACTCATGGGGGAGGGAGGGGATGGGCTGTGATTTTTTTTTTCTGGAGGGGTGTGGGATGGGATAAGAGGCGCGGCAGCAGCGCTCGGCTCTAATGATGCCGCTGTCAGTTCCTCTCGGCCCCTCCGACGTGATCGTCACTAATTGATGTCACGGCTAATAAATCCAGGCGGGCCGCGCCCGGGTCCATGAGAGAAACCGCGCCGCCACCCCCGTGTGCCCCCCCACCCATCGCCCCCCACCCCTCACCCACCCCCCTCGCTTTGGCCGAAACTCGAAGCGAGAATTTTCACGTCGCACGCAGCCAACCGTTGCCGCTGGCCCTCACCGCGAACTCTGACCCCAACCGTAAATCCTGACTCTAACCACCGCCCCCCCCATCTCACTCACGACAACCATCTCCTCTAACGTAGAGCCCTCACCCAGCCCCGATGCCAACCCTAAACCTCACTCTTACCCCAATCCCAACTTTATTTAACCCCAACTCGAACTCTAACCCTGGACTTTACTCTCAACTCGAAGTTATCGTTAAGGCCTCCCGCTCAGGCTTTCACACTAACCCAACCTGTGACCCTAAACCTAACCCAACTACAGTATAACCTTAAAACTAACCCAACGAAAACCCTAAACTAACCCAAACGATAACCATAACACTAAACCTAAACCAACTACAACCCTAAACCTAACGCAACCTTTAACCCCTCACCCATCACCCCAAACCAAACTAAAGCCTGAACCCTGAACCCCGACTCTAAACCCCGAGCGCCACTGCCCCCTCGTGCCATGCTGCGGGTCCCGAGTGCTCCGGTGGAAATTCCACAGCGCCGTGGCGGGTACCGGTCAAAAGCCCCCCAAAGACCACCGCAGACTTCCAGAAAAAAGCGATTTCACTCATTTTAATCGACCCGAGGAGAGGCAGGAGTCGCGAGAGAGCGGTGGTGGCAACGCCGCTGCTGCACGAGGCCACTGCCTGTAGTCCCGCGCTGTGTGGAGGCAGCAGCGAGGGGTTGGTGGACCACACACGGATGTCGTTTGCGAAACTCCCTTCCTTCCCGTGGGCGTCGAGGAGACGCCGTCGTACCCCCTGGCCCTGCCAGGAGATGGCGGCTCCAGCAAATGTGGACTCCCACCTGCCCCGCCTGCACGGGATAGAGCGTTTCTCCCTCGCACTCGTGGGTTTTCTCCCACGTGTGAACACTTAATTGGGCGAAAACACCTTGATATGGAGCGGACCTTAGAGCTTGGGCAAAGAGAGGGTCTTCACGAGGCGGAGCTTGACAGAGTCCCTCCAGAAAGAGGAACTCTCCGGAGAGTACCCCTCTTAGTCTCTCAAACAATCCCTCCAGAGAGAGAAGAACTCTCTACAGAAAGCCCCAGCAGCATGCGCCAGCAACACGCACAGCGCCAGCACCACGCACAGCGCCAGCACCACGCACAGCGCCAGCGGCATGGGGCTCGGCGACGTGCAGGGGTCGGTGCGTGGGGTATCAGCACCGCGCAGCGCCGTCCACGCACGACCCACAGGGCCCCGCGGAGTCGCATCGCCCCCCCCCACCCCCGCGGCAGCCATCGTCCGCGCATCCGTCCCACGGCGTCCGTCAGCCGCTGGCGCCGCTCAGCTCGACGCGCAAGGAGCAAGTGTCGCAGCCCAGCAGCAGCAACGGCGGCGGGGGAGAGCTCCCCCCCTCGCCCCCCCGTGCCCCCCACACCTCGGCGGCGCTCACGGTGAAGAGGCCGCCGCACCGGCACGGCCGGGACGCCTCCAACTGGTCTGCTCGCACGGGGAAACGTGGGGACACGCGGGGAGACAAAGGGGAGACGTGGGGAGACCTGGTCGGATATGCAGACATGCTGAGACACGCTGAGACAAGCTGGGACATGCTGGGACACGGTGGGACACGGTGGGACACGGTGGGACATGGAGAGATACTGAGACACGCTGGGACATAATGGGACACGATGGGACATGGTGAGACATGCTGAGACAAGGGGACACGGAAATGGGCTGTCCGTACCGTCATCCCAGTCCATGTCGTCAATGGAGAAGCTGTCCTGGATGGGACCCTCCTGCTGCAGGGCCCTGTCTGACGGGAGAGGGGACTGGTTAGCGCGCATCTACGCATGTACGGGCACACGCGTGTACACGTGAACGGGCGCGTGCGTGAGTGCGGGGAGCGGTGGTTCAGTGGTTGGCGCGTTGCGCTACGAACCCGGCGGCCGCGGTTCTATTCCCGTTCATGGCCAACATCGGCAAAATAATATCTGAACTGGCCCTGGGCCTCCCGTAGGTCGACCTTGTGCGGTGTGTAAATATCACCACTGGGGAGACAAAGGCGGACGGGCGTGGTATTGGTCACTCTCCCCCTTGTGTGCCACAGCACCGGCCTTCATAGGTGGCTACTCGCCAACAGCACTTGCCCCAACAGTCTGTTAAGGCTACGACGAGGGGGGGATCTTTGCAGCGTCTCGCACCTCGTGCGCGCAGGTCGTGCGCTCTGCGTGTCTCCGCGTCTCCCAGCGTCCTCCACGCGCGCTCCACCTCCAGGAAGCGCCGGAGTTGCTCCTCACGCTCACCCTTGCCCAGGCCCTGGGCCGCTCGGTCCGGGTGCAGCTACGTGGGGGGGGGGGGGGGGAGGGTCAGAGGTCGCGGGCGGATACACGCACTGAGGTCAGAGGTCGCGGGCTGACACACGCGCTGGGGTCAGAGGTCGCGGTCGGACACACGCAGGGTCAGAGGTTGCAGGTGGACACACGCGGGGGTAAGAGGTCACGAGCGGACACACATGCACGGGGGTCAGAGGTCGCGGGTGGACACACATGCGCGGGGGTCAGAGGTCGCGGGCAGATACACACGCACAGCCGTCGAGAACCTCACTCATCCGTTAGTTCGTTCAATATCCCGACTCAATCGTCGACTCGGTCCACTCTTTGACAATCATTTGCCGGCATGCGAGGGAAACGCTCGCACGTTCGCCTGTGCACTCACCCGTCCGCTCACTCAATCATTCATTGATTCAATAATTATTTAATGTAATCACTCAATCGTTTATTGATCCAATAATACATATCATTACGTATTCAACGGCTCACTCACTCATTCATTTGCTCGTTCATTTTAATCGCCTCCTACTCCCCAACAAATGATCTCAAAGCCATCAACGGCGGTCGCGGGAGCTGGGAGCGGCGATCGCGAGCTCGGGCGGCCGAACGGAGCGTCCCTCCGGGGCCCCCCCCACAACGGCCCCTCCCCCCACACCTCCCCCCCCACACCCCCCCCCCCCCGACTCGTTAACCGGCAAACGCCGAGGTGCGGCGGCGCCGGCGATCGATGGATCGATAGCTGGCGCGCCAGACTCGACGGTGGCTTTCGCACGTCCGATAATTAAACACCCCCCCCCTCCTCCCTCCTCCCTCCTTCCACCTCCACCACCTCCTCCACCTCTTCCCACCCCCACGGTCCCCCACCAGCTCGGATCCACCACCTGCTTGCTCCAACCTTTGGGCTCGGTTCAGTTTTGGTTTTGGATTCGTTTTGTCCTCAACGCTTCCCGACCGGATCGGCGGTTCCCAGCGTCGTCGTCACCTTCATTAATCTATCGTTTTTTTGACTTGTTGGTCTGTTCGTTTATTTGTTGATTTGTTTATTGGTTTGTTTATGTGTAAGTTTGTGTATTAATGTGTTCATTTGCTGGCTTGTTTATTTACGTATTTTTGGTCAGCTCATTTTTTTATTTTGTTGGGTTGTTAATTTGCTTGTTTATTTTTCGGTTTATTTGCTGGTTCGTTTGCTTAAACTCCGTGGCACGCTTTCAACGTAACTCTCCGTGTTGTTGCGAGCGGGCTGAGATTCTTCAACCGATGACTCTGAAGCACCCAGTCGAATGACAACTCGGTCGGGGCAAGTCAACGCGTCTCACGGAGAGAGAGAGACCGGGCAGACCGTTCACTCTCGCAACCTGAGAACATGGTTCCATCACAACTCAGCCTGTGCGAGTCAGTGGGTCTCTATGCGAGTCGATGGGTCTCTATGCGAGTCGATGGGTCTCTATGCGAGTCGATGGGTCTGGATGCAAGGAGTCTATGGGTCTCTGTGTGAGGAGTCTATGAGTCTCTATGAGTGAGTCTATGGGTCTCTATGTGAGGAGTCTATGGGTCTCTGTGTGAGGAGTCTATGGGTCTCTGTGTGAGGAGTCTATGGGTCTCTGTGTGAGGAGTCTATGGGTCTCTATGAGTGAGTCTATGGGTCTCTATGTGAGGAGTCTATGGGTCTCTGTATGAGGAGTCTATGGGTCTCTATGAGTGAGTCTATGGGTCTCTATGTGAGGAGTCTATGGGTCTCTATGTGAGGAGTCTATGGGTCTCTATGTGAGGAGTCTATGGGTCTCTGTGTGAGGAGTCTATGGGTCTCTGTGTGAGGAATCTATGGGTCTCTGTGAGATGAGTCTATAGGTCTCTACGCGAGGAGTCTATGGGTCTCAATGAAAGTCTACGGGTCTCTATGCGGCCACTGCCCCTGGCTCGGTCAAACGCTGCCCCCACGTGGGCCCTGAGTGGAACTGTTTCCACAGGCCACCGACCTGTAGCGACACGACAAGTCGGTTGCCACAACTACAGGCAACCAACCGACACTACAGGTCGGTTGCCACGACTACAGGCAACCAACCGACACTACAGGTCGGTTGCCACGACTACAGGCAACCAACCGACACTACAGGTAGGTTGCCACGACTACAGGCAACCAACCGACACTACAGGTCGGTTGCCACGACTACAGGCAACCAACCGACACTACAGGTCGGTTGCCACGACTACAGGCAACCAACCGACACTACAGGTCGGTTGCCACGACTACAGGCAACCAACCGACACGACAGGTCGGTTGCCACGACTACAGGCAACCAACCGACACTACAGGTCGGTTGCCACGACTACAGGCAACCAACCGACACTACAGGTCGGTTGCCACGACTACAGGCAACCAACCGACACTACAGGTAGGTTGCCACGACTACAGGCAACCAACCGACACTACAGGTCGGTTGCCACGACTACAGGCAACCAACCGACACTACAGGTTGGTTGCCACGACTACAGGCAACCAACCGACACTACAGGTCGGTTGCCACGACTACAGGCAACCAACCGACACGACAGGTCGGTTGCCACGACTACAGGCAACCAACCGACACTACAGGTCGGTTGCCACGACTACAGGCAACCAACCGACACTACAGGTCGGTTGCCACGACTACAGGCAACCAACCGACACTACAGGTCGGTTGCCACGACTACAGGCATCAACCGACACTAAAGGTCGGTTGCCACGACTACAGGCAACCAACCGACACTACAGGTCGGTTGCCACGACTACAGGCATCAACCGACACTACAGGTCGGTTGCCACGACTACAGGCAACCAACCGACACTACAGGTCGGTTGCCACGACTACAGGCAACCAACCGACACTACAGGTCGGTTGCCACGACTACAGGGAACAAAACCGACACTACAGGTTGGTTGCCCCGGCTACAGGGAACCGGCTGTTCTTCCGCGCGCACGGACTGGGTGTTAATTTGCGGGCGACGTGGCGACTCGTCGTTTACAACTGAGGCAGGAGACATCACGGGAGGGGGGGGGGTGAAGGAGGGGGCGGGGGGTGATCGAGGTGTAGTGATACGGCGAGCCACGGGGAGACGCGGGGAGACGCGGGGAGCCACGGGGAGATGCAGAAAGCCACAGGGAGATGCAGATTGCAGAGAGCCACAGGGAGACACAGGGAGCCACGGGGAGACACAGAGAGCCACAGGGAGACACGGGGAGACACAGGGAGCCACGGGGAGACACAGGGAGCCACGGGGAGACACAGGGAGCCACGGGGAGACACAGGGAGCCATGGGGAGACACAGAGAACCACAGGGAGCCACGGGGAGACACAGGGAGCCACGGGGAGACACAGGGAGCCACGGGGAGCCACGGGGAGCCACGGTGACCCCACCTGCCGCACGAGCTCCTGGTATCGGCGTCTCAGGGCTCTGGGCGAGTCGGTGCGAGAAACTCCGAGCACGGAGTACGGCTCCAGCTCCTCCACTCGGCCCGGGTCGCCCATCCTCGCCGGGTCACCTCCTCTGCTCCTTCTCCGCTCCTCCTCCGCTGCTGCCCGCGGAGAGCGTCGTGAAGAGCACGGAGCTGCGCGGGAGCAGTTCCACGGGCAACTGGACGGGCAAAGTTGAACAAAAAGCCACTGTTGTCATCCAGCAGAGGCAAGCCGCTCTCTCTCGAGATAAGTCAGTGGGTGATGTATTATTTATTAATAGTGATTTATTATTTTATTTCTATTAATTTTATTATTTATCTTATTCTTTAATTTTTTTACTTACATGACTTTACCGGAAAAACCCAAGAGTATGAATCCTTGCAGTCACGAAGTCTTCAAATCTAGAATTAAGTCAGTGGGCCCAGGGCGTTTAGGAGGATTCGGCTACTGCGGTACATGTGCACGCGATGATGATGACGACGACTTTGGGCCACTTCGCTGTTTGTGATGACCAGGCAGCTTCTGACAAAGAGAAACGTAGCAGCTCAATGGGCCTTGCCGGGTAAAATGACAAAAAGACACAACACACACATATATAGATACACCTCTTCTGGCAATAAAACAGTTCAGATGTTCAAACACCAAATAGAAACCCTTTGTAAGGTCTCCAGTCTGCATTAATCACACACTGTACTTGTAGCGAACATGCAATCAAACGCCATGCTCTGATAATCATAATTATAACAGATGATGCGTTGACTTTGAAATCGATTGGTTCACAACAGAGACAGCGGCCTTCTCTAGGGCCCGGTCTGGTACAGCGGCGATCGATCCATTAGTGGATCGATCGTGACCGACGACGATGATGATGATTACAATCCGATTCTGGATCACGAGACGGCGATTAAGACAATGGCACCGTTGCGATGATGACGATCCTGCGATGTTGATGATGATGCTGATGATGATGCTGTTGATGATCATGATGCTGTTGTTGATGATGCTGTTGATGTTGCTGTTGATGACGATGCTGCTGTTGTTGATGATGCTGTTGATGATGATGCTGTTGTTGATGCTGTTGATGATGATGCTGTTGATTATGATGATGATGTTGTCGTTGATGAAGATGCTGCTGTTGTTGATGATGCTGTTGATGATGTTGTCGTTGATGAAGATGCTGCTGTTGACGATGCTGTTATTGATGCTGTTGATTATACTGTTGTTGATGCTGCTGTTGTTGGTGATGATTATGTTGATGATGCTGTTGTTGGTGCTGCTGCTGTTGTTGATGCTGTTGATGATGCTGTTGTCGTTGATGATGATGCTGCTGTCATTGATGATGATGCTGATGATGATGCTGTTGATGATGCTGTTGTCGTTGATGATGATGCTGCTGTCATTGATGATGATGCTGATGATGATGATGCTGATGATGATGCTGTTGATGATGCTGTTGTTGTAAATGATTATGCTGTTGATGATGCTGTTCTTGTTGATGATGCTGTTCTTGTTGATGCTGTTACGATGCTGTTGTTGGTGTTGATGGTGATGCTGCTGTTGTTGTTGATGATGATGATGCTGTAGTCAATGACGACCCTGAGCTGGGTGAACACCACCACGGCGATGTTGACGCCGCTCACGAAGCCGCCGCTGCTGCTGCTACTGCTGCTGCGGCGTCGCACCCAATCACAGCCAACAACACCAACGCCTTCGACAAAGGCACCGGCTTCTTTCGCACCGTACGTAAGCCAACCGCGCTCATAGGAGCCGCGACGCTGTGCGGAATACAACAGGCGACGTTTCGGGCGGTGGGCCTTGTCGATGGGGTTAAGACCGCGCGTCTCCTTACCCCGCTCCCTTCGCTTCTTTTTCCTTGGTCCCACGAGCTTCGTACCCCGAGAGAGGTGGTCCCAGATCCCCTAGTGATGGTCTCAGACCCCCCTACAGAGATCGTTACAAATCCCCTAGAGATGGTCTCAGACCCCGGAGAGGGGGTTCCAAATCCCCTAAGGAGGGAGTCCCAGATCCCCTAGAGATGGTCTCAGACCCCGGAGAGGTGGTCCCAGATCCCCTAAGGTGGTCCCAAATCCCCTAGAGATGGTCTCAGATCCCCCTACAGAGATCGTTCCAAATCCCCTAGAGATGGTCTCAGACCCCGGAGAGGGGGTTCCAAATCCCCTAAGGGGGGAGTCCCAGATCCCCTAGAGATGGTCTCAGACCCCGGAGAGGTGGTCCCAGATCCCCTAAGGTGGTCCCAAATCCCCTAGAGATGGTCTCAGATCCCCCTACAGAGATCGTTCCAAATCCCCTAGAGATGGTCTCAGACCCCGGAGAGGGGGTTCCAAATCCCCTAAGGGGGGAGTCCCAGATCCCCTAGAGATGGTCTCAGACCCCGGAGAGGTGGTCCCAGATCCCCTAAGGGGGTCCCAAATCCCCTAGAGATGGTCTCAGATCCCCCTCCAGAGATCGTTCCAAATCCCCTAGAGATGGTCTCAGACCCCCTAAGGGGGAGTCCCAGATCCCCTAGAGATGGTCTCAGACCTCCCTGAGAAACGGGGGTCCTGGGTACCCCCTGGTTTGGAATTGGAACCGGCGCGACTTTCCCCTCCGCGGCGCGCCTCCTCGTGTCACTCACAGCACGTGCGCCACTTCCGGGTTCCTCTGCCGGAAGAGGCGCTGACTCCTCCCCCTTCTCCTCCCACTGCACCCCTCCCCTCCCCCTCGTACCCTCCCATCAGGGGTCCGCGGTCATGTGACAGCGTGGCGCGGTGGTGGTGTCTGTTAGAAGCCTTTAGATTGCATTTAGAGACGTGGTTTTAGACCGTTTAGATTGCATTTACACCATTTAGATTGCATTTAGACCACTTATATTGCGTTTAGAGACGGGTTTAGAGCATTTAGATTGCATTTAGACAATTTAGATTGCATTTAGACAATTTAGATTGCATTTAGACCACTTAGATTGCGTTTAGAAACGGGTTTAGAGCATTTAGATTGCATTTAGACCATTTATATTGCATTTAGACCACTTAGATTGCGTTTAGAGACGGGTTTAGAGCATTTAGATTGCATTTAGACCGTTTATATTGCGTTTAGAGGCGGGTTTAGAGCATTTAGATTATTTTTGCTGATATAAATGTCCAAATGATGGGCTCACTTTGTTGAGCTCTCATTTGTCGCTTTTTACAGACAAGTTAATATCTCAAGCGGGGCTTTGGTAGGATGGGGGTGGCCGAGTTGTATTTGTGTTTGGTGATTTGTTTACCTTTCTTGCAGTCCGATCGTGTTTTTTGTTGGATTGTTTTTGTTGTTGTAACATTCTTACCCACCCCCGACTGGACTTCTGTAGAAAAAAAAATCCAAGAAGCTTCAGATCTCATCGAATTCCTCCAGCGTGAATGCATATTCCCATTCTGACCCTCGGTATATATGTGTAGCGGCATCGTTGAGCGCTGTACGCGATTGCCACGACTGGTAAGCCCGCAATAACGGCCTCGAGTCAGCAGGGGGCAGAAGGGAGTCTAAGGGTGATGAGTCAGGACACGTGGGCGCTGAGGTCACCCTACAGCAGCAGCAGCAGCTCGGGGCCACAGGAACAAACCCCCAGACCCCAGGAAGGGGGCTGGGGGATAACGTCACTCCCCAGGCACATTCCAGACGGTTCCAGAAGGGAGGAGTGGCCAGTTGTTTTTCTTACAATCGGGTTTAATTGTCTTTTATATTAAACCCGATCATCTGAGATTGGGAGAAATCCGGTTTAATTGGCTCTAATTTCGGCATCCGAGCGGAACTTCTCAACGATGGGCTTCATCCATTCCAAGCTAAGGAACTCACTGGCAGTGCCCACGATTGTGGAGAAGCTCGTGTTCATCAAGACCAACCTTCTAAGACTACTCCGTGCCCGACGGCCCCCCCGAGTACGATAGCAGCACCGACGAGGAAGCAGCCTAAGCCTTGGATCAGAGTTTCGTATTCATGAAACCAGGTTTTAATTCCCCGACATCGGGTTTAATTGTATTAAAGAAAAAACCCGATGCCTGCCGCTGGAAAAGTCGGGTTTTTTCCACCCATGACCTGAAGACTCAGGAGCCAGCCTGGAGCTGCCACCGTGAAGACCCGAAGCGAAGAGCCCAAAGGGCTGAACCCGAGCCCCTGGCTAGAGTCGGGCCAAAAGCTTCACCAGTGAAGAGGCGAGAGCATAGCCAGTGTTCGGCAGGCTAGCCGGAGGAATACCTCCCGAAGTATCGGGTGGTATGGGCCGTACCCCTTCGTGTTATTGTTCCGTTGTAATAAATATGCTTCCTCCAGAAGGGAGAAGTCTCCGCGAGTTGTATACCCACTACACATGTGCCGGCGCTGTGTTTCACACTCCACTCCAATAGCCACCGTGTCGGCGAACTTGAGTCTAAGGGGTCATTACTGGACCAGACTCCGGCTCGTCATAAAGCCCCGCACGGAATGGGGCACCTGTGAACAAAGAGCTTCACTGCTCTTCGGACTCCTGCTGCTGCTGCAGTCCAAATAAAGGTTCTCATTGATACTCTTTGGTTCTTTCGGTAAAAGTCACGTAGGTAGAAAATTAAATAGATCACGACGTTTCGGGCGCAACACAAGCGTCCGTCATCAGTTGGGAAAGCATAGTCTGCTTCAGCAGCAGGCCATGATTTATTTTATTTTATACCTATGTGATTTTTCCTGCAGTCACGAAAGCTTCAAATCAAGATTGTTCTCATTGATCCCGGGACACCAGCAGGGGGAGACATCGCCTCGCTACGAAGGTTGACGGCTCGAGTCCTCGTCAACGTGAGCTTTGTTAGTAACCTGACCGGACTTCGCCACGCTGGTCAGAGTGCGGGTTCCTCATTTGCCAGTAAAAATATGATAATTGGTTCTTTACCCTTCTATCTGGCAACAAAACTGACACCTTTTTACAAGGAGTCATGTTTGCATAGACCGCAATACCTGCAGTCATAATACAAACTAAAGAACATAACTCTGATAATGTGCACTGTCCCTGAAGTTGATTGGTCCACACCCGAGACAGCTTTCCTTCGAGCCTAGTCTCATATGGGTTGGACCAGATGACGCCAAAGGGCGCACAACTCAAGGACAATGCACCATCAGAGTATGAGAGCTCGGGGCAAGCATCTACACTATGGGGACCTCATTTGCCAGTAAAAATATGATAATTGGTTCTTTACCCTTCTATCTGGCAACAAAACTGACACCTTTTTACAAGGAGTCATGTTTGCATAGACCGCAATACCTGCAGTCATAATACAAACTAAAGAACATAACTCTGATAATGTGCACTGTCCCTGAAGTTGATTGGTCCACACCCGAGACAGCTTTCCTTCGAGCCTAGTCTCATATGGGTTGGACCAGATGACGCCAAAGGGCGCACAACTCAAGGACAATGCACCATCAGAGTATGAGAGCTCGGGGCAAGCATCTACACTATGGGGACCTCATTTGCCAGTAAAAATATGATAATTGGTTCTTTACCCTTCTATCTGGCAACAAAACTGACACCTTTTTACAAGGAGTCATGTTTGCATAGACCGCAATACCTGCAGTCATAATACAAACTAAAGAACATAACTCTGATAATGTAGAAGGGTAAAGAACCAATTATCATATTTTTACTGGCAAATGAGGTCCCCATAGTGTAGATGCTTGCCCCGAGCTCTCATACTCTGATGGTGCATTGTCCTTGAGTTGTGCGCCCTTTGGCGTCATCTGGTCCAACCCATATGAGACTAGGCTCGAAGGAAAGCTGTCTCGGGTGTGGACCAATCAACTTCAGGGACAGTGCACATTATCAGAGTTATGTTCTTTAGTTTGTATTATGACTGCAGGTATTGCGGTCTATGCAAACATGACTCCTTGTAAAAAGGTGTCAGTTTTGTTGCCAGATAGAAGGGTAAAGAACCAATTATCATATTTTTACTGGCAAATGAGGTCCCCATAGTGTAGATGCTTGCCCCGAGCTCTCATACTCTGATGGTGCATTATCCTTGAGTTGTGCGCCCTTTGGCGTCATCTGGTCCAACCCATATGAGACTAGGCTCGAAGGAAAGCTGTCTCGGGTGTGGACCAATCAACTTCAGGGACAGTGCACATTATCAGAGTTATGTTCTTTAGTTTGTATTATGACTGCAGGTATTGCGGTCTATGCAAACATGACTCCTTGTAAAAAGGTGTCAGTTTTGTTGCCAGATAGAAGGGTAAAGAACCAATTATCATATTTTTACTGGCAAATGAGGTCCCCATAGTGTAGATGCTTGCCCCGAGCTCTCATACTCTGATGGTGCATTGTCCTTGAGTTGTGCGCCCTTTGGCGTCATCTGGTCCAACCCATATGAGACTAGGCTCGAAGGAAAGCTGTCTCGGGTGTGGACCAATCAACTTCAGGGACAGTGCACATTATCAGAGTTATGTTCTTTAGTTTGTATTATGACTGCAGGTATTGCGGTCTATGCAAACATGACTCCTTGTAAAAAGGTGTCAGTTTTGTTGCCAGATAGAAGGGTAAAGAACCAATTATCAGAGTGCGGGTTGTTGGCGCTTTCACTGCGCGGTCCGCGAAAACAACCGAGTCTCAATTCTAGATTTGAAGTTTTCGTGACTGCAAGGATTCATACTCTTGGTTTTTTCAGTAAAGTCACCTGATGACGGAGACTTGTGTTGCCTCCGAAACGTCGTGATTTTTTATTAAAAATTTTTATTTCATTTTTTACCTACGTGACTTTACCGAAAAAACTAAAGAGTATGAACCGAATCTCAATGGTGTAATCCATTGTCAGAATATCGCCCATTGTAATTTATATGTATTCATTAACCCCCCTCCCCCCCCTGGCCTTCACACAAGAAGGGCTCACAAGTGACATCACATCTATCGCTCGAAGAAACGAAACAGGAGGATTTCTCCACAAATCTTGCTGTCACCTGATGATGCCGGTTGTAATTACTGGCGAAACGTCGTGCACAAATTGTACATGTTGTGGGATTACTCCCCAACAAACCGGTGTGCTGTACTAGCAACGAATTGGCATGTTCAACTCACGTGACGAACCTTACGAATTGGCCGTGTCGGGTGGTGGAGGGTTTAATGGCACATTTATATTTACGCGATCTAACCCAAAAAAAAGCTATATTATGGATCAGAATATTTCTTTATACAGGAGGAAAGCAATGAGCTAGGAAGCTCGTTTTCCCCACTCAGCGTTGCCAATCGCATTTGGCAAGAACTTGCCAATATTAGAATACCCAATGATTATTTCCCGTCATTCACCAGGGCCCGTGTCAACCGCACAGCGAGGCCGTCGCCCAATCAACAGATGCAAAGCCAGAGGTTTCATTAAAACTTTCTTTATAAAAATCATTCATTTCTTTACAAGGTTGAGTTACACAATACTGTACAGAGACTAATTTACATAGTTACAATTACAGAATGAAGACGCGATGGATGGGGGGGGGGGGGTAAATAGGTCTTGGGGCCAGGTTCGATCATCACCCGACAAAAAAAAAACCCGCAGAGCGCGTTTTTACAAACTCCCCCCCCCCATGCGAAATTCGGAAATTTCAACGCAGCAGCAGCACCAGAAAGTCATTCTGCCTCGCGTGAAAGCCGCCACGTGGCTTTCCAACCTGAACATCGATCTCATCCGTTCCTATTCAAGAAGGCCGAGGCAACAAGAATTACATTTACGTGTTGATGAAACGGCTGGAGGAAAACAAAATAATGCCACATTAACTGCTTTTCGTTGACGAGTAGACGTCACCTGTAGTGTTGAGACGAGTGGTGCATGTGGAGTAGTGTCCTTCGTTTGCTCTACGGCTCAAGGGTGCTACACTTTAACAAATAATTATTATACAAGCCTGTTGTTTTTTTCTGGAGGGGGGGAGGATGTCAGAAATGTCACGGAATGCGATAAGCAACGTGGACCGTTTTCAAGCGGCGGTGACGACGATCGAGAGGAAGTATGTCGCGATGGTGGCTTGCAACGCGTGCGCGATGGGGGCAAGGAAGGGCAGCCTGCTGAGACGGACGCGAGGGTGGCACCACGGAGCGGTCGGTGGCACGGGGTGTAGACCACGAGTGGCCACGCTGGCGGCGGAGATGATGAGACTTGCGAGAGCGGTTCTTGGTCGAACGCCGTCGACTGTGTGTGCGCGCGTGTGACCTCAAGGTGCACATGGCCTGGCACAAGCGTCGTGGTGACGTCACCGCCACTTAGTGGTGAACGGCGGTTGTTGTTGTGTGACAAGGGGTAGCCCGAGAGCCATGTGGTGGTGACGGGGATGCAAGTTTCCTGAAGCCCGCCCATTAACTTCATCGCGACCGCATGCACGCACGCGCGTATGTTGAACTTCTTTCGCACTGGACGTAGCCAACCGTAGTAAATCAGAGGTGCGGTGGTAGGACAACAAACGAAACACAACAACAAGCGTGGCGTGGCGTGAAGGGAGAACGGTGGCCCCCAGGTGATGCGGAATCGATGGCTACAACAGCCACGGTGGTGACTCTCTTGACCACGTCGAAAGTTGGAGACGCTTATCGGGCAAAAAAATATGTTCGACCAAAAAGCGAAAAGGGAAGAGCAACACACGAACCCGGCCCCAAGTATCACAGGGTGATAGGTCATCGTCACACTGGGAAGTTCCATGGAGCTGTTGAGGGGGTCAGGGAGGTCAAGGGAGGTCAGTTCAAGGCACGGGTCAGTAGGTTGGGCAGTCACGGTCATCAGACAACATGGTAATTAATTTTTTGTTGTTTTATACAGGTGACCCTTAAACCCTGGTGGATGGTAACCAATAACTTACTTCTTTTGTAAAATAGCACGACGAAAACGATGCAACAGTGAGTCACAGACTGTTCATTTCATGTTTGTTACGAAAATAAACCGCTGACACGACGGGAGTCCAATTAAACTCCTTAACCCCCCCCCCACCCCTACGGCCCGGCATTCAATGCGTCTTAACTTCATTCACAACTTGGGCACGTTCCCTCTATTACAATTAAGTAGTGTACCGTAGAATTATATATATATAAAAATACTATGTATGAAGATTGAAAACATAAACCCCGACCCCATTATATAAATTAACGTACGATCTTCCCCCCCCCCCCCCCCAAAAGATGTATAAAAATACTGTACAGCATTTCTCTTCGTCCTTACAAGTCAGGTAAACCACGCGGGGGGAGACTCGCACAACACGCGGTGCGGTGGGGAGAGAGTCGGGAGCCTGAGACGCGCCCGCACGCGACGTCGATTCGCCGAGCGGGGCGCGACAGCGATTCTCGTGCCCGTGACAAACTAATCCCCGCCCGGTGTGGGATCGTAAAACACGCGGGGGCGAAAACAACCGACGGGAATGGACGACTTCCAACAGCCCGTGACCGCGAATTCTCCCCCGGGAGAGATAAAGTCTTAAGACGAATCACGCCCCCCCCCCCCCCAGCCTAAGTTGTGTCCCGCTTGTCAATAAAGTTACACGCCGGATTACAAGACGCACCTCCCAACCCAACTTTTGATTTAAAATATCGGATAAAACAGTGCGTCATAACTCCGAAGAACGTGGTACGTGGCACACGATGGGGTCTCTCTCTCTCGCCTCTTTAAAACAAAACAAACCACCAGCGAACGCAAGTGTAGCGGCGTACGAGTGTGCGACGCTCACGTGAATGCCCACGATGGGGGGAAAAAAAACAATTGGCCACCCTCTGAAACCCTTCAACAGCTCGTTGCGTCCTCCCCTCGTGGGAGCTTCGAGGGGGGTGGTGGGGGGGGGCCTCGAACTTTAGATCAGACCTGACGATAAAACTGGCGCTGGCACAGATGCCGGGCAGTGCCCCGGCGTGCGCTGCGGTAGTGGTTGCCACGCCGCCACAGGCGATCGCGTTCCAACAGAACCACGTAACCGAGAAAAACATTAAAACCGTCGGTTCTGGCCCAGTGGTTCCCCCACAGAGCTGTGAGCTGCTGCAGAGTTACGGGTCGACGCAGGGCGGACGGGCTGGGCGGGGTGGACGGGCTTGGTGGGCTGGGTGGGCTGGGCGGGGCGGGCGTTGTGAACACCAAAAATGAAAAGCAAACAACAAAGTTACAAAAAAGGGGCTCTTTTGGTGACGAACCGGGAGGGTGGGGGTGATCGTTCTGCCCTCTCCGCGTACGCTTCTCTCGGTCAGCTGCACCGAGTGGCGTGGGAGCGGGGGATGTTCAGAGGGGACCCTGCGATCGCCACGCTTGTATTCCGTCAACGCAGGGAGCCGCCGGTGTCTCGCAGCGGGGTCCCCCAAGGCTTTGGTTTTCACCGCGGGGGAGAGCGACCGTCTGTGCGGTGCCGGTGGCAGGGAGGGTTTGTTGCGCAGGGGGGGGGAACGTGGGGGTAAGGTCGCAAGGAATCTCGGAGTTGAAGGAAAACACACAACGAGCCCGCTTTGGTTCCTCGTGACAGCGCGACGATAAATACGAGCACCACCAAACCGCGGGACGCGGGCGCTACGAGTCCACGACGTGGGGGTGGCGCTATCCCCGTCTCTCCCATCTTAATTCTTTTCTCTTTACATTTTTTCCTATTATTTTTGCATTTTATATAAAATTAAAGCACGTGGTACAGCGCGTCAACAGTCTTCCATGGACGGACGGACGGAGCGACCGTCTAGGCACAGAACGAGGTTCGGCCGGCTTTCAAAAAGCGCCGGTCGACACGGAGAGAGGACAAACCAACGCCCGTTTCTCCGGTTGTCACTCGCAGTCCTGCACAGCCGGGCCGGCCGCTCTCCCCACCTCGCCCTCCCCACCCCCCGCCTCCCCGTCCCCAAACTCCAAGCCAGACCCTCCCGCTCAGCAGGAGTCCCGTGTCTGGCAACGGCTCGCGGTAGCGGCGCCCCGTGGCAACCGACGACAGTTGCCGTTTCTCCTCGAAGCAACTCGGCAGTCCCCGCGCGCAGCAGCCGTTCCGTCCACCCTCCCCGTCCCCGTCCCCAACCCAGACCCTCCCGCTCAGCAGGAGTCCGTGTTGGGCGACGGGGGCGGCGGGTAGAGCTCGAAGTAGCTGCGCTCCGTCGCTGGCGACGGCGGGCAGCCCTCGTAGCCGTTGTTGTCCTCCTCGGGCGACAGGTACTGGCTGTGCGGCGTGGGCGGCGGAGCAAAGTGCTGCGGGGGAGGCCGCCGCGGCCGCTTGGGCCGCGTGAGCGGCCGGCGCTCGGGCGCAGAGTCGCTCTCGCCCACGTCCGTGCTGTACGGCGTGGGCGGAGGGGCGACGTTGCGGCCCCGGTAGTGCCTGGACGCGAGCGCGCAGAGGGGCGGGAGGGGAGGGAGAAAGCGGAGAGAGTCGTTGGCGGTGGTGGCGGACGGAAGCTGCTGCTGCTGCTGCCCCCCGTGGCGCCGCTCTGTGACGCGCGATAAAAACGGACTGCGAGCGAATATATGCCGGTGGTGCGGATATTGGCCATGCTAACCAAATGGGATTGAAAACTCACTTCTCTAGAACTCATTTTTGTGTTTAGCTTATTGTCCTTCCACCGCACCTCCGATTAGCAAGCGAGTGCGTTAGCGAGAGAGCGGGTAGGTGAGAGTGAGCGGGTAGGTGAGAGTGAGCGTTTAAGCGAGCGAGTCGGTGAGTAAACGAGCGAGTGATCGAACTGAGCAAAGAAGCGAGCCACTTTTGAAGAGGCAAGGTGAGTGAGCGAATAAGTGGCGAGCGAGCGGGCGGGCGGGCCTCACCTGTACGAGCGCGTGGTGGAGGGGCTGTTGGAGTAGAGGTACTCGGCCGTCGTGTACTGGGACCGCACCGTCGCGGGAGACGGCGGCGGATTCAGGATCTGGAGGAAGGCGCCGGACACACGGTGAGGGAAGCCATCAAGCGACGGACACACCACGGCGAGCATGAGCGGTAACCTTTCTAGAAGTTGTTTTTAACACTTTTTATTGTTTGCACGTTGATCGTTTCTTGCCAAATGGCTGTCCGGTGAGCACACAGCAAAGCGTGTTTACTTTACAAAAAACTCCGTTTGCATAAACCAGGAATGGCCGATTGGTCATTGTCTGCTGGCAGTTGGAAAAAAAAAGCTTCTGAGCTCAACGGAATTACTGACTTGGGAAAGGAACTTCTGAACTTCTTCTATGGAAAAAAACGTTCATCTTTATTTCCAGTGCGACAAGCAAGGACCACCGAAGAATAATTTCAAAGCGACAACAAGGGGCCCTTAGGGTAGGCCTTGGTGCGGGAGGGGCCGGAGATAATTAATCATAACAACTGCCGGGTTTCCGGGGGCCACGCGATGATGGCGTTGCGTTCCCAGTGTGCACGCCATGGAGCTCGCCCGTGTGTCATACGTGTATCGCCCGTGTGTCACACGTGTATCACACGTGTGTCACGCGTGCGTCGCGGGTGCGTCGCGGGTGCGTCGCGTGACACGCACCATCGGGTAGAAAGACGTCTTGCTGCTGGTGCTGCTGGAGGAGGCGCCGGTGACGTGGTTGCGGTCGTACATGCCGGGCCCGCTGCTCCCTCCGGTGAGGCTCACGGCACTCAGCAAGCTCTTGCCGCCACGCACCACTCCTTGTGGGGGGCCAGGACGGGGGGGATGGGGAGGAGGGGTAACAGGGGTAAGAGAAAGAGAGAGAAGTGTGAGCGAGCGGCAGCGGCGGAGATAACGCGCCAAGCACTTCGGTGAAACGTGCGTGACCGGCACCCAACGGTATCCCACGGCTGGACGACGTTGGTGAGCGTGCGTAGGTGAAGGCCGGTGGCATAGACACAGGGGGTATAGAGGAAGTACGGTGCAACAATGGATGATGCTGCACTGCCGATTGCTCCCCACCACGTCGAGCAAAACTTTAAAGGGCGACGTTGAGTAAGCGAGCGGAATGGGTGAACAAGCGAGTGAGTGAGCGATCCGACGGGCACCTGCGAGCGCCGGCTGCATGGCCGGTGGCGGTGGCGGGTATCCCAGGGTTCCGTGGCCCGTGGGAACTCCTCCTCCGTTGGTCATCCCCGTCCCGTTCTGCCCCACTCCACCGTTACCGATACAGGTACCGCCGGCGCCAGGGCCGCCGCCGATGCCCACGCAGGCGTTGGCGGACGGCGCGCCCAGGGACTGGCCCACGACCGCGGCGGCGGTGGAGCTGAGCACGAACTCGGGCTGCGGGATCCCGCCCGAGACGGCCTTGACGCGCGGGCACACGACGCGCTGGCACGTGAAGTAGAGCGCCGCCAGCACGATGAGCGCCAGAGTCACGCCGATGACGGCGCCCGCGATGCTCGTCACCGGGTACTCGGCGACGCCGGACTTCTCACCGTCAGGGCCGATGGGAGCTAAGGGGTGAAGTACGGGCGGCGGGGGAGGGGGGGCGTCGGGAGAGAGGAGGTAACGCGTCAGGGCGAGCGGACGACTGGAGGCGACCTGGAGTGGGGGGATACGCGGTTCCAGATTGTTCAATTGCTGCCAGTGCTCACTGGCAGCCCCGGGTGGCCTTTTGCGCGGCCCCCAACAATACACAAAGAGTAAAAACACCGCCCATCATCGTCATCGTGCTGCTGTCAAACCCCCAATGCTTTGAAATGTGTGGCGGCTCTCGCACTGATGATGTCTTATCAGGTGAAAGTGCCCGCCCCCCCGCCCCCTCTGGACATTTGTAAAGAACACCAAATTATAGAACGGGCACTTCTCCATTATCACTTGGTTCATTTGTTACTTTATATTTCCTAGAAGAAAATACCGGTGCTCTCCGGTTCATGACGGTCCGCTCTACCGCTGAGCCACCTAGGCCGGGCATTGTGGGCAGAATTGGGAGCCACCTGCTGGCCGGGCATTGTGGGCAGAGGCAATGTTCTTACTGCAGCCGACTTCATCCGAGCTGTCCTTGCAGTCGTAGTTTTCGTCGCAGCGGTGGAGTTTCTTGACGCACTGCCCGCTGGTGCAGCGGAACTCGTCCGCCAGACACGGGTCTGTGTGCACGCGCAAGCGCACAGACGCGGACACACGCACGCACAACAAGCAAGAAAAATTATGCAAACGCATGAAATCCGCAACGCTCACCGACACGCGCGCCTTCGTTCTCCGACGTATTTAAATAGCGATGGCGTTAAGTTGCGAGCCGCAGAGTGAACAATGCATTCAAACAATACAAGTGGGATGATGGCGTAGGGGGAGGGGCCCCTTGTCCAGCAACGGACCGACAAAAGGATTGGAGTTGTACAACGGCTCCATCACGTCGGTCGAGTTGAAAATGTGCGAGAAGCTTTGTTATCTTCTGCAGCGTGCGTTCACTTCAACTTCCACCAACTAATGCCCCCGAGCCCCCTCTCCTCCCCGCTCTTTCCCTGCATTTTCTCTCCACCCAATCACTTCTCTGCTGCCGACCCTCGGCACGCCTCTTCACGTCTCCCCATTTGCTGCGCGCGCCTTCCGACCTCTCACCTCCCGCGTCGGCAGGCACGTCTGACGTCAATCGTCTCCCTCCGCCGACGGCGGGCGAGCTCATTCGTGGGTGCGCTCCTTCAGCCAATAGGGAGCCGTGTTTGCTCATCCATGTAATGCTCACGCGTGTGTCCGACCGCCCTTCCGTTCGTGCAAGTCCTCTATAAATGCACAACACGTTGTGTCTTCACGTCCGTCCACACCTAGCTAATAGTCATCTACTATCCCTTCACAAGTGCTGCTTGTTGCCGGCTGCCCGGCATTGTTGGCCTTCGGGGACTCCGTACTCAGTAAAGATGATTTACAAAATAAACACGAATTGGAGAACGCAGGGTAAGTCAGAGACATGGTGGTGACTGCAAGTGGGGGCAAGGACAGGCCGTACCTGGTAAAATAAAAAATAGTTTAAAAAGTAACCTGGGATGGGCCCCACCTGAAATCAGATGTTATTGTAAATTGACTCATTTATCCAGAAGAGGGCACACACAGAGTCCAACGACTCTTATCTCTTATCCTCGCGCCAAATGTAATATTTATTTTTATTTTTTAGACGTTCAGATCGGGGTGACTTTCACGGTGCCGCCCACCACACCCCCCCCCTCCCCCCAGCGTCTCTCGGGGCGGACTCACCGGTGCAGTCCTCCTCGTCGGACGTGTCCTGGCAATCCTTCTCCTTGTTGCAGCGCAGCGCGGCGTCCACGCACTGCCCGCTGCGGCACTGGAATTCGGCGTCCGGGTGGCACACGGGGCAATCGCTCTCGTCGCTCTTGTCCGAGCACTCGGCGTAGCCGTCGCAGCGCCACGCCAGCGGGATGCAGTCGATCTCGCCGCTCAGGCACGCAAACTGGTCCGGCGAGCACGTGGGCGGCTCTGGCGGCGGTCGACGTGGTGGTCGCGATGGTTGTTGGGGATGGTCATGGTTGTAGTGGTGACGAATGTGGTGATTGTCGTGGTGATTGTGATTTTAGTGGTGGTGGTTGTTGTTGTAGTGGTGATGATAGTTTTAATGGTGGTGGTTGTAGTGGTAATGGTTGTTAGGGATGGTCATGGTTGTAGTGGCGGAGGATTTGGTGGTGGTGATTGTAGTGGTGGTTGTAAGGATGGTCATGGGAGGGGAAAAGTGGTGGAGGAGAACACAATAACGTTTAGACTTTTAATCAACGATGTAACATTTTCAAGGTTCCTGCCTGGTTCTTCAATGCGTTCAGAGTTCCTCCGTCCTGCTCCTATGCTCCGAGTTCCAGCGTTTTGGTTCTAATGCCTTAGTTCTAATGCTTGAAGGCCCAAGGAGGCCTATGACAATTGCCAACAATTCAGGCTATCAATAAGAGCAATAATTTGTCTTTCTTGTTTTATATAAATATACGTTGAACTTCTATCACACCGTACATAGCAATACACACAACTGCGCGCCAAACCGTATGAACCTCCTTCGATTCCTGCTCGTGGTCAACATCGGAAACAAATATCTGAAGCTGCCCCTCCCTAGGTTGACTTGACAAATGCGGACGGGCGTGAGCTTTGGCCACACCGTCGCCTTCTCGCGTGCCGTGCCGGCCTAAATAAGTGCTTGTCGACAACGCTTGCCCCAATCTTCGTCTGTGCGTGCACATGCGTGCACATGTGTGCACACGTGTGCTTGCGTGCGTGCGCGTGCATGTGCTTGCTTGCGTGCGTCTCACCTCCGCAGGTTAACTCGTCCTGCTGCAGCACCAGGTGCACGGGGCAGGAGCAGCGCGTTGTGCCGTCACCCTTCACGATGCACAAGTGCGAGCAGCCTCCGTTGTCCTGTACACACGGGTGGCTCCCTGCATTCACGCACGCGCACGCACACGCACGGTGATCGGCTGAATTCCTGCCTCGCTGGATGGAGCACGGCAAATTTGCCCGTGTGACGCTCACCGTGCGACGCGGTCCATGAGGCGTGCGGTGCCAACCGTGTGTGGTGTTCCGTGCGGTGTAAAGCGTGTATCGTGTGCCGCGTGGCGCTAGCGTGTGCCGCGTGGCACTTGCGTGTGCCGCTTGCTCGTACGGTATGCGGCAGGGTCCAGCTCCTGCGCGGCGTGCAGAGCCGTCAGGTGCGATACTCGTGCCAGGATCTTGGTCCTCCCGGCGCTGCTCAGTTTCTCGGCGCGCTCGATGAGCTGAGGCTGCCTGTCGATCCAGTACAGGTACTGGCCCAGCACCGTGAGTCCCAGCGGCTGCAGCAGGCTGTCCTGCAGCAGTTGCCGGTTGGCCCCTGTGGAACGCAACGGTCAGTCGGTGGCGACGACATTAGCCGAACGCACGGCGGGGCGCGCTTGGTACAACAGGCGATACGGTTCTACGGCTAGGGAGGCGATCGGGGGGATGCGTTTGTCACTGATTATTTGCCACCGTTGCTTGGTAGACTGGTGTAAGGCGGTAAGCAGAGCCGTCCTTAGGGTACGCGGCAAATCGGGGCGGCAGCCCCGGGCCCCGGACTTTGGGGGGCCCCCACGTGCTTCGACGTCACCGTATCAGATGCAACACTTCCGGTTTAGTTTGAAGGTGTCGAAGGGAGCCCACGTGGGATTTGAGATTTGCCCCGGGCCCCACGACACGCTATGCACAGCCCTGTGGGCTAATGTACCCCCATCTCGTGTACCTCTCGCTATGGCCACACAGCCGTAGCGAGAGGTTCACCAGATGTGGTGTGACGGGAGTGTGTACGTATTGATCAGGTCGCCGGCCCGGACAGATCCGGCTGAAATTAATCCTCGGATGCAACGAATAATTGAGATATTGATTTCCAACGTTGATGAATATTCAATAAAATTAAATTCAATGTCCTGGGAATCTACAGCTATGGCTCTGTTCACAATTGACAGGAACCAGTCAGGGGGGAGAGACTCACCGGACAGGTCGCTGCTCTCGATGCGCTTGAGCTCCGAGTCGGCCCAGAAGAGGCGCCCCAGTTTGTTGTCGATGGCGAGGGCGACGGGGCGGCCCAGGCCCGTGGAGAAGAGCACCTCGCGCTCCGTGCCGTCCAGCGACGCGCGCTCGATGCGCGGCAGGCGGTCCTGCATGTTCGTGAAGTACATGTAGCTGGCGTGCCGGAGGGGGGAGCGAGCGAGTGAGAGAAGGAACGAGGGACGGAGGGAGAAGGTCAGAGCTCGGACGACTGAGTCGATTGATGGGACGACAAATGAGAAGACAATTTTTTTTTGTACAGTCATGAATTGTTCGGTAGCGCGCCCCCTAAATGACACGCTCAGTGTGACGCTGATGCCAGTGATAACGATGATGATTGCCAGTGATGATGCAAGTGATGATGCCAGTGAAGATGGTGGTGACGATGATGATGATGATGTCTCACCCCCTCTCGGGGTTGACGACGATGGCGCGGGGCCGATCATTGGGGCCCCTGAGCACAACGCCCAGCGGGCGGCCGTCGAGGCGCGTCACGTTGATGACGTTGGTGGCCTCGCACGTCCAGTAGAGCAGGCGGCCGAACATGTCCAGGCTCAGGTCGTACGGCTGAAGCTCCGCACTGGGGCTCGACAGCAGAGACAGCACCTGTGGTGGCAAATCGGGGAAGCGTTACAATTGTTACGGAATCAAACGTAGCCACGTGACAATTCAAAGCGGATTCGAACCGTTGAAAAATTGGCAGGCGAGTATGTACTCATGAGATTTGGACTTGTATACAATTTTTGTTTTCACACCGTTTACCGTTTCTCGATTTTGCACTGCTATCGTCGTTTTTTCAGATTGTTTGTTGTTGTTGTAACTTGCTGACCCGCCCCTACTGGACATCTGTGAAAGAGCTTCATAGTGCCCGGGTCATTCCACCCTCGCTGTTCCGCCCGCTTCGTCCCTACCTGCGTTCCGTCCTCGCGCGCCCGTCGGATGGCGTTCTGCCGCGAGTCGACCCAGTAGAGGAGGTGGTCGAGGGGGTCGTAGGCGAGGGCGCGGACGCTGCGCATCGGGTGGATGGGCAGCACCATGTCGGGGCTCTGCTGCTCGTCCAGCACCATGCGGCTCACGCTGCTGCGCTGGCTGAACAGCAGGAACGAGCTCGGGGCTGGGCGGGCGAGAAAGACGGGCGAGCGGGTGGGGTGGGGGAGCGGTGAGAAAGTCAGAGGGAGACACCGATGGACTTTGGCGAGAGCGCAGCGATGGATATACGTGCCACTCTTTTCTGTGGGACGTTTGTCTCTGTGTGTGGCGAATCTGCCAGTCGTCTGTCAGTCAAACCCATGGCACCTGGGTCTGTCCCGTGACCTCCTGCCAACGGGGCCTTAGACACTTCACATGGCCTCAAAGTGCACACACCTAGTGTGGCACAGGCTCTGTGGTGACGCCGCCGCTACTGAGTGGCGAACGGCGGTTGTTGCCGTCGCACGTGCGTGTCTGTGCGTGTGTTCGTGCGGGACTCACGAACGCAAGTGCGGTTGTCGGACGGCTTCAGGGTGTAGTGGGCGGAACACGCGCACGTGTACCCGCCCGGGCGCGCCAGGCAGAGGTGCGAGCAGCCCGCGCCGCCGCTGTCCTCCGCGCATGAGTTCGAGCCGCCCTGCCTAGACGAGTGGAACACCAGGATGTCCATCACGAAGTCCAGCTGCTCCTGTGGGGTGGGGGGAAGAGAGGAGAGAAGAGAAGGAGGAGGGGGGGAAGAGGAGAGAGTAAGAAGAGGTCGCAGCGTCAGCGGGTGAATGAACGATCGACTAAATGGGTGGTCACGGCAGTCAGGTTGATTGAAGAAACAGCGCCGACTAATTCGCACGTTGCCGAAATATTAACCCCCTCGCCTGGTTCCCAGGACGTGGGTTCGATCCCGACACCGACGCCTGTTGTATTTTTGGAGTTTATTCTCCACGTGGTCACGTGGATTTTTCTCCGGGTCCTCCTGTACTGCAGAGTGCGGTTACGCGAACTCCCCGACATGAGAGTGAACTGGCCTGTACCCATAGGCATGCAGTTGAGCGCCTACGAATGCTCGCTCAGAGCGAATTGGTCCCAAACAGTTTGCCAAGGCTATACACGGGGGACCTTTGCCTTTGAGGGCACCGGAATAGCCGGAGGAAACCTACGCAAGGTGGGAGGTGAGGAAGGGGTGCAGATGGAATATAACCAACTCGCTGTATTGCCATACTCGAGCAAGCCAGGAGATGGCGATCTCACCGCCCGCGGGTACGCAGGGAGTTTCACAAACTTGCGCGATCGATCTGCCAACCCCTCCCCCCTCCCAAGGTTCTGGATTGCAGCAGGCTACCGTCACGTGGCCGGCAGCGGTGGTCCGGTGACCTCGTGTGTAAGCGTCCAGTGACATTCACTCCCCGAGGGAGTGACCTGCACGAGGGCGTGCAGTTACACGAACTCGCCTACGTCACTCAAATCAATTAGGATGACGCACAGTAGAAATCATCGCCCCCTCCACCACCCTCCCCCCCCACCTACTGGGAGACTAATGCCCACGTGGGCATCAGTCACATCGTGCCCACATAGGGGCAGCTGCCACTCGGAGTGCCCCCCTTCGACTGTTTGACACGAGACGCGACGCAAAGGAAAGCGCTGGAGGGCGGCTCCATCAGAAACAAACCCATTGTTACAATTCGCTTGACGACGACGGTCATTATTGTTACGATTATTACTACTACGACTACTACACGAGGTGAGCTCACCTGTATGAGCGTGCGGTTGCCTCCGCTGGCCTTGTCGGCGCGCTCGATGCTGCGCCGGCTCCAGTCCGTCCAGTAGATGTGGTCGCGGTACTGGGTGAGCCCAAAGGGGTGCGGCAGGTCCTGGGCGATCACCTCGCGGCCCGTGCCTGCGAGCGACGGCACGCGGCGTTAAACTCGAAACTCCGAGGGGTGGGGGGGGTCGGCGGCGCGTTGTGGCGAGATGTTAACTACCTCGCCGGGTAGACAGGAGGTTGTGGGTTCGATCCCGACACGGACACCTGCTGCGTATTTCGAGTTTGCGTGTCGCTCTCCCAGTGGTGGCCTGATTTTATCTCCGGGTCCTCCGGTTTTTACCTCCCCATTTAGAATCAACACCCACGCGTTTACAGTATTTGGCTGCTGCTATAAATGTCCACGTGATGATGATAAGCCACTTAGTTGAGATATCATTTGTGGCCGGGTCGTTTTGAAAAAAACAGTAATGACCGGCGGGCGGCCGCTGGATTTGAACCGCAAACCTCCACAACGTCGAGCGGCGACAAAGAGTCACCGTTGGAGGTCACGCAACCGCCACGCAAGGTACAGGCAGGGCACGACGCGAAGCGGTGGGGTGGGTGGGTGGCAGGGGGGAGCAGCACCCACCGAGCATGTTGGACGACTCGATGAGGTTGGTGTCGAGGTCAGCCCAGTAGAGGCGCCGCTCGGCGTAGTCGATGGTGAGGCCGTTGGCGCGCCCCATGTTGCCCAGCAGCGTGACGCGCACCGAGCCGTCCATGCCCGCCCGCTCGATGCGCGGGCTGCCGCCCCACTCCGTCCAGTACATGAATCTTCACAAAGACAAAGAAGATCCCAAACGCACCTTATAGGCTCGGCAGACTGCTGCTAAGCGAGCATTGCCTAGGCAGGCCGGCACGGTACACGACGGGGGTGGTTGGCCAGGACCACGCCGGACCGCCTGTGTTTCCCCAGTGGCGATGTTTACTACTCATTTGAAGCCGAGTCGACCAAGCTAGGGAATGCCCAGAACCGGTTCACATAATCGTCAATGATGTTGGTAGTGGTCGTGAGTGAGAATCGAACTCGGGTCATCGAGTTCATAGTGCAGTGCGCTACCCGCTGCGCCACCGTTAATGTTTACGCATGCGCACACACGCACACACGCACACACACACCCACACATTTGCGAAGGGAGGATTTAACGGTGTTATGATTTACAGCGGGGGGAGGGGGGTGGGATGCGCTTGTGTTTTTTTATGCCGGCATTAAACCTTCGCACGAGCCCACGGTCGTAACGCTCGCTGTAACTTACACTCGCAATGCCGGCCGATAAGATTTATCAAAGCCAAAGCGGAGTGTCTAACTTTCGCAGTGCCCCTCGCGCCTCCATACTATAAACCGATCTTTGCCACAGGCAAAACAATAACCTTAACTCTAAAGCTACGTCTTAAAGTTAAGGTTTTTATAACAGCTACATTTTGACACGAAATCCAACACTAACATTTGTCGTCGCATTATCCTTAACAGTCATCCTACGTACATAGTAACTCATACCTTATAGCCACCTGTTAACCCACTGCTGGTAGTGGAGGTTTGTTTAAAGATGATTCCGTGCGGTGAACTATGTAGGGAGCAGTGTGCTGAGCTGTGTGAGTGAGCCGTGGGAGTGAGCTGTGTGTGTAAGCCGTGTGGGCGAGCCGTGTGGGCGAGCTGTGTGGGCGAGCTGTGTGGGCGAGCTGTGTGAGTGAGCTGTGTGGGTGAGCTGTGTGGGTGAGCTGTGTGGGTGAGCTGTGTGAGTGAGCTGTGTGGGTGAGCTGTGTGGGTGAGCTGTGTGGGTGAGCTGTGTGGGTGAGCTGTGCGAGTGAGCTTTTTTGGTGAGCCGTGTGGGTGAGCTGTGCGAGTGAGCCGTGCGTGTGAGCTGTGTGTGAGTGAGCTGTGTGGGTGAGCTGTGTGAGTGAGCCGTGTGAGTGAGCCATGTGAGTGAGCCGTGTGGGTGAGCCGTGTGGGCGAGCTGTGTGAGTGAGCTGTGTGAGTGAGCCGTGTGAGTGAGCCGTATGTGTGAGCCGTGTGAGTGAGCCGTGTGAGTGAGCCGTGTGAGTGAGCCGTGTGGGTGAGCCGTGTGAGTGAGCTGTGTGAGTGAGCCGTGTGGGTGAGCCGTGTGAATGAGCCGTGTGAGTGAGCCGTGTAAGTGAGCCGTGTGTGTGAGCCGTGTGAGTGAGCCGTGTAAGTGAGCTGTGTGAGTGAGCTGTGTGAGTGAGCTGTGTGAGTGAGCTGTGTGGGTGAGCCGTGTGAGTGAGCCGTGTAAGTGAGCCGTGTGTGTGAGCCGTGTGAGTGAGCCGTGTGAGTGAGCCGTGTGAGTGAGCCGTGTAAGTGAGCCGTGTAAGTGAGCCGTGTGTGTGAGCCGTGTGGGTGAGCCGTGTGAGTGAGCTGTGTGGGTGAGCCGTGTGAGTGAGCTGTGTGAGTGAGCCGTGTGTGTGAGCTGTGTGGGTGAGCCATGCGGGCGAGCAGTGTGGGTGAGCTGTGTGGGTGAACTGTGTGAGTGAGCCGTGTGAGTGAGCTGTGTGGGTGAGCTGTGTGGGTGAGCTGTGTGAGTGAGCCGTGTGGGTGAGCCGTGTGGGTGAGCTGCATGGGTGAACCGTGTAGCAAGCCATGTGGGCGAGCCGTGTGGGCGAGCCGCGTGTGGGTGAGCTGTGTGAGTGAGCCGTGTGAGTGAGCAGTGTGGGCGAGCTGCGTGTGGGCGAGCAGTGTGGGCGAGCTGCGTGTGGGTGAGCAGTGTGGGCGAGCCGCGTGCAAACCTCACCCTTCCTCGGGGTCCACGACGAGGGCGCGCGGGTTGTCCAGGTCCTTCCACACGAGCACCTGGCGGTGCGAGCCGTCGAGGCGCGCCACCTCGATGCGGTTGGTGCCCGTGTCGGCCCAGTAGAGGTTGCGGCCCAGCCAGTCGACGGCGAGGCCCTCGGGCGAGTCCAGCCCAAACTCCACCACGTGCTCCAGCGAGCTGCCGTTCATGTACGCTCGGCTGATCATCTGGCGCGGCGACGGGGAGAGAGAGCGCGAGAGAGGGGGGTTACGGTGGAGGCACGGGCAGCACGGGAAGGGGCGGATGGCGGAGGGATGCGTGGCGTGGATGGACAGGGTGGGATTCAGAAGAAGAAGTTTCCAACCAAAAACATCGTTTTTAACTTCAGCTGCGTGAAT
Source organism: Lethenteron reissneri (assembly GCF_015708825.2). NCBI lineage: Eukaryota > Metazoa > Chordata > Hyperoartia > Petromyzontiformes > Petromyzontidae > Lethenteron > Lethenteron reissneri. The sequence continues at coordinate 2,111,661 of NC_083811.1, forward strand.
TATTGAGTTCGGGTGAAGCGGTAAAAGGCGCAGCCCTGAAATTCCTTGCTCGTGGCGTTGCTCGCGCGAGGGCTTCTACTGTGGAAAGCTCCAGGAGCAGGTATTTGGCCTACTATTCCACACTTACGTTAAAACCATTTGCGACACCGTGTGGCCGTGGCTTGGTCGTGTCCAATAACATTTTGATCGATGGAACAATGTGAACTTGCAGACCCCATCGACAACGGAGCCACCACACCCACCCCCCCCCCTCCTGTCCCCTACTCTAAAACTAAACTAAACAATGTTTATATTTTGCCAGGTAAGGCCCACTAAGCTATACAGCTCTTCTTCTGGCCACAAACGATAGCTCAACGAAGTGGCTTATCGAGTGGAAATTTATAGCAGCCAAATACTCTAAATGCACGTTTAGAAAAGTGGAGGGAAAACCAGAGGACCCGGAGAAAGATCCACAGGACCACAGGGAGAGAGTGCCACGCAAACTCCAAATTATTCAAGCATCAGGGTCGGGATCAAAGCCACGACCTCCTGCATACCAGGCGAGGGGAGTTAACATCTCGATCATTTGGGCACCCCCCCCCCCTCTCTTCCTCCTCCTCCACCCCCCCTCTTTCTCGCACACCTTGAGGCTGATGTCGGTCCAGTAGATGCGCCCGTCGCTCACGTCGAAGTCCAGGGCGGACGCCTCCTTGACGCCGGCGAGTGGGATGGCCACGTCGTTGTGGCTCGTCTCGAGCGAGATGCGGCGGATGTCAGCGCGGCGCGAGAACAGCAGGAAGGCCTCGGGCAGGATGCAGGTGTGCATGTCGCCCAGCAGCTCCAGGCCCATGGGGCACGCGCACCGCGGCCCCACCGGCCGGTACAGGCACAGGTGGCTGCAGCCGCCATTGTCGAGGGTGCACGGGTTGGTACCTGCAAGCGGCGGCGGCCGTTTGGTGGAGGCGAGGGTCGGGGCCGGGGGGCGTGGTTGTGGCAGGATCGGAGGAGGAGAGAGGAAAGGCGACATCGAGGTCAGGAGATGCGTCGTTAAGGGTGACGCGTGGGAAGGGGGAGGGGGAAGGATTTAGTCCACAACGCGGCCCTTCCGGGAGGTAACGTACGACAGAAACCGCGAGCGCGTAAAGGGGACAAAGGAACTAGAGGAGAGAAATGGGACTACGTGAAGTCCTGGAGTGCTGGGTCACGGTTAGAGTTGTAACTGGTGCTGTTGGGGTTGCTTGGCTGGTTCGTTAAGTTGTTGGGCTCGGCGCTGCTCGAATAGTTTTGTGAACATGATGGGGGCGGTATGTCAGAATCAAGACGAAGGACTATGGTCTGGGTGGCTAGCTATGCGGGGGCAGCAATCTGTATTGGTGGTTCATTTGGTTACGGTTTAGAGGTAAGGCTGAAGTTATACAAGATAAGATCACGCCCTACAATATTCTAACCTTTCCGAACAATCCGCAGTAATTCTTCCCAAGACCCAAAGTATGTACGGCCCCTTCTCTTTTCACTTCGAAACGGAACGGAAAAAACCAGCGAACGGATCTTCGTTTCAAACGCGTTCCACACCTCCCAGCGGCCGCGTGCCGGTGGCCTTGAGGCCCATGAGGTCGGGCAGCTGCTCGACGATGACCTCGCGCACCAGCGTGCGCTTGTGCACGCGCTCGATGGAGCGCCGCTGCCAGTCGGTCCAGTAGAGCCAGTCGCCCAGCAGGCTGAAGCCGAAGATGTGCGGCAGCTTGTCCTCCACGAGCACCTTCCGCCCCGTACCGTCCACGCGCATCACCTGCGCAGGCGACGGGAACAACGGCAACAATGAAACACAAAGATCGAGGACTGAAGGAGCGGGAGTTCCACCGCACCTCGCAAATACGTTCCACGGTCCGCCAGATCCACGGCCTGCCCGAACGGTAGCCCAACCCATCTGCCTGGTATTAGGTGAGAATCAGAATCTTTATATATAGAATGGCGGAATCCAATGAGTTGTGAAAATATTTTTCAGAGAGGTGCTCCAGTAGGTTTTGCCCGTGTCCAGTTGGGCTATGTGGATGCCACTTCCAATGCCCGTGTCTCGGTGGCCAGCCCTCCTAACTCCTGCACCCACATCCTACGTGGCACAATCTTTATGCTGCCTTAAAAAAAGAAAAACGTACCCACCACATTCTCCCTTCGGACTTCCGCACTGCTCTCATCTCATCTTGCCACAAACCTCCTAGCATCCATTGCAGACGCTTGTGCTCAAATGCACGCAATTTACTTTCACGAAGTGCTTGGTCTTTATCTCTCGGAAACTAAACGGTGACACATCAGAGATGCAGCACTCCCACCTCAAATAGCCCTTCCTTTACACTCAAGACTTCATCGTTTTCGCCTTACAAAAAGCGGCTGCGTATAATCGCTTGCGTCTTTGCATTTACACGATCCGGGTACACGTGCCGCCCCCATTTGGTAAATCCACTGCTGGATGAAGGCACCCTCCTATGCTGTGCAGGTCGTGGAGGTCGTTTGACCGTACAGTCCGTTCTATAACGCCGCGTGGTGTTTTCATCACGCGATTTGGATATATGACGCGATGAATGTATCGGGGAACACATTTTTGAAAACACGGACAGGAACTGGATATATCGCACCTCTAGTGACCAGAGCTACGTCACGCGAGTAGGAACAAGCGGTCGTATGGCTGCCTTGGGGAGTAAGCGTCATCATCACACAGGGCATTGGGATGCTGCTGGATACCTCTAGATTCTACCCACGCGCCTCAGTCTCTGTCCGGCCTGCGCACGCATCTCGCGTGTTATCGTGGACCGTGCTTTACCCCCTATATTATTTATTATAACGCGATTGCTCCATAATGCGGTGTTCTTCAGGAAGGCGACTACCGCCGTGCTACAGGAGAACAGGACTGCACTTCGCCACGCTGGGCAGTGCAAGTTTCACTTCCTTATTAAAACACGTGTAACAAAAAAAGCCCATAAACGGCCGAGGTTAAATGAGGTTCCTTCAAAGGGCTTGCGATTTGATGACATTGCAGCAAACTTTTGCTGGATAATCTGTGTACCAGGCGTTTCCCATGAGTTTGTTTGAGCCCAAAAACAAACAGAAAGGGACCGCATGATCCTGACTAGCTTGCTGCCCATAAAGGAAAGCAGCCATTTGAAAAGCAAACATAAGATTAAATTGTCCACCAAAACAATTTAAAACAATTGTAAACGGGCACAACAATGATAATAATATTAACAATAATAATAATAATGTCGTTCCATCTGATAAAAGCCTCGCGAAGTCTGCGGAAGCTTTTTCCGTGCTGTATCAAACACATTTTTAGGCAGAATGAAAAGCAGTTGTGGGCCTTACGAAATCAAATGACGGGCCACACAAAATGTGGTTGTGGGCCGTATCTTGGCCTGCGGGGGCCATCGATGCTCCCCCCGCCCCTGTTTGGCCTATTACTGCCGTACCCCCCCTCCTCGCCCCCCCCCCCCCACCCCCGGACAACCGCAGCCAACTGCAGCCCCTCTGCAAAACCAGCACACGAGCGCTCGCGCAAAACGCACAAGGGGGCACACGGGCGCGGGCACACGGGCGCGTGCGCGCGTGTCCAACCACCCCCACCGTAAAACCTGGAGCCGATTTCGCGACAATCTGTTACTGGTTAACGTCCGTCCGTCGTGGTGGACGGGGGAGAAAGTGGTAAAAATGGGACCCCAATGCCTGGGATGTTTGTGTGCTTTGGCGTGCTGTTTGGAATGCTAGCATGTGGGAGGATGGGGAAGGAGGGGTGGGAGTGGTGGTGGTGCGGACGGGGGTGGGGGAGGCGGGGGGAGTCTGCTGCTGTGGCGGTTTGGGAGTGCGGCGGGATGGGGGGGGGGGGCATTTAACTTTTAGGTGACCTCTATTCGTTCTTCTTACAAACTCATAAAACTCCGCTGCCGATTTCGAGAGCGGACCGATGCAGGAGGTTTTCTTTGAGAGGGGCTACGGCCGAACGGGGCATCCCCGGCACATTTGTCGGAGCGCACGCCATCAAGCATCGCGGCCGCCTCTGGCACCGCCGCAGAGGGTCAGGTGACCAAAGCGACGGAACAACAGCGCTGTTGCCATGCTGAAGGCGTTCCTCTCTCACACCCGATTAGCGCAGCAAAGATGCTTGCGGACGGATAAGCATCGGTGACGGGCGAGTTTCTAAGTGGCCGTGGGCCATGTCTTCCCCAATCCTGGGTTAAGCGAAGACATGACCAAAAGAAACGGCTCTTATCTTGCAAGTCCAGGATGCGCAAGCTGTGCATCCTGGGCTGTCCTACAGGAGTGTGAAAACTTCACGTGGGGGTGATGAAATTTGAAGTGACTTTCAGGCACACAGGGCCACGGGCACGCTCGAGTCACACCAACGCATCATTACACAGTCATCACGGCACCGTTCTGATGTCATCACAAGAGCACTACGATGACAATCGTGAAACTAGCATGTCCATGTTCATTGATCGCTCCGCTTTCTATTTGCCTTTCGCTTTGTGTGTGTGCCGGTTGTTACCACGTTGACGTACGGACATTGCCGTTTGGCCGGTGTCGGCCGCGAGCGGGGACTGAACTCGGGATGGCTGGGTTCGGAGCGCCGCGCGCAAACCGACTGCACGGGCACCACACAAAGTTAAACTAACGCTCACGAGCGCTCGCAAGCGAGGTCGCACCTCTCGGCAAACGCCCGATGGTGCTGGATGCAATCGCCAGCGAAACGGCGCGTAGAAAATGTTTAAAATGTATGATTGCAACTACTAAAACTATTACTCTTGAACAATTTCTGTTATTTTACCAGTGTAAGGCCCACTGACGTGACCTGGCCACAAAGGTTCACTCAACGACGTGGCTTATCATGTGGAAATTGATAGTAGCCAAATACTCTAAAACGCATGTTTATAAATGTGGAGAGAAAAATCGGAGGACCACAGGGAGAAGGTGCAGGCGTCAGGGTCGGGATTGAACCCACGACCTCCTGTATACCGGGCGAGGTAGTTAACATCTTGCCACCATGGCACCCATAAACACTCCGGTTAAACTGATAAACCCAATCAATTGGCGTATTTGCCTCACGACGTGACAACGTGGGCTCGACCGGATTTGGAGGGTGGTGGGAGTGTTTCAGTTAATAATTGGCATTATAACCCACACAACGATTTAATCCCAAAATAAACTAATTATGAATTGTACATACCGTACTTGAGCTAGGTGGCTGTGGTATAACTGTGGAAAAGTTTTGGAGATGAACATTTTTAGTTGTGGAAACTGCATAAAAAATGCTCCGAATGATGGCCAAAACGATAAGGCGGACGCCAAAAGGTCATTGCTCGATTAAAAAAATAGCAGCGGATTACTAAAAAATGCGTGCTGTGGTTTAATAAAAAAAAATCTACAGAACCAAAAAGCAAGGGCCACACGCACACACACACACACGTGCACACAGACGCAAGCATGTAGACAGACACACACACACACACAAAGGAATGCATACAAACACAGGTGCGTACACACATCGACAATGACAGACAGTTGCACAGACAGTTGCACAGACACACAAAGACAACATTTCCCAGCATAGCTACGTAGACGGTCAGGGCAAGTGCTGTTACCGAGCGTCTATTCAGGCCAGCACGGCGCACGAGGGGGTAGTGTTGACAGCACCACGCCCGGCCACCTTCATCTCCCCAATGTATATACAACGCACCACATACTCTTCATTTTAAGGGGGCGAGTCGACCTAGGGGAGGCCCAGGAACCAGTTCGGATATAGCTCGCCACTGCCATTAGCCACAGCCGGGAATCTAACCAGGTTTACAAGTTCGTTAGTGCCGAGTGCACATACCAATGCACCACCGTTGCATGTCTTGTGCTCTCGAACGAGAAAGCTACGCAGCCAGTAGCTTTGGATGTGTTCAAGTCTCCTCCCCTGTCCACGTGCCCCCTCCCCGCCCCCCTAGGAGGTGGGGGGGGGGGGGTGAGCAGCCTCTGGCGCCAGAAGGAAAGGCCCCCCCCCCACAACACCACCATCCCCCACCCTTCCCGAAGTTTCCCCGGCCATCTGGACGGCATCACGTGACTAATTGGCGACGCGCGGTGGCAAGCGGTCAGCCCAAGACGAGGAGCCGAGCGGGTCTCGTCGTTAGCCGCGACCTCTGACCCTCCCGACCCGGAGCGATGCAGAAGTGAGGCAACGAAGCAGAAAGGACCCACGAGTCAAAGTCGGCACTCCCAGATTTGTGGCGTTCTCATGGGAATCGCGATCGAGAACTCAGTTCGAGGGAGGCGGCCCTGTCACCACTTTGTGGACACGTCACCCGTCTCGATGCGAAAACCCCAGCAGCAAATTGCGCGCTTCCGAGTTTGGCAGTCGACGTTCGGAGCCGACGACGACCCTGAAAGGAACGGCGCTGCCTCGGTGGCCGCCCCCCCCCCCCCCCCCTCACAGTGATTCATAGATCCACACGAACACGGGGAGAGAGACACGCAAACTCCAAATATACAGCAGGCGTCGGTGTCGGGATCGAACCCACGACCTCCTGAATGCAAGGCGAGGTAGCTAACATCTTGAAATCGCGGCGCCTGGCCGGATTTCCCTTTTAAAAGTGCGGCCGCAGATTCCACGTGCAGATGAAGGAGGGGGGGGAGCTCGGCTCCGACCCCCCGCCACCGCATGAGAAACCAAATTCAATCAACATCACCAGACGGCACGGACCCATTAAGGGCACAGGAAAACTACCTTCTGTTGCCTTTTCCTGCAATTAAGTGGACTCCCTCCCGTTTTCTTTCTTCTCTCCTCGGAAGTCGACGAACAGGTGTTGCCGCTAAGGTGGATGAAGAGGCCCACTGAAGCCACTTCGGGCGAAAACCAAAAAAAACTCATTCTGCCGAGCTCATCCCTCTTGGGGACCATTCTCTTCAGCGTGCAGGGTGGTGCAGGGTGGTGCACCGCTCGCCACAGCGGGGACAGGGGGGTTACTAAGGAAATAATAAAAATTAATTCTAATTTATGTATTTGTGTGGCGCACTTCCACTCATGTCTCAAGAGAGACGAAGCAAATCGGAATAAACGGACTTAAGAAGATGCGATAGCCGAGAGCGCACTACCCAGACAGCGCCCGGACATATTAAGGGGGGGGGGGGGGGGGGTGTGGAAGGGAAGAAAATAAATAATCGATATTTTACTTTGGGTTTTCAGAACTTGGGCCGAGTCAAATGCCTCTTCAAAGACTGACTGCAGAGGCCCGGGAAGGCACAACGAACGGGGTTCATTCAAGAGCCTTTCCCAGAATTGGATTCGGGAAAAAAATAGCGCCTAAGTGGGTGGGAATGTAGAAAACCCTTGCTCAAAAATGTGCTGTGAAGAAGAGCCATTGCCAATGAAACATCATCTGCTATATATTTTTGTTTACTTTTAAAGACACGCAGCTGTTACTATGAACGAACGCGTTGAGTTTTCTTTGTTGTTATTATTTGTGCTTGTGCGCCACTGCCAATGCAGCAGCAGTCACTGAAATAATTTGTTCAAACCTTGCTTTGCTTTGTTGGCCACATGGTGCCTGTGGCTGGGGCAGGGTACGGAAATTCCAAATGGAAGGCCGGGAGTTCGAATTCTGGTCGGAGGTTGACTCGATCCATCATCACTCCGAAGGTTAATAAACTGAGAACCAATTTGTTGCAAGTCGCCTTTCACTATTTTTTCTTTTACCAGGTAAGGGCCCACCGAGCTGCTACATAGCTTTTTTTCAGAAGCGACCTGGCCACAAATAATCGCTCATATAAGTGGCTTATCGCCGTATGGAAATTTATATCAGCAGCCAAGTACTCTAAACGCGCGATGTTGTTTCTAAAATGTGGAGGGAAAAACCGGAGGACCCACGCCGCCACGGGGGGAGAGAGAGAGACACGCAGACTCCAAGTCACCTCTCATTGTATCACAGTCGCAGTGGTAGCCATGAGAGGAATGCGACATTTCTACCACTAGGTGGGCCGTGATTCGATCTGAGAGTTGATTCATTATTTTTCATCTCGTCCGAACCGTCTGGTGTGTATGGTCGCTTGCTTTTTTTTGTTCCGTCTCATTTTCTCCATCAGCCTGAAGCGGATTCTTCGGGGCAGAATTCGACGCATGCATCGCAAGTTTATCGATACATTTAAAATCAATCAACTGACGAATAATCGCACGCCGAGTTTCTGGGAGTGTAACAAGATGCTTTTGTTTATCAATGAATATCGGTCATTTTAAGCTCGCGACGGATGAATCGAACGTGACCCGCCCGACCTCGTGACATCTCTGAAGCCAAGCTGGAGAGAGCCTGGACAGCACGTGGACGAGTGACCAGCACAGGGCTCGCACGGCAGGGTTACGTTGCCCATTGTTGCACTGCACTACGTCTACGCCCCAACGTCAATGGATCCCCGCCTTCACCAAACCAGCGCACTGAGCAGCGGCAGTAAAGTGCGCGCTCAAACACGACTCGCACGGCATGGGGACTCTCTCTCTCATCCAGCAGCGGATCGACCACGGGGGCTGCTACGTATGACACGTTCCGGCCGCGTCGTGCCGCTTGGCGAACCAGTCCAGAGCGTCGTTTCGCCGAGTCGCACACACCGGTGCCGACGATCTTAACGGGCAGCGGCAAAACCTGGCGTTTCCTGCAATTTGCCCAGCGTCGTGTGATGGGGAGGGGTGGGGGGTGGGGAGGGGGTGGGGAGGGGGTGGGGGCGTGCCAGTGACCCCTCCCTTCACCATTCTTCCCCAGCCCGCCGGCAACTGCATGCGGAGTCGCAATGAGCGATTAGCCTCAAATTACCAGCATGGAACGCGACCACTACAGCTACCTAACAACCGCTGCCACCAGGTGAAAGGGAGGCGAGGCAGACCGGTACGCACACGGCTAAACCACATGACGCATCGTTGTCGTCAATATGTTCACGGAAGGGCGGTCCAACTAATTAGGTAAAGCTCCATCAACATTTCAAAACCACCCCCAAGATTCATCGTCATCATTATCATCAGCCACATTCTCTGCACTGTTTAGGTGAAGGCCTCCCCATAGCCGTCGCCATCATTCATGGCAGTATACGATGAAAATGCTAGAATATGGTGCAGTTAGCGAGCTTGTTAGTAGTTGGGCTGGGGTATGGATGGTTCATTCGTTAGCACTGGAGCTATGCACTTTTAAATCTAGATGGAAAACTCATTTCTTCTGAACTGCTTTTAGTCTTTAGTTTGTTGTCCTTCCCACGCACCTCCAGTTAGCACGGTTGGCTACGTATGGTGCGCAAAAGAAGTTCAGCATACATTTGGTTGGGCTAAGGTCCAGTTAGCTAGCTTGTTAGTATTTAGGCTAGGGTCTGGCTGGCTCGCTTATTAACGTTATGGGCAGGGGGATATGAGATCGTGTTGGTTGGTATGCCCTCTGCTTCAACAATCCACTGCTCTCCCCCATTACCAACGTTTGGCCCTTTTACGCTTTTCACTTCTGGTATTCTCAGCAACCTGCCAACGATCACAAAAACAAGCGCACATTCACACACCAGGGACGACGCCACGCACAGACAAATCCCCGCGATGGGCTTCCACACATCTCTGACTCCATTTGCCATCATCATCGTAGCCACCATCAACTGTGATCCTATCCGCCGCTGGATTATTCTCAACCCAACCCGTCGCCATTCCCCAAAAGTTCAGAATATTCATTCTAAAGGTTTTTGGGTTCGACCGCGTAAACATGTGCCATTAACCCACCACCACCACCAATAATAATAATATTGGGTCGCGACAGCCCAAGTGTCAAAAAATGACTCCACAGTCTCGCGATGCCACAATTCCAACGGGCACCGGGCCCGCGAGCCAATCGCGATCGCTCCTTCTCCCACCGCTCACGTCCTCTCGGTCGCGTTCCCCTTCTTCGTTGGCTGCCGCTCTTCGGCTGTCGTCTGTCTCGCCCACCGGAGGGTGTCCCCGTGCCCTGATCTGCCCACGACTCTAAACGGCTCTCGACAGTCAAACGTCTCCAACTTGCGCAAGTCCTCTGATATCAACTACCTGGCCTGGTGCACAGGAGGTCGTGGGTTCAATCTTGACGCATGCTGTCTAATTTGGAGTTTGCACGTCTCTCTCCCCGTAGTCGCGTAGATTTTTCTCCGGGTCCTCCGGTTTTTCCCTCCACATTTCGAATCAATGTGCGTTTAGAGTATATGGCTGCTATAAAATGTCTACGTGATAAGCCACTTCGTTGGGCCATCATTTGTGGCCAGGTTACTTCTGAAAGAGCTATACAGCTCAGTGGGCCTTACCTGGTAAAATAAAAATAGTTTAGTTTATAGTTTTTATAGATCCGTGTGCTCCCTCTGTCTCTCGGTATAATTGTATACATTGTTGTACGGTATTAAGAATAATAAAGATGATAATAATAATAAAATCTAATAATAGATCCAAGCATAAGGTCACGTGCCCTAACACAAAACAACTTAACAGCGTATGCTACGTTGTATTCTGTGTGTTTCACAATGCAGGGTAACAACGCCCATGTTTTGCTGGCACGGATCATTGGCCGCACAGCAAAACATTTCCCGGCTACAAAATGCAGTGCGTCCAGAGGGGGGGGGCGGGGGGGTGAAGAAAAAATTCATGTAAAAAATAAAAGAAAGGAACAGTAACAACACCAAACACAAAGATCCCCCGTATAGCCTTAAGAGATTGTTGGGGCAAGTGCTGTTGGCGAGCACATGTGAAAGCCAGCACGGTACACGAGGGGCTGGGTGGCCAGCACCACGCCCGACCACCTTTGTCTCCCAGTGGCGATGTTTTATACACAGCCTACGAGAGCCCTTCATCCGTCGGTGGCCGTGAGCGGGAATCGAACTCAGGTCGCCGAGTTCGTAGCAGGGCAGCACGCTCACTGCTACACGACCACTCCCCACAAGAATCGTAACAATAACACACCAACAACAAGGGATAATAATAATAAGTGTGTTCCAGACTTAAGTGGTGCGTGACAAGAAGCAGCACGGGAAGTGTTTAGGAACATGCATTGGGGTTATTTGGCTGCTATAAAGTCCCACATGATGATAAGCTACTTTGTTGAGCCATCTCTTGGGGCCAGGTCGCTTCTGTAAAATAAGGTAATAAAGCTTAGTGGGGGCTTTACCTGGTAAGGTATTTTTTTTTGTTTGTTTCATTAGTTATATATATGATTTGTTTAGCTTTCCTACACTTTGCACTCCTATCGTGTTTTTGTATTGTTTGTTGTTGTAACGTTCTGACCCGCCCCACATCTGCGAAAAGAAATTCATCGCCGATTGGCTTCCTCCAGTATGAATAAATATTGCGACACCGTTTAGAGCTGGGCACGGCGGTTGAACACGGTACGGATGAGACGAGTCGGCCGACGGGAGCGAGCCGTCAACACTGTGTCACGTGACAAAAGCATCCCTTTAGATATCTCGCAGAGAGGGCAACGACCATTCGCGTCAAACAATGGCCCATGGAAGCGGATATCGCAGAGCTGCGTCCGACTTCTCGCCCGCAAGTCCTCGCAGCGGTTACTGGCTAGCAGTCGAACAAAGACGGTCACCGCATCGCGCACTTTCAGACGCGCTCTTGCGGACCGCCTTGAACGCTCTTCCTTCCGATATTAGGAAGCCAATGGGAGCTGTGCATTCTTACGTCTGGATTCAAAACACATTTTTTTTAGAACCTCCTTTTCTATTTAGTTTGTTGTCCTTTCCCCGCACCTCTGATTTAACACAGTTGGCTAGGTACGGTGCAGAAGAAGTTCAACATACATCCACATTTTCCGCGGTGTTTACCACTGTCTGGTGGGGACCGCGCGACGATCGGCCGATGGTGCGATCGAGTGGCGAGCATCGGATTCCGCACGTGTGCGTGACGCTACGCTCTTGTTCGATTGACTCGTGTTGCAGGTCTGTGCAATTGGTAGACACAGACGCGATGGGATAGAAAGTAGATTCTTACATCACACTGCAACCTTGAATCACGATAAAAACCATTGAATCGCAGGGGGAGGACGTGGGGGTTGGATCAAATGCCCCCGCCAGGCCTCTCGCCAGCTCAGATCGGCACTTGGTATCAATCGGGCAGGAGGTAGCGAACACGCGAAGCGAGCGACGTCCACTCACGGGGGGGGGGGGGGGGTTTCTGGTTGGGGGGGGGCCGCAACCGCCGGTAACGTTTCGTTTGCGGGGGCGTCTTAATTGAGCGGCACCCGCGGTGTGGCCGTTGTTCCGTCCCGGTGGGAAACGTTGGCACGCCCGTCCCGCTCGGCTCGCGCTCGCACACCCACACACCCACATTCCTGCCGGCCGACTCGGCGAGCCCTCGCTTTAAACGAAACCCAACGCACGCAGCGAGAGAGAGAGGCCGAGAGGGGGGAGAGAGAGAGAGAAACCCAATGCGCGCAGAGAGAGAGAGGCCGAGAGGGGAGCGAGAGAGAGAAACCCAACGCAGGCAGCGAGAGAGAGAGGCCGAGAGGGGAGAGAGAGAGAGAAACCCAACGCAGGCAGCGAGAGAGAGAGGCCGAGAGGGGAGAGAGAGAGAAACCCAACGCAGGCAGCGAGAGAGGCCGAGAGGGGAGAGAGAGAGAAACCCAACGCAGGCAGCGAGACAGAGAGGCCGAGAGGGGAGAGAGAGAAACCCAATGGACGCAGCGAGAGAGAGAGAGGCCGAGAGGGGGGAGAGAGAGAGAGACCCAATGCAGGCAGGACAGCAGAGGGGAGAGGGGGTGGGGGTGGAAAAAAAACCTCCACTATTTTTGCAGGCAGAGCGTGTTTTTTTCCCTCTCTCTCAAAGCTTTATATTTCTTAATGTGCTTTAAGAACCACGTTCAAGGCCTTCTCCTCCCCGCTGTTAGGCAGCATTCCTTCTGCCCGTTCCCCCCCCACTCCCGGCCCCCACCGCCACCCGACAGGCCCTCCCCTTCCCGCCCTCACGCCACCGACAATACGGCGCGCTAAGATTAAAGAAAGATTAAAAGGGACGTCGCTGGAGGACTGCCAAGCAGACAACACCGAGGGGTTGAGGGTGGAGCCGGAGCAAGCAGCGGCGGCGTGGAGGGGGGGGGGGATAAGGAGGAGGAGAGCGAGAAAAAAAAATCTTTGCCAACAAGCAAAGACAAAACTAACTCCGCGCAGAGCTAAAGGACATGACGGGCAAAGACATCTTCCGACCAAATGGCCTTTTTAGCAAGGCGGGCGAGATGGCGCGAGCGGACTTCAAAGTTTGCCGGCGGGCGGACTGGAAAGACTTTGGCAGAGAATATCAAAAGGGAGCGAAAAACTGAAGCGAGTTTGGCTATTTTAGCTCCAGCCACTCGCGGCATTCCCCAGAGCTCAATGGCCTTGCTCCCAAGGTCCCCCACCCCCCACTGCCACCCCCCGCCCCGGCCCCCCACCGCACACAACCCCCCTTCTTCTTTAGCCTGGAATGCGGGTGAAGAGAGGGACAACGGCGATATGGGAAGCGTCGGTCTGAGGAAAAAGCGCCGCTCGGAACAAAAGTTCTCTCTGTTTGATTGGTCGTTTACTCCAGGAGAAAGGTCACTGAGGTCACCGCTCTCCCAGCTCCCACTTTACTCCCAGTGAATGGAGGAGAGGGAGAGACCTTCCCTCGGCTGCCTACTCGGCCCAGCCTCACCGCCACCGCCCGCTCGCTCACTCGCCCGCTCGCTCACTCGCCTCCCAGGCCCAGTGCACTCAACGCCGTCGCTCTCCCAACCCTCCCCCCCCTCCCCCCACCACCACCCAACACGACCGCCCATGTCTGTCCTGCCACAACCGCACCGGGGTAACTGGGCCAAACAAGGCAAGGATGCCGACAGACTGTGACAATAAGGTGCATTTGCAATTCCTATGACAGGCACCCACGGTGTGGGGGTGGGGGAGTTGGTGCGTGTGGGAGATGTAAAAAAAAGAGCGGAGCAGCTTTCTACCGCGGCCTCCGTAAATCTCCGAGCCCTGCAGCCCCACGAGCTGACGCCGGAGTGGCCTGCCATCGCTTGCGTGCCATTTCCTATTTAGTTTGCCTTTTTACGAAAACGTCCACTGGCTCGCTTGTCCGCGAAAACGCTAAAGCGACGGGACGCCGACCGCGAAGCCTTTCCCCAAAGTGGCTTTGAAATTAATTAAAATAACCAGACTTTTTTACGGCCGGAGGCATCCACCAGAAAATGCTAAAACTGCAACATTTCCCGTGCGCGTAATTTTTTTTTATCTTCGTCGCAAATCATTAGCGAGCGCTGGCCTTGATTCCACGTGTTTGCGAATGTTTATTTCCGTCGAATTTATTGGCGAAAATATGCCGACGTTTAACCCATCACCGTCGGCGTGGCAAATCGCCAAGGCGTTGGGCGAAGCACTGCGGTTGTTTTGCCAAGTTGGGAATGTGGCCCGATGTCTTTTCGTCTGTTAAATTATCTTTACAAAGTAAAAAAAAATGAAAATAAAATGCCACAGTGAAAACAACCTTCAGAGAAGGAACAAGAATAATGACAATAATCATCAGATCCTTTATTTATCCAGGGAAACCACCATTGAGTCTCAAGCCTTCTTTGTGATGTTTGGCCAATTTCATTATTAGTTAGACTTCATGTGTGGCATGAACCACCCGGAGAAAACCCAGCACACCCATACAAGGGGGTGACACTCGGGACTGCCATCTCGAGGCCAATTCGCAGGCCGCACATCTCCAACACCTGGCAAGTCCAGGCGGTCACCCATCGCAGTACTACCCAGGCCACGCTTCGCTTCCATGACGTGACAACATAGGGCAGCAACGCGCGTCCTATATCCGAGGACGATTTTAAAATTCGCGACCCAAAACGAGGGTGTAAACGCTCAACGCTCCTAACAGATGAACTCAAGAAACCATTGCTAAACTACACGAACCTCGCCGCCCAATCGTGAAACGCCAGGCAGCCTCCCATCCATGCATGCACCAGGCTCGACACCTGCTTAGCTTGAGATCCAGCCACTGTGTGGCTACCACCCGAGCACGCACGCACGCACGCGGCATTACGGCTCAGAGCAAAAATGCGAGCGGCTTTTGTGTAATAACAGGGACCGCGGTGGCGCAACGTTCCTCCCCCCCACCCCCCGTCGTGTTTGGGAGCGTGGGGGCCCCCGGTGGGCGTGACGGCCGTCGCCTCCTTCCCCTGCCGGCAGCCAGCCCGGGCGTGGCGACGGCTTCGGCCAGGGCCAGCCACAGTGCAGGTGTTGCACGAGCGCCGGGGTAATTGTGGTGGCGGCGGCGGCGTCATCGCCGCACCTCCCTCCCTCCCACGCCAATCAAAACAAGGATGTTTGCTCAACTGAGAAAGCCGAAACGGACCGCCGCTCGCTCGTCTCCCCGCGTTACAAACGACACGGTAGCCGCGCGCCGTGACGGCGTTGTTTGACGTGACTCCGCCGCTAAAAGCGTCCGGGTACAAGTACATTTTTTCTTTATTTCTTTCTCTCCTCTCTCTACACCTTTTTACTTGAAAAAAGGCAGCGGTCGAGTAGCTATCGCGAATCCGGCCACCCGAGTTCAATAACCCAACCACGGATAACGTCAGTGGCGGGTGCTTATCGGAGCCGGTCTCCGCTCTCCTCCTACCCCCTACCCCGCACCGACCAACCTGTTCACCAAAGCGCACGAATGCGTGTGACAAAGTACGGCGAAAGTAAAACCCCGCGATCGACATGGCATACGGAAGCCTTTCATCCATCGGTGGCCGTGAGCGGGAATCGAACTCGGGTCGCCGGGTTCGTAGCGCACCGAGCTAACCGCTACACTACCGCTCCCCCTCCCTGCCACACTTGCATGCACAGAGAGCGAGAGAGAGAGCCGCACCTCAATCTTGTCGGTCTTGGCATCGCCCCAGTAGATCTTGCCCTCGGAGTAGTCGAGGGCGAGGCCGTTGGGCCAGCCGAGGGAGGTGTTGACCAGCACCGATCGCTCCGTCCCATCCAGGTAAGCCCGCTCGATCTTGGGCATCTCTCCCCAGTCGCTCCAGTACATGTAGCTGCACGGCGGCGCGACGGTGGACACGCGACACACGTGCAAATGAGGAGCAGAACCAAAATGCACAATTGCTCGAGTAACAGATTCGGAGACGGTGTGGGCCTGCAATTGCTTGATTACACCAATTGCTGGCGGAAAAGTGGCTTTAAAGAGAGCCCCTTGGAGAGGGCGTTTGGCCTACTCTTTCATGCTGGCCAGACACCTTTGAAGTGGTGAGAGTTTCACATACTTAATAATACTGACTGTGGTGAACCAATTTATACTGCTGGGTGGACAGAGGCATTGGGAAGGTTGGAGGAGGGTGGGGGGATTTAAGAAACTTACACCGGGTGATTAGCGCGGGTTGGTTACGTACGGTGCGAAAGAAGTTCAACATACATACGTCGTTGCAAGGGCAGCGGCGTCAACGACCGCCTGGCTTCACCCGCACCACTCTCCTCCCGCACCACCCGCCCCCCGCCCGCGATTCGCGTGACCCTCACTCACCCGGCCATGGGGTCAAGGACGATGGCCCTGGGTTCGTCGAGCCCGTCGCTCACGAGCACGCGGCGGCTCGAGCCGTCGAGGCGCGCCACCTCGATGCGATCCGTGCCCGTGTCGGTCCAGTAGAGGTTGCGCGCCACCCAGTCCACGGCGATGCCGTCGGGGTGTTCGATCTCCAGCGAGACGAGCACCTGCGGCCCCGCAAAGAGGTGTAGGGCGAGCGTCAATCGCACCGCACGCGTACCACCAAACGCGGGACGGTTCAATTCCAGTTACAGACTGGCCAAGGCTGCCAGGTAAGAGGGTGGGGGGCCGGGTGGGTAGGCGGGCGGGCGAGCGAAGCGTGCGGGCAAGAGAGCGAGCAGGTGAGGAAGTGGAAAAGGGGGCGATCAAGCTGGTGACGGGACGTGCGGGCGCGTGAGAGAACGAAAGAGCAGGTGGCTGGCAAGCAGGCGGGCGGGCGGGCAGGCAAGTGGGAGAGCGGAAGTGCGGGCTGGCAGGCGAGCGAACGAGCGGGCGAGAGCCAACGGACGAGCACGGGCGCCGTCGCCGCACCTCGCTGGCGGAGCCGTCGAGCCTGGCGCGTCGTATCGTCTGGGCGTTGTCGTCCGTCCAGTACACGTGACCGCCACCTTCGCCGTCAGGGCCGGCGCCAGCGGCGTCGTCGCGCGGGTGGCGGTCGACGACGTGGTGCTCGCCCGGGTGGAAGTCGAGGGCGATGGCGTGGCGCACGCCCTCCAGCGGCAGCATCACCGCCGTGAAGTCCGGCGTGTCCAGCGAGATGGTGCGGAGGTCGGTGCGTCGCGCCAGCAGCAGCAACTCCGCGGGGCCTACGTCACGCACGCAGAGACAAAGATCCCGCGGTGTAGCCTTAACGGAGTGTTGGGGCAAGTGCCGTTCGCGAGCAGCACCTATGAAGGTCCTCGTGGTGTTGTTTACACATCGTAACAGGTATTCATTTTAGGCTGAGTCGACTTAGTGGAAGCCCAGAACCTGTTCATACTCGTCACTGGTGTTGGCCGTCAGCAGGGAATCGAACTCGGGTCGTCAGGTTCGTAGTGTGGGGGGGGGGGGGCTAGCGGGAGGTGGAGGCTTTCTTCCTTGACCGTGACCCTAACAGCAGCAGAGCACCACCACGGTTATTTAGAACATCTAAAAGAACGCGACTCTCAAGGGGTGCGGGGGTGGAGATTGATATTATTTTTCTTCTTACTCCTGCTGCAAGTGTGTATGTGTGTGTATCCGGTGGCTGGGAGAGCCCTGCCAGGACTGCAGGGTGAAGACAATGGAGTCGTTTTTTATTGCTTCCTGGAAAAAAGTGCGCAATGTGTGCTTTTATTACCGTTGGCAATATTGCAGCTATTTTTACAGCGAGTTTCACAAAGTGAAATTGAATCGTGGATATACCCACACGTTTCCGGATGGGGTCATGGTTAAACGGTGGCACCTATTTTAAGCGTCTTCCAGCAATTCTTACATCTGCAGTGGCTCCTCTACCCCCCTCCCACACCCTCTGCCCACTTGACACCTCCTTGTCAAATAATTTCTTTATTTTCATCTGAGTTACGTTACAAACACGGTCACTGCTATCGCGCTTCTGCGGCCGTCTAGAACGCTCTTCCTTCCGATATGAGGAAGTCACTGGAGCTATGCACTTTCAAATAATCTAGATTACAAACTTATTTCTTTGCTATGAAAAATAGGAACAGGTTTTACCCTTTCTGGCAATAAAACAGGAGGTGTTAAGATGTTCAAACACCAAATAGATACCGTTTTTAAGGAATCAGGCCTGCATTAAGCGCACGTACTTGTGGTGAACATGTAAAAAAACATGCACTGATAATAATATCTGCATTGTCTTTGAAGCTGACTGGCCTACACCAGAGACAGCCTTGTTTACGGCCGTGTCACACCAGTGTCAGACCAGAGAACAACCGCAAAAGGCAAACAGTACGAAGACAATGCACGTATCAGAGCATCTATAGCTTGGGGTGAGCAGCCATATCAGAGACCTCATTTCTTTAGAACTGCTTATAGCATTTAGTTTATTGTCCTTCCCCTGCATCTCCGATTAGCACGGTTGGCTTTGTACGGTGCGAAATAATTTCAACATACATATATATTAACATGAGGTCACGGGACGTGGTTTCTTATAGAAAACTCTAAAAATAGTTGCATAGCATCACCCCATGTTAAAGCACAGCCTCTGATAGGGGACATCAAAATGGAACTTTTTAAAACCTTTCAATTGCCTCTTATCCAGAATAAGTGCACCAGCCTCACATGCCCTACTACAAGAGGCATTTGTTATATGGCAGACAAACACTTGAGTTCACTTCTCCAAGCTGGAATATGTCGAATGAAGACAAAAATGTGCGTGTGATATGGGGACTGTGCTGAGACCATCCCACCTGCTAAACTGTAAAATTAAATACGGTTGAAAGTATGGTCACATTGCAAACTTTATTTTTTGTTTCGTCTTCAGAATCTGGCAAATTTTGATTTCGCTACACCCAGGAACCCAGTTTAACCACGTGCCGCGGCTAAAACCCAGACTGGAACACAGAATGTTGGATGTTGTATGTAGGTTGAACTTCTTTTGCACCGGACGGAGCCAACCGTGCCAATCGGAGGTGTGGAGCCGGCATCACTGAGCCTATCAGCGGCGCCGTCGCAATATTATCCTGCAACGCCACGCGGTCCCATATAAGATTGCTACGGTGGCTAGGAGATGTTAACTGAATTTCCTCGTATACAGGAGGTCGTGGGTTCGATCCCAACCCCGACGCCTGTTGTATATTTGGAGTTTGCGTGTCTCTCACTCTCTCATCCCCGTGGTCACGTGGATTTTTCTCCGGGTCCTCCGTTTTCCCCTCCACATTTAGAAACATGCGTTTTGAATATTTGGCTGCTATAAATTTCCACGTGATCAGCCGCTTCTTTAACCTATCATTTGTGGCCAGGTTACTTCTGAAAAAAAGCTATTTGGTAAAATATAACATTGATAATATAGCTCATATAATTCCTCCAATATAAATAAATATTCTGATTCTGCTGTGAAATTTAAAAAGTGTCCAATTTCCCCCAAAATCGGAACACTCCCGCCCCCCTTGCCCCCTTCCCCCGGAAAGGGTAGCAGGTCACAGGATCGCAGGTCACAGGGTCGCAGGTCACAGGGTCAGAGGTTCACAGGGTCGCACCGTTGCGGCAGGTCTTGTTGTTGTCCAGGAGCCGCACGCCGGTGGGACAGGCGCACGAGAAGAAGGGCTTGTTCGGCGACAGCAGGCAGAGGTGCGAGCAGCCTCCGTTGTCGCGATCGCAGGGGCTCGATCCTGGGGATGGAATGAACGCACACACGGACGCACGCACGCACGGAGCAGAATGGAGAAACACAAAACACGCATGGTTGAGCACGCACGCAAGGAAACACACAGGACATGGAGGGGTGGGGGAAAAGAAATAATAGCCTTCGAGTTTTATATTCGCTGTATGTGTGCGCGTGTGTATGGGGATTGGCAGCGTAGCGGACAGCGCGCTGCGCTACGAACCTGGCGACCCGGTTCGATTCCCGCTGACGGCCAACACCGGTGACGATTATCTGAACCGGTCCTGGGCCTACCCTAGGTAGACTCGGCCTCAAATGAGTACTTGGTGCGATGTGTAAACATCGCCACTGGGGAGACAAAGGCGGTCAGGCGTGGTGTTGGACACCCACCCCCTCTCGTGTACCGTTTCGCCTTTATTAGGTGCTCGCTAACAGCACTTGCCCCTACAGCATTTTAAGGCTATACGGGGGATCTTTGTCAGTATATATAAAATGTTTTTTTTCACTAGAGCTAGAGGCAAATGAGCAAGCAAGCGAGACCCTTCCCCCCACGGCCTAATCAGAGCTTGGCGGAGGCTCGGAGGGATGGAGGCGAGCGCGGTGGTGGAGGCGGCCGCCACGCTTTACGCTCCCGCCAAGCGAGCCGGGAGGGCCCACGGGCCGACAAACACAAGGGGGACGGGGACGGGGAAGGGGGGGGAGCTGGACTCGCTCCAAGCTGCGCTACCGCCGCTGCCGAGCGCAGACGTGACACGCAACGAAACGCCAGCCTCGTGACCCTTCTCCACCCCCCCCCCTCCTTGCCCCCTGCCGCGCCCCCCTCGAGGGGTAGGAGGAGGAGCGGTGTAGACACAGAGAGAGAGAGCGCGCGCAGAGCGTGCGAGCGATCTTGGCCGGAAAACTAAAACGCACGCTCCGCCAGGCTGCGCACGTGCGCGAGCGGACACGCGCGCGCCGCGCCGTGCCGCTTGGCTCCGAGACGAGCGGACGGGTCTTGCCAAAGCTGCGCGTTTCCGAAGCGGTGGAATGCGAGAGACGCGCGTGGATTTTTCCGCGCGAGGGCATCCGTAGATTTTTTTTAAGCGCGACGCGTGCAACGAACTTTCGAAGGTCCCCCCATTTTCGGTCGCGGCGGGTCCTCCGCAACAGGGGAGCCCGCCGTTTTCCTTCGCCGCGATTCCCACTTCGCCGGCCTAATGATGCGTGCGAGCTATGGCGGAGAGGACAGGGCGCCGGCCGGGCGTCGCGGCATGCATGCGTGTGTGCACGTTCTGGGGATAATGGTGAGAAAGCCAAGGTTCGGTGGTGCGCGATAATGCAAGCCTGGAGGAAAGTGGCAGAAAATTACATCACAACATTTACAGAGCTAATCAGATCCGCAAACAACAAAAACAAAGTTAGGATAACAATCCCACGTCAGCAACAGTCAGGCTGAGGATTGTGGGTGTTTTTTTATCGCTGTGTAAGAAGAATTGAGGTGGGGATGGGTGCGGGAAAAGTGGTGAAAAAAAACACAGACAGGCAAGTTAATATTTCACAATTTGCTTTCCTTGCTACGAGATAGGGATCGCCAATGGAACCGATGATGCTGACGTTAAACTTTGGGTCTGTGCGAGGGTAAAGAAAAAACACATGGGCGGTGGAAGGTTAAAGGCCAAAGTACACCATGGTGCACCTGTGCAGTGTGCGGCTCAGGGCAAGCTCGTTACACGATGAACTCTGCAACCCCCCCAACCCAGTGTTTGATTCCCGCCAACAGATAACATCAGTTTGCCAGAGATATGCGAACCGGTCAAGAACGCAGCTTGATGACCCCCCACTCTGACCAGCGTGGCGGTAATGTTTGGTTAACAAAAAATAAAACCACTCCACGACTGGACACAAGGACAGGCATTCCATCCGTCAAACTGACAACGGGATCGAAAGTTATTCATTATTATGTAGACAAGATCAAGGCCAATGATAGCAACATGACGAAAAAGAGCATTTATTTTAAATCTCAATTTAGTTGTTCAGAAAAAGGTTGTTAACTTTACGACCAAGCTTAGGAGAACGATCACTGTTGAGGTTATGACAAGATTAGTTTTATGGTGGCGGTCAGGGGCACAGTGAAAAATCACTCGCGTCACTTCGTGTGTGTGCGTGCGCGCGCGTTTAATTCTATCGGCCAGCCTTGAGTGTAAGGGTTAACCAGCAAACGTTATCGCTGAGGTTAGCCACGGGCAGGGAATTGAACAGATTCCAGGTTCATGGTGCAGTGCAATGCTCACCCCTCTATGCCAACGCTTCATCCTACAATAATAGCTCAAAAGGCTGCAGTGCAAGTCGTCTGTGGCGTCATTGTGAATAAAAAAATTACGGGAGAGTAACGGGGCAACGGTGACGGTATATTCCCAAAAGAAAAACCACGCTGTGAGCCAAACGAGGAAGAAATGTCGGGCATATGCGTGGATTTCTGTACCACTTTTGAACAAGCGTTTATATTCTCGGAAGCAAATAATTAGCGGTGTGCCCGCAAGATGCAGTGAGACAATGGGGCTCAGATAGCGGCTCTGCCAGGGAGGGCACAAGCACGTCAACCAGCAAGGAGGGGATGGGACGTATGGAGCTTGAGCCATGGACCAGCTCCTCCCTTGGCCAGAGGAGCCAAGGGGCAGCTCTTCCCACATGCCCCCCGTGCACTGCCCCCCGTTCCTGACCTCTCCCCACAATCACTCGCCTACTCCTGTCTTTTCCACCTCATTCCGTGTCCTCCTCTTTCCCGTCTTCTGGCGCTCCCTGGAGCACAGCTGGGTTTCACTGCGATCGCTCGCGAACTCGCCCGTCGCTTGAAAGTCGCGTACCCCGCACCTCCCCCAACCCCCCCCGACCCCCCCCGGGGCCGTTGCAGAGCACAGCACAAAGGCCCAC
Source organism: Lethenteron reissneri (assembly GCF_015708825.2). Lineage (NCBI taxonomy): Eukaryota > Metazoa > Chordata > Hyperoartia > Petromyzontiformes > Petromyzontidae > Lethenteron > Lethenteron reissneri. The sequence continues at coordinate 2,134,400 of NC_083811.1, forward strand.
ACCGCCAAGCGACCAGCAAAACATTTCCCCATCAAGTGTCGTTACAGATAAGAGTGTTACACATTTAATAAGTGCATGGGATGGATAGATAAATAGAAAAAGACTACGGAGGAGAATTCCCAAGTGGAGCAGTGAGGAGGGGAGGAATCGGGAAGGCAAGAGCTGTGTCCTGCAGTGTGGTCGATGAGACAAGTAGACCGTGTCCTCAACACGCGTGGACAAACCAACGAGTGACATTCACTCTGATCAGTCAGCATGGTGGTGGTAGTAGTGGCAGCAGCAGCGATAGTTGGGTGACAGGCAGGCGACTGACCGCCAGTGAACGAGTGACCGGAGCGAATCGGCGAGTGCCGGATGACCAAGTCGACCCGGCCGCTTTCATTGGAACTGCGCCGAGCGACACGAGCGTGCCGTGTCCATCGGAACCACGGTAGCGAGATGTTAACTACCTCGCCTGGTATACAGGAGGTCATTGTTCGATCCCAACCCTGACGATGCCTGTCTATTTGGAGTTTGCATGTTCGCCCTGTGGTCACGTGGATTTTTCTCCAGCTCCTCCGGTTTTTCTCTCTAAATTTTAGAAATATACGTTTAGAGAATTTGGTTGCTAGAAATGTCCAAACGATGAGCAGAATCGGAATATTTAGTTACACTGGAGGAATCCGATGAGCTATGAGGCTCTTTTTTACAGATGTCCAGTAGTTTCATAGATGTCCAAGCCACTTCGTTGAGCTATCATTTGTGATGGCCAGGTAACTTCAGAAAAAGCACCATAAATATAGCTCAGTGGACCTTACTTGGTAAGATAACAAATTTAGTTTACAATCGTTTTTAGTAAAAAAAAAAGTATTGTTTGCAAGCACCACCGACCTGCGGGCTGGCGCTGTGCGCTGTAGATGTGAATGTCCATGGGCGAGTAGATGTTGGAGAGGATCTCCTGGCGGCGCTCGCCCGTCTCCTTGTGGCACGCCTGGATGGAGCGCGTCTGCCAGTCGGTCCAGTAGAGCGTGTCGCCAAACACCGTGAGCGCAAACGGGTGCGGTAGGTTCCCCGCGATCACGTCTTGCCTGCGCGCCGCAGACACGCCGGGCGGAGGGGAACGGGGGGTGGTGGGGCAGAAGATGAAGCCTCAAAGTGTGTCCGGCAACTTCTCACAGCTTACCCCCCCCACCTCCCGTCTTAGGTTATGCCAGCGGCTCTGAGAAAATGGTTTGAAATTCTACGTTAGCGGGGCAGGGGGTGGAGGGGCGCAGTCAGTCATGTAGCGCAAGCCTCTAAATTGTTAAAAAAAGGTGGGAAGCCAAGTAGAGGGTTGTAAGATGCAAACTTAACTTAAATAATGCTCTGTATGTATATAGCATTGGTGTGTGGCCACTTGTGATGGTGGGGGGTGGGGGGGAACTGAAGGAATCCGGAGAAAACCCACCACACACACAAGAGGGGGCGAGACATTTGATTGATAATTGCTGTGCTGCCATCTCTTGCCCACATCACAGCACATTTCATCCAAGTTGACGCGAATTTCACGTTGAGTGGCCAAAGTCCAACAGAGGGCTCGCAAAACAAGCCGATTTTCTTCATCACGGCAGACAAGCAATATTTATTTGTCTACCCCACCTCGTTTTCCAGCGGTTAATCGAACAATTCACTGTTTGGCCACATTAAGAAATTGGAACCACTCAAGCTTTGCCAGGTGCTTTCCAACGAGTGAGCGATCTTGTCCCCGGGGCTCACCGACGACACAAAAAAGATGCCGGCAACGTGAGAAACAGCAGCAAATGTCTTTATCAGGTCTCGGATTGATGTTGACCGAGAACTCAAGAAAACTGGGTGGCCTGCTGACGTGTAATGCGGCGAGCGGTTTCTGCAAGTGGTGGGACGGGGTGGCGGGCGGGGGGGGTAAAATAAAATAACAAACCGAGCCTTCAGGTCCACACGAGAAAAGCGCAGCCGTCGCTTTGCACAGATCCAAACAAACACACGTAAAGGAAACCACTCGGCCAATTTCATCGGCGCGCCACTACGCACACAGTCTGACCGCTGCCGCTGCTTGGCGTCGGCGGCAGTTACAGAAAAACACGAGTGCACGCGCGAGCACGACAAGAGCAAACGGATCGGGGACCAGGCTTCACTTGTACAATTGCCCACAACATAATGTGGATTTGTAAAGCCTCTCACCCCGCTTGTGAAAATAATGCACACTGGAAGAAAAAAAAATAAAACAAATCAATCGCGCGTTACGAGATCGTTGCCAACAGCCGAGACAGAAAGGGGTGCGTGCCGAAGAAGACTCGAGTCCTGTGAATGTGCGAATAATGACTTGCGAGTACACAGGCATGGCCATTCACAGAGGAGAAGGGGGAAATATTTGTGGCTGCACTCGGAGACTCTCACAACTTGGCGCAAAAGTTGCGGGTTTTTTTCTTCTCAATGTGCAAGAGGGTTTTTGTTTTTCTTCTTCTATCAACCGGCCTGTAACCGTTCACCACCAACCCCCCCCCCACCCACCGAGTCATTCGGTGAATTGCCACAATTCGGGGGTCGCGATTTCGTAGCGGTTGTACGTGCTGCGGTCACGTCCGCAGATGTGAACGTGGCAGTTCTTGCAATCAGCGCGTGCGGTCGTGCGTGCGTGCGGTCGGATACCGCAGGTGGGTGCGTGGTAGCACTGACCGGAAGGAGCCGTCCAGGTTGCACCGGTGGATGTAGTTGAGCTTGGCGTCGGCCCAGTAGAGCTTGCCACCGTCGTAGTCGAGCGTGAGGCCATTGGGCCAGTAGATGTTGTCGATGATGAGCACGGAGCGCGACGTGCCGTCCATGCCCGCCCTCTCGATCTTCGGCACCTCGCCCCAGTCCGTCCAGTACATGAATCTGCATGGGCCAACGGCGGAGAGATACCGCCCGTTTAGATTTAACTCCGAAGAGATTGCAAGGGACGATGCCGTTTGATTCATAATTGATCCGTGCGTTAACCATCGAGGCTCATGCATGTCCACCGCACGACATGGCCAAATCAATGAAACTGTAACGCGTACAAACGTTGAACAATGCACCGATTGTTATCGCTAAAGCACACCGGTATGCGCAAGTGTGAGCCTCAGCATCTTCAAGACAGAACCTGGGACACGTCTTGCGTTCTCTCCTGAAGACGCTTGGCGCAGTTGCAAGCGAAACATCGTGTAGCCGTGCGTGAGAATTGTGAGACACGGCGAGGCTTTGCAGGATTAGTTCTTAAAATTGTTATCATTTAAATTATCTAGATTGAAAACTCATTTATAATTGCTTTTTCCGTTTAGTTTGTTGTCCTTCCCCTGCACCTCCGATGAGCACGATTGGCTACGTACGGTGCGAAAGAAGTTCCAACATACACACATCATGCTGTTCCTTACCTAGCGCTGCTCTCCGAGACAAATTACAATCGTCACGTGCTTTCTTTTTTTACTACGCAATTCATTGGAGTAACTTGATAACGGGCGTTACACGTGACGGGCGATGGAAATCAGGCGAGAGTTCATAGCGCGGGTACACTAACCGCCCCCTCTACTTTCTGGCACTCACGGAGTGCAAATTGTTTTTTTAAGAAAGGGCTCTGAGGTGCGTTTGTATTTGCTAATTTCCGCTCGCACAGAGGCTCCCCAGATGCTCCACAGCTCCCGTGTTGGACATTTTTAGATTTTGAAAGCCAACCGCTAAACCCTTGAATACGGTGTTCCGTCTGTTTCCGTTGTTTGACAATACTGATAATGACACAGGGAATCTGCAGGAGGGAGACTGTTTGGGGAGGACTTCATCCAGCAGTGCTTAGATCATGGCGAAAGATAATGACAAGCTGGAAGGCTTGGTCATTTCCCTAACAGAGTGTTCTACATGTGTGACAATTATATAATCCGGTCCCTCCACAAGGTCAACTCGGCCTCAAATGACTACCTAGTGTGGAGTATAAAACAGCAGCACTGGGGAGACGAAGGCGGCCGGGCGTGGAGCCGGCCACCCACCCCCTCGTGTGCAATGCCGATCTCCATAGGTGCTCGCTAATGGCACTTGCTCCAAAAGTATATTATAGCTATATGAGGGGTGTTTGTGTCTCTGGGGTGGGGGTGTAAACTGGAGTAACGGGAGAAAACCCACACACACGCTTGCGTAAGCTTGCGTAAGCGTGTGTGCGAGACGTGTGTAAAACACGCTTGTTAAAACTCGTACAGATATTCTGGCAGCCTACTTGCTGTACCATCTTTTGCAAACAGGACAAAATCTGTGATCCACGCAGGCAGCTTCGAAGGCGCTGGATTACAGGAGTGCACCACCACACCCACACATGCCTGTGTGTGTGTGCGCGCGTCTTTGTGTGTGTGCCTCTTTGTGTGTGTGTGGGTAAACGGGAATCTTTGTCCTTTGTATGTGTGCGTGTGTACGTGGGGAGGGGGGCCGACGCACTGGTTCGCACAAACTTCTGCAATCCTCAGCAACCTGCGGTCGATTCCCAGCCATGGATAACATCGGTGGCGAGTGATACCTAAACTGGGCCTGGCCCTCTCCTAGGCTCAGCCTTACAATGAGTACAGGGTACATTGCATAAACCAAATTACCCCGAGTAAAACCATGGGTATAATGAAACACAGTCTAGGTCTCGATTTAAAGCTTTCGTGACTGCAGGGATTCATCTTCTTGGTTCTTTCGGTAAAGTCACGTAGAAGGGAAGTAATAAAATAATAAAAATAAAACATAATAAAACAATTCTCACGACGTTTCGGCCACAACAGACAGACTCTGTCGCCTCGACGGACCTGGTTTTCACCTGAGGACGGCTGCTTGCGTTGTGGCCGAAACGTCGTGAGAATTGTTTTATTATGTTTTATTTTTATTATTTTATTACTTCCCTTCTACGTGACTTTACCGAAAGAACCAAGAAGACAGTCTAGGTCCACAACAGACCGGATCACCACGCCACTTGCTGTCCTGCCATCTCCTGGCCCACTTAACTAGAACCATGCCCGGCTGCCTTCGTCTCTCCAGTGCTCATGTTTACACAGAAGGAATGGGAGTTCTGAAAATCTGTGCGATCCACCAACTCGGGACCTACAAGGTGTGGTTTTCCAAAAATAAAGACAAAGGGTCACAGCTGCCCTCCTCCGATGCACCGTGTGTTGATCGGCATGTCCGGCGTTTCGATACCACGTGCTTAGGGAGGCTTGTTCAGGAACTGAATGCACTCCATCTCATTTGTTCATCTGCATCGCGCTTCCCTCGCGGAAGCGATTGAGCTCCCGAAAAAAATCTCCCAGCGGGGCGTGGGGACAAAACGTACACGCTTAATCTATTTTTTTACTATTTTTATGTGAACAGGTAAGGCCCACTGAGCTATATAGCTCTTTTTTCAGAAGCGACCTGACCACAAATGATAGCTCAACAAAGTGGCTTATCGCGTGGAAATGTATTGTCTCCAAATACTCTTAAAAAGCGCGTCGATTCTAAATGTGACGGGAAAAAACTGAGGACCCGGATAAAAATCCACAAGACAGGAAGAGAGACACGCAAACTTCAAATATACAGGTGTCAGGGTTGGGATCGAACCCACGACCTCCTGTATACCAGGCGAGGGATGCAACATCTCGCCACCGCGGCGCCCCGCTTCGTACCAAGAGATGTGCGGTAACAACTCCGACAGAACGCACGCATCGTCGGAGAGCCAAGCAGCACGACCCATCGTCGGTATTGTTTCCCACACGAGCGCGAGGCACGCAGGGCAAACCTCGGCCCGGACGACCGTTGTCGATATTCCGTCGCGTCTCGCATCGTGCCCAGCAGGCCAAGCGAGCGCCGACGACGTTTACAGTCGCAGAACATTTCTGAGCAAATATGCGGTCGAGCTTAATGTGGTGGAACATTTTCTGCCCTGCTTTGCGAGTTAAGTCGCAAGGACTTGCCCCCCCCCCCCCCCCCCGAGCAGGAAAACTATATTTCATCCACCCAGGATATCTGCATTTAAACCGCAATAAATCATGGACGTGGGGTTTATTTTTAAACGGGGGTTCAGTGGAGTCAAGGGGGGCGGTGGTAAATGAAGAAAAATGTTAACCCCGACCAAAAAAAATATAAACTCAGACTTTCAAAAAACACAAGGCAACCGCCACCGCCTAATGACAAGTTAGGGCAATTATCTAATGGGGAAAGTAAGATGCAAACGTTCCATACGCTTAGGGTCACACATCACATCTGCTTTGACAGTATAATTTGTTCTGGCCAAAACCAGACCCATTTCAATTTCCACTGGCTGGAGCTGCCACCCCCCTCCGCCTTCACCCGCACTCCGGCCTCACCCCCCCCACCCTTTACCCCTCCATACCCACGCCAGCGGCCAGCCCCGACAGTAACCCCCATCCCAACCGCATGCACCAGCGAGCACCCATTCAAACTCACTCGGGCAATACGCAAGGCTCAATGGCTAAAAGGAGGCGGTGGTGGCGGCGGCGAGGGGGGTGGGGGAGAGAGCCGAGCGAAGGAGGAGGGATAACAAAAAAAAGTTGCTTTCTTTGTGCTGCACGACTGCGGCAGCGTGGGGGTTGGGAAGGAGAGCGAGGAGGAGAGGGGGGGAGGAGAGGGGGGGAGGAGGAGAGAGCGTCACTAGACCACAGCTACAGAAGGCATACTTCACTTTCCCACTCCTCCTTCGCCTGTCCGTCATGTAACAGCCAACGCTACCCCCCACCCGCAACCACCGCCACCAACACAACCACCATCACCACCACAACCACCGCCAAAGATCCCCCGTATAGCCTGCAACAGACTGCTGGGGCAAGTTCTGTTAGCAAGCACCTATGAAAGCCGACACGGCACAAGAGGGGGTGGGTGGGCAGCTCCACGCCCGACCGCCTTTGTCTCCCCAGTGGCGATGTTTACACACCACACCAAGTACTCAGTTGAGGCCGAGTCGACCTAGGGGACGCCCAAAACCGTTTAAGATAATCGTCACTGGTGTTGGCCGTGATTGGGAATCGAACCCGGGTCGCCAGGTTCGTAGTGCAAGTGCTCTAACCGCTACACTAGCACCACCGCAGCCACCATCTCCACTACCAGTGCAATCACAGCAACCACCACACAGCAAAACACCAACTAAGATTTATTCATTAGTGACAGTCCCGCATGCTGCCTGCACCCCCACCACCACCACCGCCAAAGCTTTTGTTGTCACAAGGGCTTAAGTAAAAAAAACACATGGTCACACACACGCATGTGCCGCATGGAATACATGAAACTAAAAACGTGCGCTTTTATGTCGACCTTAGAGTTGCGCGCTCGTGCGTGTTTGCTGGGGCCGTTTCTGTACCCTATTGTGACGCATAGACGGCGCTTTGTCTCTCTTTTTCGGGCCAAGTCTCCGTTGCGAAAGGAGTTGGGGGGGGGGGGTGTAGCCAGCAACTGTGCCTTCGAGTGTTATCGCTAGAGAGTTTAAAGTTCCCACCGAGGATCGTTTAAAACTTTATCAATGTTTATCACGAGCGCGGCGCTGCGAGCGGAACGATACCACGTCGGGTAAGGTCAGGTGAGGCTCCGCTCGCACTCTCTTCACAGGCATGACATTCTCTTTCCTCGCGAGGTCTGAGTTCAAGACTGACCGGCGACGTCTTACAAGCGTGGGGGAAATGGCCAAAACGTGACGGACTTGCTTTCGAGGTGGCCAGGGGGATGGTCGTACAGCAAGTAAAGGCTGCTGATGAGACTGTCTGTAGAGTGGAACTTCTGTAGGAGTGAGTGCTATTACCCCTCGAATGCGTTGATGGTTTCCCTCACCCCCACGTGTAGCCAAACACTGATGAATGGAGATGACCAAAGATGCCAAAACAAGACCGTGAAAAGAGTTGAAGCCGGGCGAGGATGTCTGCAATAAACATATGATACACCTATTATCGTTGTTGTGTTGTGGGCAATTCATTTATTTATTTACTGTGCGCTTCCTGAATGCTGTGGCATCCTCCGACCGTCACAAAGCTTGGTGAGTGGACAGTGTTCAACAATGTGCATCATCATCGTCGCCGTCGTCACCGTTACCATCGTCACAGTCGTCACAGTCGTCACCGCCATCATCGTCGTCATCATTGCTGAAGTCGGTCTTGCACCACAGCTACAACTCGGGCTGTCGCCCGTGCCCCGCGCGTTATCAGCGTACGCCAAGAATGAAAATCATCGGAATCGTTATTTAGACCGGATTCCTGGCCAGCGTGGTGAAGTATAGTCCAATAAACCCCCATTGACCGACGAGGCGTGGGGAGGCTTTTAGTCAAGAAGCCGATGTAAACAAAAAAATAGTCTCACGTGTTGCGCTAGAGGCCACTACGTTCATCACTCGGCAGGAGGGGAAGCGATCTAAGGCACTATAATCGAACGACATCTTCCGGAGCCATCGCGCTCCGTGACGGATGGGGAACTGTTCCGAAACTGAAATTTCAGAGGCCACCGCCGTCTGGATTCACAGCTCCATGTCGGTGCGGGGAACAGCTCCACGCCGGGTTTTCGGCCACATTCCTCGGGCATCTGCTTCTGTGCGAGCAGCAGATGCTTCTATAGGGGAGGGAAAGCGTGGCGTGGTGCAGTGACGTCAACCCCCCATTATCTCACCCACCAATCCGGGAGGGGGGATGTGGGAAGAAAAACCACAACAACAACCACAACCACGGGAATATGAAAGTGCACGCTGTACATTTGTACGTCAAGTTGCTGCGCGCGCTAATTGCAAGCGAAGCCACGTGCAGGCCTTTCATGCATCGTCGTCATTCATCAGCCGCGATCAATCCACTGCGCTGCCTGGGCCGTGGCGGCCATTTGACCATACTTCACCACGCTGGTCAGCGGCGGGTTGACAAAAGACGCGGGGGGGAGGGGGGATGAAGAACCACGGACGCGGCAAAATAAAAGTGGAGCACAAAAAATGGAATTTTTGCAGCACAGCCCTCTGCTGCCTCGCCCAGCAGCGGCCTATCGCAACCTGTTGTGCATAGTGGTCACCCGCCCCTACAAGCGCTTTGGAGGGTCAAAACCTGCTTAGAATTCGAGACCCGAAGAGATCTGGGGGCACTGTGGGCGATTTTGGTCACACAGCCATCTAAACGTACCATAAGCAGGGGAACATTCACATTCGCACTTACAAGATTTTAAGCATTTCCTTGAATGTAATAATGCATTAGAATAGACTGATATTACCCACCCTTTAATAATGAAATGCCAGCCACCTGTTGGGGAGAGTTGCGAAAAAAAGTCGACTTTGTTTTGAAAATGATTCAATAAGAGGGTAAGACTACAAAGAGGTTGGGGGGGGCCCTCTTTAGAAAACCGCACCGTCGTCATCTTGTCTCCCCGACTCTCGTCCCTGCAACAAAAGGCGCTCTCTTCTTAAAGCGCCACGGTGTTTTTCAAAACAGTGGCCACGTCAAAGTGAATGCAAACACAACGCCGCCTAAACCCCCCTACACCACCACCACCCGCTCCACCTCCCCGCCCGCCCGCCCGCCCGCCCCCCTTTCCACCCCAAATTCAGCACAAACATTATTTTCAAACAGCCCCTTTTAGAGACAGAGAGGTGAGAAATCCTTTCAGCCCCGATGTTAATTCACGTCCACGGCGGAGGAGCGGGTCGCACCTCGCGCAGCACACACGAGAAAAACGGTTTGCGGAAGACAAACAGGGCGCAGGTGTGTGTGCGTGTGTGTGTGTGTGCGTGTGTGCGCGTGTGCGTGTGTGCGTGTGTGCGCGTGTGTGTGCGCGTGTGTGCTTTAACGCATCGCGGCTTGCCAGAAATAAGCCCAGTCAGGTTGGAGTGGAGCGGCAGGGGGGGGGGCAAACAACAAGAGGGGGCCGAAGGAAGAGAAGTGTACGTAGCTGGCATTGGGGAGCCAGTGGAGGTATTGGTTTGGGGGGTGGGCGGGAGGGAGGACGCTGGCGAGGTTTGCTGGATGGTTAATCTTTCGCCGTGTTTACCAACCCAGAGCCCTACACCACCCCCCCATCCAAAGTCGAAAAAGCCGCAAACGAACGTCACCACCACCAGTCGGATAATAATACTTTGCGCAATAAATAAAATCGATACGATAAGCGGGGCCCATAAAATAACAACCAACTCTGTCCTAGTGACATTAACGACAATCCGTGGCAAAGGAACTGCGTGCTCAACGTGATGGCAAACAAACTAAAACCCGTAAAACAACGCCCCACCTCCATCCCCCCCTCCACCCCCCACCCTTTAGTTTCCAAACTTCATTATGGCCGCTAATGAAGCGGGGCAACGTGAGCGCAGGGCGGTGGGGGGTTCCCACACGGAGACGTCTCACCGACCCCCGCGTGCTCACACAAACGCGTCACCAGAAGTCCGCGCGTTCCTGTGAAAACTTCCACACCCCCGCATCTCGATCAGCCTCTCTCTCTCTCAAACGATGGCCTCATCCCCACCAGCGTCTCAATCCCCCCCCCCCCCACCTCCTGAGGGAGAATGCACCACCTGTGCCCCCTACTGTGCCAACTTGCTGTGCTTTAGTCACCCGGCACTCCGCTCATTGTTGTGAGCGTCGCTCCTCTGCCCTCCGTTGTTGTTGGAGGGCGACCGCCTCCAAAACTGCTCAGTAGCGTCCATCACGAGCCTCCTCCAACGCCGCGCGAAATGACACGCGGACGCGGACCAGGAAGAAAAAAACGCATCGGACACCAATGCGGCACAACTGAGAAAACGTACACGTTGTACTAAGTACGAGCCAGCCACGTGCGTGCTTGCACACGCTTGCGATTCTCCTCTAAGAAAACTCCAGTCGTAGTGGTAAGACAGTCCCTGGGTCCGCCTTGTTGTACTCACCAATCCTTTATATTTATATGGAAATTAAGCTGCTGCACACTGCATGCACCTGATTTGGGGGTGGGGAGGGGCTGGGGCTCGCGAGGGCCAGAGTTGAGAAACAGTAGCGTGACACGAATGCTGCTGCTACCGTTTTTCATCATGACAAGTCGCTCTCGTGAGAGCAGGGGCTGTTTTGGTTGACTCTTAATGTACACTGACAGCCATTAAGTAACCACGTGATGGCCCTACAGCAATTAACTGGAGCAATAGTTAACTCTTACGAAGGAATGTCAAATGTTACCGTGAACAAAAACATGTGTATACGATTACACAGTACGTTTATGACCACGCATCTGATCGTGATCGTGCCAGACCTCATAAGGCCACCAAGTGGTAAGGTGGTCCCGGAGGTGGCAGCAGTACAGCAGTGGATATGATCCATCTGTTACGGAGGTTTGAGTGTCACACCCTCGCGTGCACAATGAGTTTTCTCCGGTTACCCGGGTGTCCTCCCACACAAAGCCCAACACTCACGAAATTCTATTTGCAAACTGACCAGCGTGGCGAAGTACGCTCAAATAACAACAACACGTGACGTGTGCGGGCACGAGAAAGGGGCAGCACGCGTACGTACGGCGTTCGCTATAATTATTACTATTTATAATTTTTATATTATCACCATCCGACAACGCGAGATTATTACGCCGCCGCAGGATCGTGGGTGAAAACGCCGGCCCGGATGAGGCCTTCATCCAGCAGTGGAATGACCCAGGGCTGCTGCTGCTGATGATCACATGACCACGGTGACAGGCATCTCTCGCCTCGTCCGACTCGTGATGTAAAACAAGTTTGGTATTTTTTCCCCGTGCAATCTCTCAACGTGGCCGTTACATTCCAGCAGAAGCGTGCACGTGGCTTCGTGCGGCAGCTATCGCGCAACAATTCGAGACGCTCAATAATTGACGCAAAACATTAGCCGATGAGGATGACGACGACGATTATTACTGCCACCGCTTCTTAACGTAACGCAACACAGGGGAAAGCGTCCATTCATTTTTAGCGATGGATGGGACTGCTGAGGGGGGGCGGGGGGCCTTCGCGTGGCTCCAATCAGCGGGATGTTGTCAAACGCTCTCGAACGCGCCGGAGGAGGAGGGGAGGCAGGGGTCGGGGAAGGGGAGTGGGGGAGAAGTCACGGCTGGATTAAGCACCTTCACACGCCGCCTCTTACATTAAAACAGCGTGAGCCTCCGCCGCGAATAGAAATGTGGAAATTGAAAAAAAAACCTCCCGCACACACACTTCTTGTATCTGGTGTACTTATCTACAGTTCCCGTTTCATTTGCACCGAGCGAGCGCCACCGCCACCACCGTCACGGCGGCTTAACAGCTCCCCCCCCCCCCCGCAGGCAACAACACAACGGTGCTTCAGGCCCGGGGGCACCTCGAGTCGTGAAAAACAGCGGGGAAGGGTAAAAGAGGGGAGGAGATAAGTGACTTGAACTTGCAGGAAAACACTAATCCATACAAATGAATGCCTCCTCGGCTAAGAAGTGGGGGGGTTGTGGTGGGGGGTTGTGGTGGGGGAGTGTGGGGGGGAGAGGGCTTTCCTTTCCGGTGTGGGGCGGCTCAGGAATTTCACGTCTCCGCGTCTCGAAGGCGCCGCCGCTGCTGCCGCCGCCACCACTACTGCTACCGACGGACGGACGACGCGCGCACGCAGACAGCTGGCTACGTCGCGTTTTACGACGCGCGGGCCCCCCGAGGCAGACGATAACCTTGCGATCATTGTGTCTGCAGCAGCAGGGTGGTGGGGAGAAACCCGAGCGGCGGCAACACCGGCGTATTATAGCAGGGCTGCCTCTTGCCACCCGAGTATCCAAACCGAGGGCTTGGCTCTCCGATGTCTGACGGGAGGGATCAGGCACATTCTGGCCAATTTGGTCGTAGGCACTTGCACCAGATGAGGGGGTCGGCAGCCTGTGCCTCCGAAGCTGCGTGCGGCTCTTTAAGGAACTGCAGTGCAGCTCTTGAAATTCGAAAAAATAAAATGTATTTTCTTGGTATTTTGGTTGCCGACTCCTGACCATGCAAGCCCCAGTTGACAACGCAAGTCCCAGTTTACCATGGAAGTCCCAGTTTACCATGGACAAAGGTCGGCAACCTACGGCTCCGGATCCGCATGCGGCTCTGTAAGGACCGCTTCGTGACAGTTATTTATCAAGGACCACCACCCTCTCGAATTCACGTTGCATTCAGCCTCTTGAAATTTTGAGACCTTTTTTTTACCGAATTCGAACAAAAATGTCTCGTCTCGTTGTCTTGGTCACCGACCACTTGCGCTCAACCAAGTCAAAAAAAGCTGCCTCCGCACGTCTCCGTGCTGAAACTGGCGTGGGGCTGCACTTGCTTTTCTGCATCGTTGGGACACGGAGCTGCGATTCGATCGGCCGTAGCTAACATCTGCCATGGTCAACCAACTGCTGGATGGAGGCATCCACAAGTCACCAACTGCGAATTAATAAGCTGCCAAGCACCTGCACACGGGCTCCATTTCGTCGGCGTGCATCCGCTCGCTAATATTCTGAAGACAATTTAAATAAAGTTAATTGCCAAACCTCTTATCTACACTTCTAAGTGTCGAATAAGTAATTTCTTATGCGTTTTAACTAACTGTGGTACATTACCAAAGTCCACATGTGTTAAGTGTCCCATTTTCTACAATGAACATCCTGTTCCTGAGAATATCTGGTCCACATGTCCCATGTGTGTGTGTATATAGATGTGTTCTCGTACCATACAGACTCATTGTACCGTAGGAGAAGGCAGTATTTGCAATTTAGAAAAAGTACCAAATGGAGGAAGCTTAACTGGTTCAAAGTTCACGGAAGAGGAGAAAAACGAGAATAAAATTCTGACCCCAAGATGCTTCTGGGCAAGAGTGCGGCGCTAATTAACTTCATTTTTTGCTGTAACTTGCTTAGCTTCCTAATGCTCAGTTTGTGTATTGTTTGTCGTTGTAACTTTCAGACTCACCGCAAATGGACATCTGTGGAAAAAGAGCTCCGTAGGCTCATCGGATTCTTCCAGTCTAAACAAAGATTCTGATTCTGGTGCAGGCATGACTGCGAAATCGCCCGCGTAATCATTATGTTTAAGCTGCCAAGCAATCGGGCCGTTACCCGACGTGACGGCACAATGGCCCCGACACCACCGCGGGATTCCGGGCTTGCTCTGCAAAAGTGCGGTGGGGAACCTAACCCATAGGGTTTCGCAACCAAATGTAATGATTCATAAAAAAATTGTGGGCGAGGCCACGGTAGCAAGATGTTAACTACCTCGCCTGGCATGCAGGAGGTCTTCGGTTTGATTCCAACCCTGACGCCTGCTGTATATTTGGAGTCTGCGTGTTCGCGCTCTCCCCGTGGTCGCGTGCATTTTTCTCCGGGTCCTCCGGTTTTTCCCTCCACATCTCGCCACCCATGGCCCCCAGCGGTCACGTCACCACGGCGCTAGCACTGGGCCAGGCGGCGCGAACGCACGGACGCTCACTCAAACTCACCCTTGTGCCGGGTGCAGCGCGATGGCGCGCGGCTGGTCCAGGTCCTGCCACACGAGCACCTTGCGGTGCGAGCCATCCAGCTCGGCCACCTCCACGCGGTTCGTCTCCGAGTCGGTCCAGTAGAGCTTGCGCCCCAGCCAGTCGCACGCCAGCCCATCTGGAGACACCAGCCCCGTCGCCACGATCGTCACTTGCGGCCACGCGCCGGCCCCCGCCGACGGCGGCGCGCCCGCCGCTCCCCCCCATGCCGTCCCGTTGACGATGGACGCTCGCTTGATGGCCTCCTCGCCCAGGTCCGTCCAGTAGACAGCGGACTCTCCAAACAGGAAGTCCACGGCGACGGCGTCTTCCAGGCCACCCACCACCACCACCGTGGAGTTGGCGACGCTGGCACCGACACCGCCGCCGCCGCCGCCACCGCCGGCGCCAATCGCGGGGGGACCCGCAGCGCCGTCTGGGCGTGTGGTCGCCACAAGTCGAACGTCACGGCGGTTCGCGAAGAGGAGCAGCGGTGGTGGCGGTGCTGTGGAGCCTGGCGAAAGGGGGGGGGGGGGGGGGGAGTGGAAAACAGAGCTGGGTTTAAAAAATGGAGTTACGGTATCACGATGAAATGACTAACGGCCGTAGAAAGAGTGAACGTAAAGTCACAAGTGGCGAGTTATGTACTCGCAATCACAAACTGACAAGAGTAAATGGAGCAAAGGCTGAAAATAGCGTGCACAGAAATAATGACCGCTGCAGAACTTGCGCGAGCTGCCACTTATGGGGGCAGTTTTTACGTATATATTATTTTACACAACACTCGGTGTTTATTTCATTCATTCTGTTCGGCCTGATAGGGCAAGGTCCACAAATCAGCCAAACTTCCTAAATCAACCTACTAATACATATAGGGTGTCATTTTAAAAGCGATTATCTATAGTTTACGTGCCATGCCCAAATTTAAAAAAATATAAAGCCACTAAATCTTTCTATTTCCTCTGCTCGCACGGCATTTGAAAGGGAATGGGACAAGTTTTACGCCAACCAAAACACACAAATTATATTTTGAAAAGAGCCCAAAGTGTACATCGAAAAATCCTCCCCCGACCGCCCCAAAATGAACAGCAAGAGACTCACACGTAATCCGAACGTCGCAATCTCACCATTTCACAACTGGACAAAATGCACAACCAAAGCGAATAATACCACGCCAATAAATAGCATCGGGTAACTTGTTTGACCAGCCTGGCTCTGCTGCTGATGAGACCCAAAAGGTTGAAACTGGTCAAGAATTTACTCGCTCAAGTGCTGCTGTAGGAAACATCGGTCTGTATTTATATTCTAAGACACAAAGAGGAGTTCTGCTTATATACCCTTTTGAATAACCATGTGACTTAGGTACACATTTTTTATATATATTTTTTTCCCCCTTCAATCGAGTTAATTTCGTCATGTTTTGATTTTCCAAGTATTTGTCCGTTTCTCCCCATTAGCACGATTGGCTACGTACGGTGCGAAAGAAGTTCAACATACACGCAACTATTCGTATTCCAATTTAAAAACTGGTCGTTAGGAAACAAATTCTCTCATTTAATTCTCATCAGGCCCCGTTGTGAATCTCCAACTCTCATTACCCGCTTATTACCACTCTCTGACCTCTCCATCCAGGTGCTGTGAAGAAGGCCCACTGCCGAGCATCGTCACCGATTATCGACTTTTCCTTTGAAGGCCACACCACACAACGTTACTGACGAACGAAAGTGTCGTTGAGTTGTTTTTTTTTTGCGACCAATATTATCCATTATAAAGGGTTTTTTTGGGTTAGATCGCGTAAATATAAATGTGTTGTTAAACCCGCCACCACCCGACACAGCCAATTAGTAAGGTTTGTCACGTAAACAAAACGTGCCAATTCGTTACTAGATCAGCACACCGGTGCTTTGGAGAATAAACCCACAACACGTTCCGCTGGCGATTACAACAACAACCAGCTTCATCAGGCGATAGCCAGATTTGTGAAGTTGGCCTTCCGTTGTTGCTCAAGGTTTATTACGACTTTTTTTTCATAGGAAAGATCAGTTTTGTAAGCAGCATGCAGGGGTGGGGTGTGGTATGAGGTGGGGGTAGGGTGGTGAGTTTGGAGGAGCGGGGTGGGGGGCCTGCAAATAAACGCCATTGTTTACGTTGGGGCAAGCGATGTCAATCAGCTGCTGCTTTCCGCAAGTGCCTCCTCTCTCTCTCTCCTCCGGCCACCACCGCCACCACTGCCGCCACCGCCGCCACCGTGGGGCTCACAAAGCAGCACTCTGTTTGCCGGCCCCGTTTGCTTGGCGAAGTTAAGCGTGAAATTTCCTCGCCCTGCCAAACTTCCAATGCTAAAACTAAACATCTGGAGGTACAAAGGCCCGCATGAGAAGACGCCGCCGAGGAAAATAAAGAAAATATAAGACCCTTTTCTTTCTGCGGGGGATTTAGGTCCCAAGTACACGCTCGCTCAATTCCACTCTTTTTTTTACACTGCCGACTTTTCCGAAAACCTCCGCCGACGGGGCTTCAAAAAGACGCGGCCTTATAAGGCAGGCCGAGAGAGCTGCTGCTAAATTACTTTGTGGCTAATTTGTTTTTACAGCCGACTAAGCATCTATAAACACCCGACGAATATTTTTTTTGTCGAAGCTGCCCGAGCCATCGCACTGTCATTACTTAATAAACGCACTTCGCTTTACGTAACCCCATCTCGCCGTCTGTGCTCAGCCGTGTGTGTGCGTGTGTACCAAAAACACGGCCGGACCTTTTACCCGGAAACTCCTCGCGTATTTGGAAAAAGAAGTTAAGCTGAAACCCCTTGGTCATTCTGCTTCTAGTCCACGGGCCAAAGCATCATTTGGGAAGCACGGCAGATCGCAGTGATTACTAAAACAATACCAGTTTGTGTATGTGCTCAAACAAACTAAAGTATATTCTGCGGTAAAATACTTGGTGAATTATGCAGTCACTTTATTTAATAAGTGGTAATTTGAAGTTGATGATACAAACTCGACTGGTGCCATCTCAGGTGGAACAAACAAGTCAGAATATTACTGGTAGGAACCTCCTGGTTACACCATCCCACAGGGGATTATTGTGTCCGTCTGTCCTGCATTCAAAAATGGGAGGGGTGGGGCTGGGTGGAGAGGGGAGGGTGGGGAGGAGCTGGGTGGGGAGGGGAGGGTGGGGAGGGGCTGGGTGGGGAGGGGCTGGTCACCCCGTGGTGCCCTTATAAAATTCAACGTTTAACCTACTCACGCCGGCTTGTGCCCGCCCTCACAGTCGGCCATATTTGCGGAATACACCACGCCCCTGTTGACCCTGGCCATTGACCGAGCAACCCAACGTTCCTACCAGCTCCCTCCGCAGGAATGTGTTTTTTACACTGGAGGCAGAATACAATGACCTATTAAGCTCTTTTTCACAGATGTCCAGTCAGGGTGGGAAGGAACGTTACAACAATCAATACAAAAACATATAGGAAAGATAAGAACATTTAAAATGTTATCACCTAAGGCCCACTGAGCTATATAGCTTCTTTTTTTAGGAGCGACCTGGCCACAAATGATAGCTCTACATAGTGGCTTATCATCGCGTGGACATTTATAGCTGCCAAATACTCTAAATGTACTGGTCCCACCGACTTATCCAGATAAGCGCATTATTCTGCCGAGGTGTAATAAAAAGGCAAGGAGCAATCAGCACGAATATACACCAGCAAACAAAGACAAAGATCCCCCGTATAGCCTTACCAGATGCTGTCAGCGAGCATCTATGAAGGCCTGCACAGCACACAAAGGGGTGGGTAGCCAACACCACGCCCGGCTGCCTTCGTCTCCCCAGTGACATCGTTTACACATCGCAACAGGTACTCATTTGAGGCTGAGTGGACCTAGGGGGAGGCCCAGAATCGGTTCAGATATTCGTCACTGGTCTTGACAGTGAGCGGGAATTGAACTCTGAGGGTTACCGGGTTCATAGCGCAGCGCGCAAATAGCTTCGCCACCGCTTCCCATGTACGCCAGCGCACACGCAACTACTCCGACTACTCCGCTTTACTTTCTTCCCCTTCCCTACGCGCGCGCACACAGTCTGCACATTCTCGCCTTTCCCATCAAATTCCTCCTAACAGCCGGGGAAGAGATCTCAGGATAACGGAGTCATAAATCAGGTGCTGGGGGTGCAGCCCGAGCCATCTCATCTCGCGGAGCCATCTGCCTGCCAGTCCCACGCAATTTGGCCGGCCCCCACTGGCCAGTTAGGGCACTGGTTTTACGGTGGTGGTGGTGGTGGCGGAGGAGGAGGAGACACGTCTGCCTGGACATGTGTGTGCGAGCCTCTCCTTCAGCCGCCATAAAGTTTTACAGGCCTTTGAAGGGAAAGTGACAAATCATTTGTTGTGATCACCTGATGGTATCTGCATCGTCTCGAGAGAAACAAAGCGGTGTTTTTACTGGGGGGTTTTCGTTTTTTTATATATACCCTTGCCGACCACATGCACTCTAAGAGAGATGTAAATATGTTTGAGATCATTTATCTTGTTCATTATCAGCTCTGATCAATCCACTGAGGGAAGGATGGCCTCCTGGAGCCATCACCATCTCTCACGGTCTGCGACGCAAGGATAAGGGCTCCGGGACGTCAACGAGCTCATCTCGCCGCTCCATCTCCTCCGCGGGAGACGTCCTCCCAGGAGTTTGCTCTCCCTTGGCTGCCACTTTGTCGTAAGCCTTGACCACCAGGACCGTCATCCCTTCGAGTGACGAGTCCTATAAGCCACTTCACAGTGAATATTCCGTCTTCGGCGCGTACGATCCACGATCCTCACGTTGCCTTTTTTTCCGTCGGTCAACGTAACGACGCACGTTATCAGAAACGTGCGAACAATGACGAAGAGGACGACTGAACACAAAAGCTTAAAAGCGTGCGAAGGAGCGTGGAGAGATGCAGGCCCGGGATTACAATAGCAAGTTGGAAAAGTTACACTGTACTTTGTCTCAAGATTTGTTTAGGTGGGGCCAGCATTCGGATGTTTCGCCAACTCCTTTATTTATTTATTTAAATACAACAGCCCTCCGTACAATAAAGGCGTGAAAAGCCCGGCTGCGACAACCAACACCGACGGGGGAGTCAAATATTTTTCTTTCCAAAAAGAGAACACGAAATATTGGGGCGAGAATTAAGGCTCTCGCGTTACAGGCACAGCTGTGCCGAGCGTTTCACAACCCACGCCCTTGTGAGCACCCCCCCCCCACACACACACAGCTCGTGTGCTTAATGGGCACTTGATTTTTCCGATGCCACACCTGTGTCATCCCGCAGATAAACACTCGTCTCTCGTGTACCCTGTGTATGCGTACCCCCCCCCCACCCCGATTCGGCCTCGTGTTTTAACAGCAAATTCTGTTAGCGAGCGCCTCTTAAGGTTGGCATGGCACTGAAGAGGGTTATGTGGCCATCGCCACAGATGGCTCAAGGTGTCTCCCAACAGAGGATGAATAAAGCGCACCCTACCAAGTGCTCATCTAACCCTTTCCCATTCCGATGACGTACGTGTACTTCATCAGTTTTTTTTCAGTTTCCGTTCCGATTATGTACGGAATCGGAAGTAAAAGGCCGTGCGGGAGGGCGCGCGGCACGGTCTGGCGTCAGCGATCATCGAGTGCGGTCGTGTCGCTACGGTTCTCTGCGGCGAGTACAGCACAATGGCTTGAAAAACAGGAACTATACGCCTCACTAAATAAAATTGACGCCGAACCGTTTGCGCGTTCCGGGATTCAGCGGTGAACGGGAGACCCACCCTGCAAATTTGCAGACGCCTCGAAATGGTTTAAGACAGGCCCAGGATTGCCACCGATGTTAGCCGTGGCCAGGAATCGAATGCAGGCAACTGGAATCGCTTGGATCACAGAGCAATGCGCAAAAACCAGTGTAGAGACACACATCTCAACATAATGAGATCGTACCGTCCGGGGGTGTTGATTTTGCTGTATTGGTTCAAGGTGCGTTGACGGTGTATGGGTTAAGAGCGAGCAGGACATTGCCTGTGTGTGAAGAATGTGTTGGCGTTGTGGTACGGGCTAAGAGTGCGTTTGGTGTTGGGGTATGGGATCAGAATGTGCTGTGCTATGTTCTCAGTGTGTGTTGGCGTTGGGATATAAGCTACGAATCGTCAAAGTTAAGACGTAGGGTTTTTCAAATGCTAGCGAAGATGATGCCGATTCACGACCGATTTTTGTGTTCGGCCGCGTAATCTTCTGACCAAATACGCGCCGGGGGAACCCTTCACCAACGCGACAATGAAGAGCAAATTACATCGTCACGCAGCGCAAAGCGTTTTAACGCGCCGATTATTATCGTTTCAGCTCGCCGGCAAGTTGAAGAGAGATTCTAAACCCAAATTTTGGCAACAGATGGGACGCGTTGGGCATTTGATGCGAGCGCTTAAGTGTTGGGGGTCTCGGATCGGAGTGCGTGCGCACTTGTTGGTATGGGTGGTGAGCGATTGCTGCATACGGCATGAGTCGCGTTGATGTTGTAGTACCGGGATCAAGGTACGTGGGTGTTTTGGGTATGGGGAATCAGAGTACGTTGATGTTGGACTGCGAGTGGTGAATGTGTGTACGAGTGTTGGGAACGGGATGAGACACGATGTATTGAGGTATAGGATTAGATATAGGATTACGGTATGCAGCTGGTGGTGTGCGTCGCGAGCGTAGATTGAGCGTACATTTCGCGGTATGAGTTCGAAACCAGTTTAAATAAGCAATACTACAATCACATTGCGACCATTAAAAACTGAAGGCTCAAACACCACTATGTTGATGCAGCAATGTTTTTTTTAGCACCCCCAACCCCCCCACCAACACCGAGAGAGAGCTTCAAAGTGCAGGTAGTGTGCTGCGGTGAGTGTGGCAGACAAAAGGCCAACGTGTGCGTACGTGTGTGTGTGCGCGCGCGTGCGTGGTGCGGACCACATGGTGAGAGAGAAAGCAGCTGTGGTTGGTCGGCACCTTACAAAACCACCGCCGCCACCACCCACCGTTCACGGCACCACGCACAAAGACAAAGGTCCCCCGTATAGTCTTAACAGTGCTGTTGGCGAGCAACTATGAAGGTCAGCACGGCGCACGAGGGGACGGGTGGCTAGCATCATGCCTGGCCACCTTTGTCTCCCTTGTGGCGATGTTTACACACCACACTAGGTACTGATTTTAGGGCGAATTAACCTAGGGGAGGCCCAGAACCAGTCTAGATATAATCGTCGGTGGTGTTGGCCACAAGCGGGAATCGAACTCTGGTCGGTGGGTTCGTAACGCAGCGCGCTAACCATTGCGCGACCGGTCACCGCACACAAACAAGACAAAGATCCCCCGTATAGCCTTAATAGACTGTGGGAGCAAGTGCTGCTAGCGAGCACCTATGAAGGCCGGCACGGCACACGAGGGGGTGAGTGGCCAACACCACCCGGGTCGTCAGGTTAATAGCGCAGCGCGCTAACCGCTACACTACCACTCACCGCACACACACACACACGTTCACCACCACCGCCGCCGCGTTACGTAAGCCGGCGAACGGGGCCCGAGATAACCGGGGGAGCGAGAAACAAGGGCGTCCAGAAAAGATCGCCGATTGCTCCCGCGCACGAGCGAGCGTGGAACAGCCACAACAAACGAGCGCAGCTCTCCGATGCGTTTTCGGGTTGTGCATCGCATGTTGTTCGGTACCATGTCCGACGTTTCGCACCGCGTGCTGGCAGCTTCTTCGGAGACGAATGTGGATGGCCATGATGACGTGCGTTTGTTTGGCCGCCTCGCATTTGCCGAAGGATAGCGGTCTGTCAATGTAATAGTGCCCGCCGCATCCGCTCTGTTTAGATTCACAGTGTTTTCAATGCGATGAGCTGCAGATTGTGGTTTACAAGTATAATTTAGTTAATCTTTCTGCCCTCTGCACTATCAATCACCATCAGAAAACCAACATCGCCACCACAATCGCCACCATCAGGACCATAATCACCATCGCCATAAACCACCAACACAACCATCACCAAGACCCGTATCAACACCACTAGAATCACCACTACTGTTTAAGGCACTGCATTGTAAAGACGGGGCGGGGGGGCAGACAGGGGTGTTGCAGTGGGTAGCACATTGCACTATGAAACCGGTGGGCTGAGTTTGATTCCCAGTCAGGGCTAACGTTTGTGACCAGTGATCCGAACCGGTCTATCCGAACCGGTCCTACCCACCCCCCCAACACCTCCCACCACCTTCACCAACCCACATTGACACGCGTGGTGAAGTATCGTCAAACAACCCCACGGCCGACGTGGCATGGGTGGGCGCCATAGTGGCAAGATGTTAACTACCTTGCCTAGCATACAGGAGGTTGTGGGTTCAATCCCGAGCCTGAAGCCTGCTGTATATTTGCACTTTGCATGTCTCTCTCTCCCCAGTTCTTCCCTCCACATTTTGGATCAACGTGCGTTTAGAGTATTTGGCTGCTATACATTTCCATATGATGATAAGCCACTTCGTTGAGCTATGATTTGTTGGCCAGGTCGCTTCTAAAAAAGAGCTATAGCTCAGTGGGCCTTACCTGGTAAAATATAAAATAGTTCAGTTTAAACAGATGTTTACAAAGCAATAGGTTGATAACCGGCTGTAAATCATGTTAAATTATTATCATTCTTGGGTCTTTAGGTAAAGTCACGTAGATAGGTTCTCCTGAAGATGACCGCTTGTGTTGCGATCGAAACATCGTAGTTTTTGTAATTTTCTTCGAACCCATCTACGTGACTTTACCAAAAGACCCAAGAATATGAATTCCTGCAGTCACGAAAGCTTCAAGTCAACATATAAAATTATTATTTCAAAGGAGAGATCTGCAACCATAAGTTAGCGGACATCTCACAAGCACCACCGCTGGCTAACAGCTCGAATTTATTTTTTTGGGGTTATTTATAGAGCATTGTTAATGAGGAAGGTGGCAAGCTTTTATTGGTTTGGCTCCAGGCTTAGGTGTAATGGCCACGGGAGTTAAGTTGTTTCTGCGGTTCATTGTGACGTGGGCGTCGAGGATTGCCTCTAAATACTGCGATAAAACGAAGGTGGGGGGGGGGGGGGTTAACAACCATGAGAAACGCCAGGTGGCAATTTTTTTTAAAGGAACATTTTGAATGATGGTGGTGAAAATGCCAAGAAGAACGATTCAATGTTAAAGAGACACCGAGAAGCACCGATCCATTCAGCTGCTGACACATTTTTTAAAATGTTTTTTTGGTCTTTCTTTTGTACACCCGATGTAGATGCAGAGCTACAACTGACAATTTCACAATTTGGGTGGTCAAGCTCAGATAACCGCGTCAGGAGCAGCGGGGTAGTGCATCGTCGCCGTGATGCGTCGAGGATTGCCTCTAAATACTGCGATAAAACGAAGGTGGGGGGGGGGTTAACAACCATGAGAAACGCCAGGCGGCAATTTTTTTTAAAGGAACATTTTGAATGATGGTGGTGAAAATGCCAAGAAGAACGATTCAATGTTAAAGAGACACCGAGAAGCACCGATCCATTCAGCTGCTGACACATTTTTTAAAATGTTTTTTTGGTCTTTCTTTTGTACGCCCGATGTAGATGCAGAGCTACAACTGACAATTTCACAATTTGGGTGGTCAAGCTCAGATAACCGCGTCAGGAGCAGCGGGGTAGTGCATCGTCGCCGTGATGTCTCCTTCGAATTTGTGGATCGAGGCATTGCGTCGTTATACGTTGTACGGTCTGAAAGCTAGATGACGATGAGGAATTCTTAATTGTAAGACTCGCCATGTATGCGACTCTTGGGAATGGAGTGAATTTTAAGGCTAGCCATTTTCGGTTCATGCAAACCGATCTGATGCATGTTAAACTTTCGGGGGGTGGGGAAGGACAATAGGGTAAGAATGAATTTGCATTTGTCCCAATTTCTCTGAAACTTACACCAGCCACGCTGCTCCGACTGGATTGCAACTTTGTTCGGGACGTTACATGACGCCCGACCCTAACCTTTGACTATGTCCCCCACTGTAAACTCATTCCTACGCGAGTAAACATGCTGGCGAGTATACAAGACTCCACTCGCCGCGTGGCATAAGCGTACCACGCTGGTCCAATTCAAGTTGAAGGGGATGGCTAAGGACCAGTTGAGATGACGCCCCCCTGCCCTCCGGTGATGGACACTGCCATCATCGGGAAGTGTTAACCGTATAATAATCTCAAAAACATGAGCCATGCGAACAGCACAAGTTTCACAAGCAACTTCTGGAGCGATGATGTTGGTTAGTTTACAATTCACGAGAGCCGCCACAGTGGCGAGATGTTAAATTATTTGGGTTGTATGGAGGTCATGGTTTCGATCCTGACTGACACCTGCTGTATATTTGGAGTTTGCATGTCTCTCTCCCAGTGGTCGCGTCGATTTTCCTCCGGGTCCTCCGCTTTTTTCCCTCCACATTTATAATCATGCGCTTAAGAGTGTTTGGCTGCTATAAATTAAAACGTGATAAGCCACTTCATGAAGCTATCATTTCAGGCCAGGTCACTTCTGAAAAAAATAACTAGATAACTTAGTGGGCCTTACCGGGTGAAATAACAACAGCTCATAGTTTAGTTCGCAAGTAACTCGCACGAATCCCGACCAATCCTCACCAACAACACGCGTGAGCGTACAACTCGATTCCGGCGAGTGAATCGCCACAGTGGTTGAGCGTGGGCCTCTGCTGCACGCTGGCACTGACGAGAGCGCGTCGGGACTCCCCACCACGGCTCCACTCGACAAGGGCCCGCGCAGCAAGAATGATCGCTATTCACAGCGCCGTGACGTCGGGGGGGGAAGGCGAACATCTGCTGCGGCTGACCGCCACTCGCCCAGATAAGGCTACTGCGGCGAAGATGGAAGGAAGCGGTGGGCCGATTTCTCT
This sequence comes from Lethenteron reissneri, assembly GCF_015708825.2. Classification (NCBI taxonomy): domain Eukaryota; kingdom Metazoa; phylum Chordata; class Hyperoartia; order Petromyzontiformes; family Petromyzontidae; genus Lethenteron; species Lethenteron reissneri. Next base: position 2,159,744 of record NC_083811.1, read on the forward strand.
CCAACTCCTTCCCTTCCCGCCCACCCGCCTACCCTCCCTCCCCCTCTCTCCATGTGCGTCTCATTTATTATATTCTCCATGAATATAAACACAGCGCAAGTGGGGCTGAAATTACGGAAACAATCAGGGGTCCTGCGGTGTGGGGGGTCTTAGGCAGGGATTACCGGGGAGGGAGGGAGGGACGGGGTGGTTGGTGTTGGAGGCGTTATGAGGCCAGTGAGCAATGGTTTCCCAAAACAATCACAAAGCGCACATTCACCCGCCTGCGTGCGCGCTCTCGCACGCACAAGTACATGCGTGAGCTGACGGGCCGACGATACAACGGTGATTTACGTGGTGCCCGAACACAATACGCAACGCCATGGCAGCCCAGGTCGGCCGTCCCAACCCAAGTCAGCATGGCCAAAGGAGGGGACCCCGAGCCAGGCCCGAGCAGCCCCTGGGTGGGTGCTGCTGCTGTTGTTTTTGGGTGGCCAAGGGGGTAATGAGAGAGGGTACAGATGGGAGGGTAAGGGGCCCTTAAGCTGCTACAACAACACGGCCGCGATGGCGACCCCGACGCTGACGCCTGTATATCTGAAGTGCGTATATCTCTCTCCCCGTGGATTTTTCTCCGGGTCCTCCGGTTTTTCCCTCCACATTTAGAAACATGCGTTCAGAGTATTTGGCTGCTAGAAATTTCCACGCGATAAGCCACTTCGTTGAGCTATCATTTGTGGCCAGGTCGCTTCTGAAAAAGAAGTGAATAGCTCAGTGGGCTTTACTTGGTATAATAAAGAATTGTCTCGTTTACGTTTTAATTTCCGATAGCCAAACGCTCTCTTGCGTTTTACCACAGCTCCTCGTTGGTGCAAGACGCCAAAGCCGGCCACTGTCTTTGGTTATTCGCACACAGGGCAGACGAAAGCGACTGGGTGCGGGGGGAGAAGGAGAGGCCAGGGTTAGGGGTTCAGCTGGGTCTCTTAATTATTCACTGGGCAGATGGACGAATGGGGGTGGGGTGGAGGGGGGTGGAATTGGCTTTCCGAGACACAAGTGGAAACTTTTAGTCGGGAATGCCCATCACACACGGCAGACAAAAATAGTATTTCTTCAGAAATAAATTGACGAAGGGGCTGTTAAAACTAGGCAATCATATTACCAACATTAAGTGATATACTCCAGCAACAATTATAACGTACACATGACAAGAGAAGCGGCAAGATGGAGTGTAAAACAACATAAAATGCCATCACAGTAATGACAACAAACCACAAAACAATATGTAATCACCACACTGCTGCTAGGTATTGCAGTGCAATCGTTAACAATAAACAACGCAGATGAGACACAAACAACAACAAAAGTAAGCGGACAAATATGACACCGACTGCACACCTCTGAACAACAGAAACTGCTCACAATGCGGCGACACTTAGACGCTATATATATACCCACATTGTAAATTGTTGCACACCTCAATACAGTTCTGCAACAACAATAGTGATACTATAAAGGTGTGGCTTGAGACAACAACACCCACCCACGAATCATCGGACACGTTCTCCATGGCATGCGATATATCAGGGGTTCGTTAACCATACTTCACCACGCCGATCAATGCGTGTTGGTGACGATGGGAAGCACATATGTGGCAGCATTGATAATTATCAGAGAATAATAGAGCATAGAAGTAGAGTACAACAACAAAAAATGTTGGCACCACTCTAAAACGTTAGTATGTATGTTGAACTTCTTTCGCGCCATACCTTGCAAACCGTAATAGACAATACAAACAATCATTAAGTCATAAATATTACAGATACCAGTAACAAGAAAAAAACAGATTAAGAGACGAACAAATTCCACAACCAATATCAAACACGCAAATAGGGCACTTGCTACACACGACCCATACACAGACACACAAACACACAATAGACACAGACTATACACAGATAGATACCCACACATACAAACACGCAACAGGTACACACACACAAATAGGGCACTTGTACCACACAACCCACTCACACAGACACACACACAAACACACAATAGACACACAGCCACACGGATACAGACAATACACAGATAGACACTCACACACGCAGACACACAATAGGTACACACACTCACAAATAGGGCACTTGCAACACACAACCCATACTTCACAGACACACATACACAATAAACACACAGGCACGGACACACGCACACAGACAATACACAGATAGACAACACTCACACACACATACACAGACACACAAATAGGGCACTTGCAACACACAACCCATACTTCACAGACACACATACACAATAAACACACAGGCACGAACACACGCACACAGACAATACACAGATAGACAACACTCACACACACATACACAGACACACAAATAGGGCACTTGCAACACACAACCCATAACTAAACCAAACGGCAAATGTCAAACGTGCATTCTTCAAATGACAAGACACTGCCAGACAGAAGGAGAAACACGTGGACTGGGGAACATGGGCAGCAGGTTAATGACATCACGTTCAGTGACACGTCGCTTCAAGTTGATGGTGGTGACCGATGTCCGAGTTGAACAGAGAGAGCGATTACAGTCTGCTCGTGTGGCTGGTAGCTACATCAACTATCAAACGAATTATATTTACCAGGTTTAAGGCCCACAAATCTATGCAGCTCTTATTCAGAAGCGACCTGATAGCTCTATTTAGTGGTTCATCGCGTGGAAAAGTCGAGCGGCCGAATACTCTGAACGCGTTTTGTTGATTATAAATGGGGAGGGGAAAACCGGGAGGACTAAAATCTACGCGACCACGGGGAGAGAGACACGCAAACTCCGAACATACAGCAGGCATCGTCAGGGTCGGGGATCGAATCCACGACCTCCTGTGTACCAGGCGAGGTAGTCAACATCTCGCCACGGTGGTGCACTGATGGATTGTTTTGCAACGTGAGAGATGGCTACAACTTCAGGAGGGAGGCCTTATGAGGCCACTTGGAGCACGTTTAAATCTATATTGCAAACTCATTTCTTCACAACTGCTTGGTTGTGTTGGTTCGTCGTCTTTTCCCCGCACCTCTGATTAGCACGGTTATCAACGTACGGCACCAAAGAAGTTCAACAAGCATACATCTAGCAGTGGACAGGTCATAACTTATGATGATGATGAAGTAACTAACATCCACTAGCAAATATCAAACAAAGTCACAAACCTCCAAAACAAATCTGAGACCTCAACACAAAAAACACTTAACGGTAACACTAAGACAAAAAAAAACACTCAAGAGTTATCACCAAAACAAAATGAACCAGTTATAATAGAGAGCCGTACACGGTGGGTGCTGTGTGTACAAGCTAGAAGATACCCACCACGTTGTTGTATGGATCACGAATCTTGGTCAACCCGGGTTCGACTCCCGGCCACGGCTAACAGCAAGTGACCATCTGAAGTGGTCCTGGGACTCTCATCGTCCCCTTCAACAACAACTTGCCAGCCCGCGTGTTGAAGTTACTACGACTTGTGCACTAACGTGTGGGGCATCTGACAAAGGGTCGTCTCTCTCTATCTGTGTGTGTGTACATTACGCTGGGATGGATCGTTTATGAACGCGTAAAAATGATCATTAACGCGAGCAACAAAACCACTTTTGGATACTGTCGGAGAAGAGTCGAAGACTAAAAGTACTGCCTACGATCTCACTAAGAGGACATCAATCACGGTAAATAAGATTACTAATTTACACACGAACAAATACGAACACTTTTAAAAGACAAACATTTACGGTCGAGTATTCGCCACAAGAAACAGAAGAGACGTCACCTCTACACAACCAGCACACAACCACCACCAACCATTGGCACAACAATAGACACACACGGGATATTTACACACACAACCAACACTCCCACAACAATGTCAAACACGACACGTCGAGATAACATCAGACGGTGAAAATAACAACACTAAAACAACGATAATTGAACGAGAAACGGCGAAGAGAGACGTAATTAAAGACATTACCAACACTGCGTCCCAGAGCCAACACCGACATCCAATGCCAATCGATAACACTACCAAAACCCACACAACTAAAACCAACCACTCACCACCACAACAACAACAATATAAGAAGATAATCCCAAACAATCCACGGCTGAAACACAATTTCAGAAGCGCGCGCGGCGACCTCGCGGGGCCTACGATCCGAAGCCTCGGTCTTGCCTGATAGCCCTGCCGCCTGGTGCGGCCCTAAGGTGGGGTGGGGTGATGGGTGGTGGGGGTGGGGGGCCCTACCTCCCGCCAGCTCGGCGAACGGAGTCGCTGCCACCAACAGCAGCAGCAGCAGTCGCAGAAGCGGCCACATCGTGGGCTCCGATCAGCACGCAGCCCGCGCCGCCGCGATCAGCATTCCCCTTCGGATCGAGGAAAGGAAAATTTGGTAGCGACACACAAAAAACAGCCACTAATTTCTTCTTATTCGTCGTCGTCGAAGGAGGAGGAGGGGGGGGGTACAAAAAATGTATCGGACACGGAGCGAAGTTGAACCCAGCGCGACCCGCGCTACTTTCACACCCCCCGCGGTACTTCTTTTGCCGTTGCCGTATGAGCCGCGGCACAGCCCTTCCTCGGCCGCGTTACTTTAGAGGTGGAGGGATTCGCGTGGAGATGAGTGAGTGAGGGGAGGGGGGCGCGGCGGGGCGGGGCGGGGCGGGGCGGAGCGCGGGGGGTGGTGGGGGGGGGTGAAGGTAGTTCCGGCTCTGGGGGTTTGGGGGCGGGACCCCAGGTGGGAAGGGGGGGAGGGGCATCGTTGGAGGTGGCCACGCGCCCGGTCACGTGGGTGCCGTTTTTATTTAAATATATAAACACCGGCTGGGTTGCAGGCACGTCAACGTCAGACGGGCAGCAACAAACGGCACCATCGTTTCTTGCGTTGAGCTTTGGGGGGTAAAGAGACGACGTCGTTTCCATGGTGGAGCAGTGCGAGCGAAGGAAGAAGCAGAGAGAGAGAAGCGTTGCTGCCTTTGGGGCCGTCCATAAATGACGTCACGCGGTTTTGGACGATTTTTGACTCCCCCCCCCCTCGTCACACGGGGTCACAAAATGTCAGACCCCCCCTCAAATGTAACGTCACAAAGCTTTGCCCCCCCCCCCCCCCCAAAAAAAAAAACATGCTTCAAATGGCTTTAAACTATTGTCTTTGTAGTGCGTATTTAATGTGGCGCTGCACTCTGATGCTGTAGGATACAATATTTATTAAAAAGTAAATTTAATTAAGTAGAACGTGTTGTCTATATTTATTTAAAGTTGCGCATTTTGATGTGACGTCACATTTCTCAAACCCCCTCTCCTCGTCACATATCGTCACAAATGTCTGACCCCCCCCCCACCCAGGTGCGTGACGTCATTTATGGACGGCCCCTTTGCTGTGTGGCGGCTGAGTGGGGTGGATGGGTTATCACCTGGGGAGCGGTGGCGCAGCGGTTAGCGCGCTGCGCTACCAACCCGGCCTCCCGAGTTCGATTCCCGCCCACGGCCAACATCTGCGACGATTATCTGAACCGGTCCCGGGCCTCCCCGAGATCGACTCGAGTACCTGGTGCGGTGTGTAAACATCGCCACCAGGGGGAGACAAAGGCGGCCGGGTGTGGTGCTGGCCACTCACCCCCTCGTGTGCCGTGCCGGCCTTCGTAGGTGCTGCTCCCTAACAGCACTTGCCCCAACAGTATATTGAGGCTAGACGGTGGAGCTTTGTCTTTGGAGTGAATCAGTGATCATTTGTTATTCTTACTGCAGGTGTATGCTTATTATTCATCGTCAAACCACGATCTATCAATTGGGTCACCATCTCTCACACGCCCGGCGATGTTAACAATCCACTTAGCTTCAACAATTATTGTCTTGTCAAATCAGACGCTTTTGGTCTTTTCTCGCCTGTAGTTGTACGGGGTGTGGGTGTGTTCAGAACACTATACAAAATATTAACTATTTTTATTTTACCAGGTAAGGCCCACTGAGCTGTGTAACTCCTTTTCCGAAGCGACTTGGCCGCAAATGATAGTTCAATGTGGTTGGCTTATCATCATGTGGAAATGTATAGCAGCCAAATATTCTAAACGCGCGTTTCTAAATGTCGAGGGAAAATTTGAGGACCCAGAGGAAAAATCCACGCGACCACGGGGAGAGAGAGACACGCAAACTCCAAATATATACAGCAGGCGTAAGAGTCGGGATCAAACCCACGACCTGTACACATCCTGCCACCGTGGCGCACTCAACTCTTGTAGGTTTAGAGCTTTGCGAATTTAAGAGATGGGAGAGAAAGACATTTTTTTCTCAAAGGGGTTTATCATCTTCCCCTGGCTAGTCCACGTCGCGCGGTCGTGCGCTTCGCTAAACGCCACGTGGCCCTTGAGATGAGAACCGGACCCCACGCGCATCATCGCGATCAGCGAGCCCTGTCACAGACACCCACTGCGTGTGTCTACACAGCACGCTGTGAAGGACGCTGCTGCTACTGGACAGTCGGAGGCAGTCACCCTCCAGCAACGACGACGGAACTGAGCGACGCTCACAACAACGAGCGGAGCACCGGACGGATAAAACGCAGCGAGTTGGTATAATAGGGGTGCATCGGCCAGTCATCTCAGTCAGTCAACCCATGGCACCTGGGTCTGTCCTGTGACTTGCTGCCAGCGGGCGTTCGACACTTCACGTAGCCTTAAAGTGCACAGAGCCTGGCACAAACGCGGTGGTGACATCACCGCCACTTGGCGAACAACACCAGTGACGATAATCTGAATGGGCCCTGGGCCTCCCGTAGGTCGCCCCAGCCTCAAATAAGTACCTGTTGCGGTGTATAAGCGTCACCACGAGGGAGCCAAAGGCGGCTGCGCATGGTGCTGGCCAATCACCTCTCGAGTGCCGTGGTAGCATTCATAGGTGCTCGCTAACAGGGCTTGCCTCAATAGTCTCTTCAGGCTATACAGGGGATCTTTGTCTTTGTGGTAATGCACGCAGCAGTTGGCCATGTGAAAGGAAGTCGTGGGCAGTGTGATATAAAGTAGTGGGCAGTGTGAAATGATGTCGTGGGCCGCATCATACCGATGGATGCGTCCACTCAGCACGTTTGCAGTACGGACCTGGGAGAATTTCGCTGCGTTATTGCATTTTTTTTTCATTTTTAGAGGAGGAAATAAAGTGCAGTTATGAGTCGGGCATCGGCATTTTCTCATTCATCTTGGCTACCGGACCCACGCGAACACAAAATAACCCTACACACCCCTTAGAGGTTTTGATGTGTGATGACACTTTGAATGTGCAGGCCGGGTGAGGATTTTTTTCTCTTGTTCCAAACTCAAACAGCGAACACCCCCCAAAGGACGGGTGAAAAATAAATGTGGTACAGGTTAAGGTTTTCTTGGGTCTTATTGCATGGCTCACCTCGAGCTATGGATTGGAATTTCTCGAAGGCGAAATCTCTACCTGCATTTATTGAAAATAAATCGCCCGATAAGATGCCCTCATTCTTTGACGCATGAATCACGCACGCACGCGCAACAGACGGCAACAACGAGTTACCCACAACCTCGATCGTCCTGGATGCGCCAGATCAAACCTAGCAAGCTAAGCAGGCTTTAAACCTGGTATAGTTTTTTTGGCTCGGCGATTGTTTGCGATGGCTGCTGGTGCTGTCGGCTTAGGCTGAGAGGTGGCCCAATAGCAACAGTAAGTTCAGCGAGGATTCTTGAATGTTATCTGTGTGGAGCCCTTTAGCGTTATCATCTCGTACGCGTGTAGGGTTTCCTCCTGGTTCTCATGTTCCTCCCCTACCCTCCCCCACGTGAAGCCCCCCCTCCCCAACACTCACGAATGGAATTGGACAAACTTGCAAAATGCAGGACCCTTCTGGGTAAAGGGTGTTTATCCCTCGAATCTTGAGATGTGTTGATGCTTTGCAGGGATCATCATCATCGTCATGTCCTGCCCAAGTCCACTTTTTTATATCAGTCATGGTTAATCTACTGCTGGATGAAGGCCTCTCAAAGCCATTGCCATCTAGCAGGTCTGCGATGCAACCTTCTATGTAGCACTTGCACACGAGCCGAATTGATCGCTCCATCTGCCCCGGTTGACGTCGTACACTTGAATGTGGACCGTGCTCTAGTTGCTGCTCCGTCACCACTATCCTTCATCATTGGCCACCATCCCTTCATGACACATGTCCTGTACAAGTCCACTTCGTTTCCTTAACAGTCAATATGGTGTCCATTAAGGTGTGCACGCTCTCTAACACGTGCTCCTCTCCCTGTGTTTAAGTGGATGTGCCGTAGGAATGCGTTTTTTCCCCATTATCGATTAAAATGTGCACATGCTCACGTGATAAAATGCGCACGATGCCCGATCCACAAATACGAAGAGACATCGCAGCGATACACGACTCCACTGTCCCTGGCGCGGCGATCTGGCTTGACCACCTGAATGTGAAATTGTAGTTGTCGCTCTACGTCTACATCAGCAGCCGTACGAAAGTCGGAGAAGTTCGTAACGAATTGGCATGTTCTGTTAACGTGACAAGCCTTGCAAATTGGTTGGTGGTGGCGGGTTTAACGACACATTGAAACGTATGCGATCTAACCCAAACAACCTCTTTTATGGATGATATTGGTCGCCTGCTACGTGTTAAACTGACTTTAACGATTGCTTGAGATCACCGTGCGTTCACTAGTCACGGGGGCGGATTCAAAATTCTGCCGTCCCATCTGGTCGTAATTATCATTAGGCAGCCATATATTTAATGTCTACAGCTAATTAGGAAGGAGACATTGCTTCCAAAACAATGCACCACTTCTTTCCCGAGCCCACACACACCCGTGGGTGGCATTTTTTTTTGGGGGGGGGGTGGGGCAAAGGTTTCCGAGCGCAGCGTGAACAAGAGGAACAGCGCACGTGGATGGGTTCAGAGGTCAGCGCGAACGTTTGGGACACCGCAAGGAGACGCGACGAACTCTCGGACCGAGTTGCAGTGGCTCATTATGGCGATGGTAGCAGCTCGCGGTCTACCCGAGCGAAACATTTCACCGAATTTAGAAATTCGCGTTACGGGAGGGGGCCGCGTGGCTTTGGGGTGAGAGCGCTAAGTCGGTAAGCGTTGAGAGCCTGGGTTTGAATTCACGTTTCCATAAAACTATATTTTATCTGACCAGATAAGGCCCACTGAGCGACGTTGCTCATTTTCAGAAGCGAGCTGGATATCACAAATTACAACTCAACAAAGTGGCTGACCATCATCACGTGAAAATGTATAGCGGCCAACTACTCTAAACGCAGGTTTTTTTTATTTTATGAAGGGAAAGACCGGAGGACCCAGAGCTACCATGGGCTACATATCTCAGTGGGCCTTACCTGATCAAATAAAAGATAAGTGTAAAGTTTAATAGTTTATGTCCACCAAAAACACGAGATGCACGGGGAAGCGGAATGGTTGTGCTCATGCCGCCCTCTGGCGATCACAGCGCGCTACTGCAGCCACACCTCCACTCACCGCTGACTTCGAAGGGACCGCCTACTTTGTATGACCCGCCCACTTGCTCGTTAGGCCCCGCGTGGTTGGGCAAGTTTGGGGAATTGGTGGTTGTCGTTGAATGAATCAGAATCTTTTGACTGGAGGAATCCGATGAGCTATGAAGCTCTTTTTCACAGACTTGCGATAGTTTTCACAGATGTCCAGTCGGAATGGTGGCAGGGAGCGGGGGGGGGGTGTTTATTGTTGTTGCGTTGCCTGGCTCCATGGCCCATTGCCGGCAGAAGCACCGTCCACCAGAGGGAGCTCAGTCGAGACCTGGGGCCCTCTATTGCAAGGCCCGCGTGGCCACTGGCGGTCCCCTGGTGGCCTTGAGTGCGACCGCCGACAATACACAACACGTGACATCACCCCCCCCCCCCCGCCCATATCATCGTGCTGCTGTCAAACCCAATGGTTTCCAATGTGTGGCGGCCGTCACTCTGATTGTCGTGTCGCCTAACGGTAATTGAAGAGCCCTGCCGTAGTAGCTCACCTGATCTTCGACAATGTCTTTGGGTTCGACATCAGCATCCCAATACCCGCCGCGAAGTGACGTCACCAAGGATTCAGTGCCAGGCCAGGTGCACTTTAAGGTCACGTGAAGTGTCAAAGGTTCACTGACAGGTTACGGGACCGATCCAGGTGCCATGGGTTGACCGACCGAGATGACCGGCAAATGCACCACCTGTGCCCCCGACTGCACCAACTTGCTACCTTTTAGCCGACCCGCACTGCTCTTGTTGTGAGCGTCGCTCCTCTGCCCTCCTTTGTTGTTGGAGGGCGATAGCCTCCAACTGCCGAGTAGCGTCCTCTATGAGCCTCCTCCATAGAGGCCGATTTTGACACTGCTAGTACCAGTCAGGATACAAACGCACACACCCCAGCAAAAGACCATCTCACAGGGCTGGAGGAGTTTAATAGTTTTTATTGAGCAGACACTGCTGAGAAATACAACTTTTTTCTATTGGGGACTCCAGAAACCGCGTTCAGAATTGGGAGGTTTGGCACCACTAGGGTAGCGCCGTGTGGCTCAAGCTCGCGCCTGTGCGGTCTTGGACAGAATCTTGAGGTCAGAGATGCACTTCGCAATGGTCTCCTTATCCTGTGCACAAAAAGACAAAGATCACTTGTATATGATGATCATCATCACGATCCATGGGCAGATAGCCCGTTGGTGTCCACTGCACATTTTGTCACTTGTTTCCACTTTGGTGCCAGAAAGATGTGCCAACATGCTCAAGTAGTGCCACATCTTTCCGGCACCATTATTATTACGATCGCGCAAATTGCAATGAAAGACTTCCGGCGTCGCGACGCAGTAAATGCCCGGCAGCGGCTCGGGTGATAGTCGGGGCGCTCTCTGGCTGGCACCTGCTGGGGCGTGATGCTGCCCATGACGCCGCGCTCCACCCAGGTGATCATGTGTTCTTGCTCGGTGCGTCGCTGCATGTGCTGCAACGCCAGCTGGTAGTCCAGGCGTCTCTTCACCTCCCTCACCACGTGGTGCAGGCGCTCGCGCATGTTCGTCTCCAGCAGCAGGGCCACGTTGTTCTGTTCAGAGCCAGCGGGCAAACAGACGGCACCGGTGAAAAGTCACGGTACTCGAATTGTAAATGTTGTGGGTTTACTCTGCAACACACCCGTGTGCTGATCTAGCAACTAATTGGAACGTTTTGTTTAAGTGACAAACCTTACTAATTGGCTGTGTCGGGTGGTGGCCGGTTTAACGACACATTATAGAAACACGATATAACCAAAAAACCTTTATTATGGATATTGGTCGCGAAAGCATAAACAGACGACACCCCTGTAGCGTGACCCTAGTGGAACGGCGTGTCCTGGAAATAACGGGGTGCATTCAGGGGCTGGGGTGCTGTGGTAAAGCCGTTTTCTTAACAAACACCGCTTTACTTTCAAGACCAAATTGAGCCAATTTAGAGATTGTAATGTAGAGAGGTAAAAACAAACCATGGCTGAAACCACCAAAAAATTAGAAGCCAATACTGGAAAATAATATCCAATGCATGCAGTACTGCACAGTACTAAACTTGGACTGCAAGGCACGTCGCACTTTGGCGCAGAGGCAGCTAACAACACAACAGCATTGTATTTCACGCCGATTGAACTTAAATCCAACTTTTAATGTTATCATGTTTTAGCGCTCCGTTGCAGATGAGTGGCAAGCGACGTCAAGCGAGTGGACAAATTACAACGGTCAAGTGACCGTCGCATTACTCCATCCATAGGCCAGGCTGCCAACCTGTTAAACATTGAGGGAAACACAGAAATAAAACCCTGATGATGTGGAATGATTTCGCATCTGGCAAACTAAAACTGAACAATTTTTTTTATTTCACCAGGTAAGGCCCACTGAGTTATATAGCTCTCTTTCAGAAGCAACCCAGCCACAAATAATAGCTCAACGAAGTGGCTTATCACGTGGAAAATTTTCAGCAAATACTCTAAATGAACGTTTCTAAATCCATGCAAACACCATACATACAGGCTTTGTTAGGGTCGAGATCGAAACCACGACCGCCTGTATACCAAGCGATACAAATAACATCTTGCCACCGCAGCTTCCCTTGATGGCGCATCACGCGCGACAGAAGGCAACGGGGCCACCCACCTTCTTGGCGTCGAAGAGCATGTTCCTCCCCTCCACGCACCACTGCTCTTTCTTCTCGCTCTCGATGGCCTTCGTCAGGTTGTTGATGGTTACATCCCTCACCGAGTTTACACTCTCAATCAATTCCTGCCGGGGGGGGAGGACGTAAAAATTACATCCGTCCACACTCGCTGGTAAGGTAAAGATAAAAGTAACGATGGCGAGGTTACATTTTGATGCGTATAAAGTGACCCCGCATTGGTGTGCCGTTTTGAGATTATTTCAGAGAATAGCGCTGTCAAACGTGTGGAGAGGGGTGGCACAGCTGTGATCACACTACACAATGAATCCAGCTCGATGCTCGTGCATCTCACGAGCCACTGGGCCACCTCACAGATGGATAAAAGTAACGACTGGAATACGATCTGCGTTGGATTCCCGGTCACAGTCGCAACATCAGTGGCAACAGATAGCTGATCTGGACCATGGCTTCGGGCTGTGAATTGTTGACAGTATTTGTTATTGCTTATCAAATAAAATTTTGGTTTTGCATCGCTGTTGGAAAACAAAGCCAACTCGAGATTTTCGAGTGAGGAAAAAAAATGTAAACATGAATTTGATTTCAGCAAAATCAATCACGTTAAAATTAATCATGACGATGAGACCCTTATCAAAGTAAAACACAGATAAAACACTGGTGTTAAGTAAAACCTAAATATTAATTCAACACGTGATTGGTGCCATATTTGTATCCATTGCTCTTGAAAACCTTCAGATTCAAACATTCATGTCTAGGTTCAACAAATGAAAAAGTATTGCCCGTCAATTGTAGACCCTAATCGATTTTAAAAGTGATATGCAGAAAGCACAATATTTGTGGTCAAGTTCAACTTCCTAGATCTTCTAGAACATCTTAATCATTTACATCAGCCACTCATGTGTATTGGATGTATGTAGCGCTTCGAGAATATTATTCGAATTTACACCAAACACAATTGTTATTGCAACAATCACTCACTCATGGTGGTCTATATGTAGGGAGTGATGGCGTAGCGGTAAGCGCACTGCGAACCGAGTTCGATTCCCACTCACGGCCAACACCAGTGATGATGATCTGAACTGGTCCTGGACCTCTCCTAGCACGACTAAATCTCAAATGAGCACCTGGTGCGATGTGTAAGCATCACTACTGGGGAGACAAAGATGGTCGGGCATGGCACTGGCCACCCACCCCCTTGAGTACTGCTCTGGCCTTTGTCGGTGCTCGCTAACAGCACTTGCCCCACAAGTCTGTTAAAGGCTACACGGGGGGTCTTTGTCTGTTTTTAAACATATATTAAATAATTCTAGATTTGAAGCTTTCGTGACTGCAAGGATTCATACTCTTAGGTTTTTTCGGTAAAGTCACAGGTAAAAAATAAATAAAAACAAATAGAAATAAAATTATAAATCACAACGTTTCGGAGGTAACACAAGCTTCCGTCTTCAGGTGAAACCATCACAGCACAATTTCGAGTGAGGAAAAAAAAATTTGATTTCAGCAAAATCAATCACGTTGATACAACAATTGTGCTGTGACGGTTTCACCTGAAAACGGAAGCTTGTGTTGCCTCCAAAACGTCGTGATTTATTATTTTATTTATATATTTTTTATATTATCAGTTATTATTTATTTTATTATTTATTTTTTACCTATATGACTTTACCGAAAAAACCTAGGAGTATATATTAAATAAATAAATGCTTGCTCAAGCATTCTAGAACATACGTCATTCAGTTTGTCTGCGTAGGCGGCAACGTCTTTCCCGTATTTCTTGACGATGTAGACGAGGATTGCCGCCATGCTGAGGCCGGCAAAGGTCTCGTGGTTGATGACGTACAGCTCCTTGGAGAGCAGGTAGGTCAGCAGCCCGAGACCCAAGGTGTACGGACCTGGCAGTCCAAGGATCAAGGAAGTCACAGGTTAAAGGACAAAGCTTTTTAGCAAAGGCTGAATTAATATAGCACACAACTGTAATAATCATCTTCATTATCGTCAGGCAGGATCAGTCTGGATGAAGACCTCTACAAACTGTTGTCATCTGTCAATCTTATGAGTCGACAATTCCATCTAGCTCCTGCACATAAGGGTAGCAAATTCAGTGATTCATCAACTACAATGCATTGTTATGCTTACAATAGGGGTATGGTACAAAGGATGGAGGTGCATACCCTGAGTTACACCGAGAGATGGGAAGAGGAACAGGTGGATCAAACGCAAAAAGAGACATCATCTTGATTGTTAAGGAAAGTAAGTAGTGGCTGCCATAGTTGACAGCATTATTAATTCAGAAAGATCATGGTTTATGAGAACATGTATAAAAAGCAATTGATTCTCACACGCACGATAATTTTCTCTAAAAGCATCAAAACGTACTTTAGTTCGTTACTGAAGATCAGTGTTCTCATTCACTCGCGCACCTGTGACGCCGATCTTGGGGTAGAGGAACTGGAATAACTCCTCGGGGACGAAGCCATGGCGGACCTTCCCGCCAGTTTCAGGCAGCCGGGGCACAGGAGCATGGCTCTGGCTGCTCGTGTGCAGCAGATTACGGGGCACAGCGACCACACTGCAGGGGCAGGACGAACAGTCCACCAGTGAGTCGGTCAAACAGGCAGGCAGTCAAGACAGTGAGACCGCTAGTGACTCGGTCAGGCAGCTATTAAGTAGTCGGGCAGCCAGTAGGTTAGTCAGCGAGTCAGGGTATGAGTCGGTGGATCATGCAATCTGTAAGGCACGTATTGAGGTTGCAAGTCAGTGAGGCAGTTAAGCAGTCATTCAAGCAGCAAATAATATGTTAAACAGAAGATGAGCACTGTCATGTTTGAGTAGCTAACCACTGGTTGCAAAAAAAATATTTGAACGTGCCAAAGAGCCTCAGACTCAAAACAGAATGTCAATAGGACAGAGGGTTACCAATACAAATCGATTAATAGATTGATATTAATTCTTTGAGCACCTTAAAATGCATTTGATTTTTGGGAAGGATATTCAATTTATGTAAAAAAACTCTTCGTCATTATAATTTTGACAACTCTATGTTTGTTTCATATAGGTCAACATATTTTGCTCTTAACTTACCAGACCCTGGCAGCTGCAGCAGGCTTTACAGCCGCTGTCAATGAGAAAGGAAAAAAACAGGTCAATCACACTGTCTACTAAATGATTTACTCAGCAGGAGACAGGAGACGACCAGATCTGAGTTGGAGGGGACATCCCCCCAGCCCCAAGTCACCAGGTGTCTCCGAAGCGTTCAGAAGCTTCGCACATTTTATTCAAATTCAAGAGGTCAATGTCATGAGTGACAGCCAATGTCAGTGATGCCATCAAACCTCACTCTTGTATTCTTTCAGATCCCACGGCAACGGCCAAGTCATAACACGATTTGCAAGGTCAAGTACAAATCTACCCCATTATATATACAAAAAAATCCGTATATTAATCTCGGTCTTCCCCTTGTTTAATAAACACGTCCTTCAAGTATCCGCTCATCACCACAACCAGACTTTAGCGTCTCACTCATCCTTTAATCTGCCCATGTTCACCCTGCATATTTCGCATACTCATCACAACCTCGTATTCTTCCATTTCATGTACAACCTTTTCTACAAATATTTTATTCCGAACCTCCAAGTTACTTATGATTCTATTTAATTGATTTCATACCTTCCACTCACACACTCTATACAAGTTGCCAGTCATTTCCCCTTCTATCCTTCATACACCTTCAATGACACGTTCCATTTCGAATTTCCAAATTGCTCACCCAGCCCTTCCATATTACGAGCATCCTTCGGATACACCTTTGAGTACAATTCCGAGTCCAGAAGTTTAGCATATAGTTTATTTGTTAATGCCCGTCTCTCTTAACAGTCTAGCTCGATAACACTATTTAGACGCTGATAAATTCCGAATTGTTGTGCTATTGCTGTCCTTGCGTCAAACGCCCATCTCCTAACACCGAAGATGACCTCCACACTCTTCCAATGACTTATGAAGACCACCAATTGGCAGCAGACACGAACTACATACAACACGAACTACATACAGCATGTACACATGCACAAACGTGTGGACGCGTTGCTCCAATACAATCAGCAAGCACATAAATGCAGTGACGTCAATCGTACCATAGCTTTAAAGCATTTATTTTCCTCACTACATTAACACATATTGTAACGTGCGTCGGGCAACGTAGACAAAGCACGGTGTAATTAAAAATAATAATAGTAATCGGCAGCGGTCATGGTCAATCCACTGCCGGATGACATCCTCCCCAATCCGCCAACCTCCCACGACCCTGCACTGCAGCTAAACCCGGCAGGCACAAAGCGCACACGAACACATTTAACTATAACGTGCATCCACAACCACGACGAGTCGCCGTCGATCATCTCTCGACAAGTACTCTTCTACGCAGATAAACATTGACGCCGTTCCGCGCAACGCCGCAACGCCATAGGCCCGAGGCCTACACCGACGGGCCAGGCCTGTCAAGGGCACCGCGGTGTCAGCGGAAGAAGCCATCGCCTCGACCCGCGGCAGAGCGCCGGAGGAGCTCCCTACGACTGGAAGAGCGGCCGGGAGGGAAACCAGGGGAAGGGGAGAAGCAGAGAGGCGATCGAGAAGCGGCAACCTGAGAGGAGAGAGAGGCGAGAGAGCATCGCGAGGGGGTCGACTGCTCCTCCGTCTGCCCGGCGACTCAAGACTGCGAGTCGAGTGTGGAGGGCGTGACCTGGGGAGGGGGAGGCACGCGATTGGTCGGGAGGGGCGTCACGTGGTGCGCAAAGCTGAGCGCGTTGTGATTGGGTGAAAGGCGCAAGGTGGAATCCGATGAGCTGTAAAGCGCTTTTAGTTATTTTTTTAAACGCGAAGGGATTCGCGAGCGATATTATCCGTGATTTGAGGTTGTTGGGTTAGATCGTGTCAATATAAATGCGTGATAGCCCCTTGCGAATTGGTTGGTGGCAGGTTTAACGAGACATATATTTGCGAGATCTAACCCAAAAAAGTATATTGTGGATATAAAGCTCTTCTTAACAGAACGTTACAACAATACGAATACGAAACACGATACGAGTGCAAAATATACGAAAGCTAAACAAAGGAATGAAAAAAGTAGACATTAAACGATTTTTTTGTCTTACCAGGTAAAACCTGGCCACAACTGATTGCTCAAAATAAGCGAAATGGAGGGTAAGGCCGGAAGATCCGGATACTTAAAAAAAGAGGTATATAGCTCAGCGGGCCTTACCTGGTAAAAAAAGAAAGTTAATGCTGTAGTTAAATATTAGTATGAGTGACCACGTTGCGTAAGCGTCCGAGTTTCCTTCTCCCCGAGTAAGATGGCCGCCCGTGAGTTCCTCTCCCCATTCAAGATGGACGCCTTGTTAATGACGTCACGACGTGAGTCCACGTTTCCGATTTTCCACGACGAATCAAATTTATTTGGCGATGCTGCTGCCTCGGCAGTGGTGCAAAAGGACGAATTAAAAACGTTGGTTATTATATTAATATATAATATAATAACCAACGTTTCAGGCGATAGCCCTTCACAGCACATAACACACCACATTCACCTCTGTGGCCTATGCGGCCGGAACATCGCCTATTATATATTTCCCTTTGAATGCCACCGAACGGTAGTTATTGACGAACGTATTTGGGTGATTTTGTTTGTTTCCTTACGTAAGATGGATAACCCCGCCGGAGGTGGGTTTCTTCTTCCCTACCCAACATGGCCGCCTTCCCTCCCGACGTCACTGCACCGCCCACGTGTCCAGCTCTGCACCCCCACCTAAGATGGCCGCACGTGCATTACAATGGGCCAAGGATGGCGGGGGCCAAGGGTGGGGACGGCGGGGGAGGGGGTCGGCAACCTGCGGCTCCAGAACAGCAAGGCGGCTCCTTTTACAGACTTCTTCCGTGACGTAACGTAACGTACCAACGTATTAAAAATGCATTTACAATGTTGTGGATTTTTTAAAATCTCCAACACACCGGTGTTGATGTACTCGTAACGAATTTGCGGGTTTAACGACCAAAAAAAACATATTATGGGTGATATTGGTCGCGAAAGCCGACGACGTGCTAAATGTTGAGTTGTGTTCCGAATTCGCAGGGAATAAAAAAAAAAGAGCGACTTTATAGAAAAAAATTGCCTCTTGTTAATGCAATCGGACCGCGGTGCATCGTGGGAACGGGATACTCCGCCCCGCCCCCCTCCTTCGCCCCTCCCCCCCACGCGCATGCGCAGTTCGCATAACGGCGTGCGAGCACTTGAGGAGGAGGCGATCATGGCGAGCATAGAGGACATGTACAAGAACTACGGCATCTTGGCCGACGCGAAGGACAAGGTGGTCGAGGTGAGGCGAGCACGCGCTGCCGCGTGGCCGAACGAAGGCGGTGGAGGCGGCGAGGCGCCTCGCGGTACCTCCCGGCGGTGGCTGTGCGGGGTGCCGTGGTGGTTGGTTGGCAGTGAGGGGGGGGGTGGTGATGTAGGCCTCGGTGGCCATGTTTGTGTGGCCGATTGCACGGCGGGAGGGTTAGTCCCGAATTTTAATCTCTCTCTCGTACATCTTTCAGTTAACCCTCTCTTTCACCGTCCTATGTATCTCGCCTTTTCTCTCTCTTCCCCCCCCTCGCCTCAGTTTCCACCGTCTCTGTTTTTCGTGTCGCCGCTTCGAGGTCTCCTCGCAACAATAAACTCGACTCGTGTGTCCGTGGCGCAGCAGCAGCAGCGTGGTGGTGTTGGCGTGGGGTCGTGGTTCGGTGGCTCTGCATGCAATGGGACCCCCCCCCCCTCTTCCCGCGTTGTAAACCCGCAGGTCCCCTGACACTCACTATACAGGCTGTGGAGTTGTAGTTGTTGCTACGCATCTAATCCGCCATGCGAAGGGAGAAGCCTGCAACTTGGACCGCCTTGCCACGCCACTGGCTCGAGTCTTCGTCAGCTCTGTGTTCGTTTAATGGATTTGCTATGTAAAGTCTGGGTTTCGTTTTAGTGTTGTTGTTTAACTACGTCAGGTGGTACATGCTTTGTGGAGACTTCATCTTTCGTACGGCTGATTTCACATTCAGGTGGTCAAACCCAGAGGAGTGGTGTGATGTCTCATTCGCGTTTGTGTATCGGGGGCAATGCGTCGTGAAACGTTTTAATACGGTCTGTTCTGCATGACAGCATTTGCACCACTACTTGTCGAGAGTTGTGGAGACTAAGGCAGTGTTACAGACGAATTTTGTGGTTTTATCATTTGTGCTCGTGCACCACTGCCAACGCAGAAGCCGCATCAGATACTGGGTAGGTACATGTGTAAAACAAGCATGTATGGGTTGGCTTGGGCCACAACTGGTGTACTAATGAATTGGGGGGGGGATCTCTATTTCCCATCATCGTTCAACCCCGCGTTGTCTCCTTTCTGATCAGTTTAACACGTAGGCTTTCGCAGCCAATATAATCCATAATACAGGTTGTTTTGGGTTAGATCGCGTAAATATAAATGTGTCATTAAACCCGACACAGCCAATTCGGTTTTATCACGTAAACAGAACGTGCCAATTCGTCACTAGTACAGCACACCGGTGTGTTGGAGAGCCAAGCCACGAACGTTTACAATCCGAGTACGACGTTTCGCCAGTAATTACAACTAGCTTCATCAGGTGACCACCAGATTTGTTTCCACATTCGCACCCCTCTGTATACGCTGATTCTAGCTTCTCCATCTCTCTCCTTAGTTGTCTTTCCTCTGTTCCCTCTTGTCGCTGCTCTTTCCTGTCTCCCTCTTTTTTTCCCATTCTGGCTACCTCACTCTCCAACATTCCTCTCTCTCTGTCGGCTTTGTGCTCGCCTCGCTCTCTCGCTCACTTCTCTCACCAATCTTTTTCCCCGTTTACTCCCATCATCCATCTGCTCTCCCGGATGTTGAGAATCGGGGCCTCGGCACGATGTTAACGCCGCCACGTTTTCCCCCACAGCACAAGGATGCTTACCAGGCTATCCTGGATGGCGTCAAGGGTGGCCCCAAGGAGAAGCGGCTGGCAGCGCAGTTCATTCCCAAGTTCTTCAAGCACTTCGCGGACCTGGCCGAGAATGCCATCAACGCACAACTCGACCTGTGCGAGGACGAGGACGTCTCGGTGAGGCTGTGTGTGGGCGACGTGGTGGCGAGATGTTAACTACCTCGCCTAGTATGCAGGAGGTCGTGGGTTCGATCCTGACCCTGACGCCTGTATATTTGAAGTTTGCGCGTTCTCCCAGTGGTCGCATGGATTTTTCTCCAGTTTTTCCCCTCCATGTTTAGAAAAATGCGTTTCAAGTATTTGGCTGCTTTAAATGTGCACGTGATAAGCCACTTAGTTGAGCTATCATGTGTGGCCGGGTTGCTTCTGAAAGTGAGCTATATAGCTCAGTGGGCCTTACCTGGTGAAATAAAAAGTTTATTATGGTGTGGATCTTCCTTTTCCCCCCATGAAATATGCGGGTAAGGGGGTCCCAGCTCCTGGATGGCCTTTTACATATTAACATAGTTGAGTACAAAACCAAAGGCCCCATAACGTCGTGTGGCCAGCAACGAAAAGCAAAAACAAATTTGTAATAGATATGAGTTAACACATTTCTGGAATTCATCAAGATAAAAAGAGTTTTGAAAAATAGATGATGGGAGGGAATTACAAAGTGGAGCAGTGCGTAGGAAGATGCATGTTTAGTCCTGCAGTGTGTATGTTCAACTTGTGTTTCCCGTACGTAACCAATTATGCTAATCAGAGGTGCGGGGCAAGGACGACAAACTAAACACAAAAAAGCAGTTTTAAATGAATTAGTTTTCAATTATAGTCTTCAACGTGGGTGGAAGGGATCAAAGAATCAAGTTTATAGGAACTAAGGGTCGTAGCAATAGTAGAGTAATCAGGCGACTTGTCACTGGTGAGTGTTGGATCATCAGTCAATCGTAAACTTGGAATAGGTTACGTTCTGGTAATGAGATTCAGTCGTCAAAACCAGCCCAAAGATTGTTGCTTAAATATGCTGTTGGAAAAGATTTGTTCACAAGGTCCATATGCGCAATGACAATTGATAGTTTTGTATGTGGCAGGTTAACCACTTGTCTGTTTAATTATAATTGTATTATGTTGCTCGTTGAAATCTTCCACCATAGTTCAGTATAGCATATTCACAATATGTATCCTGGAGGAATCTAATGAGCTATGAAGCTCTTTTCCACAGATGTCCAGTAGTTCACACCTAACGGTTTCAGTTCTCCTCTGTGCGTTCAGATTCGCCGCCAGGCCATCAAGGAGCTGCCGCAGTTTGCAACGGGAGAGAACCTGCCGAGGATAGCAGATGTACTCACGCAGCTGCTGCAGTCCGGTGAGAAACGCTGAATGATTACAATTCATCACATCAATATTTATGTCTTCCCACATACACGGGTTGCATATAACAATGTTTAAAAAAAAAAAAAAAGGTAAATTAAAGTTTGGCAATGTTGAAGCTCAAAATCGAACATCGTGCAAAGTAATAACGACTTCATCTTCTTGGTTCTTTCGGTAAAGTCATGTGGAAGGGAAATAATGAAAACAAAACCTAAAATACAATTCTCACAACGTTTCGGTCACAACGCAAGCAGCCGTCCTCAGGTGAAGAACAGGGCTGTCGGAAAGACGCTGTTCTTCACCTGAGGACGGCTGCTTGCGTTGTGGCCGAAACGTCGTGAGAATTATTTTATTATGTTTTATTTTTATTATTTTATTACTTCCCTTCTACGTGACTTTACCGAAAGAACGAAGAAGATGAATCCCTGCAGTCACGAAAGCTTTAAATCGAAAATTAATACCGACTTGTTGGCTGTCCATGGCACGTGCCATGCAGTCCCAGTCTTGTACTGTTCCGTGCAGTAAACACCGAAGCATTGAGTCTCGTGTTCCAAAATTAACTTGTGATTTAGTGGCATTCAGCTGTGGGTTCTTGTTCTTTTATACACATTTTTTTTTACCTTTCTGCACTTTTTTTTACCTTTGTACATTACAAGTGGTCAATGGGCTAGAGGGTGTTGGTAAGAACGTTGATATAGCTGGGAGCCCCACCCCTGAACCATTCAGGTATTTTGAGGATACTACGCTGGACACCTATTGATGACTCATGATGTAACGATGTAATGATCCGACCACCACCATCTGATGGATTGTTGTGATCAGATATGAGAATATTTTTATTGTCTGCCTTGTACGATCTGTTTTGTGCAGTTACGTTTGTCCCCTTTGCCTAAAAGGAACATTAATTATCGTAGTCATTGGATACCAAACAGAGTCCCTGGGATTTGACGCTCTTAAGTGTGACTATAAGAATGGATTTTAATTGACAAATCTGAGTTGAATCGCTACATGGATAGTATTTACACCTTTACCTCGTTATTCCATGAACCATTCTTTTAATGCCACCCCATTTATAACACATTCATAGAAACATTATCTCGTATTGATGTCTACCTTTATACAGCGATTGCGTTCATAAATCCTGCATAGAACGGTCGTGCATGATGCCAAATATCCTCGCTTATACTATACAGTACCCCGTACTATACCGTATACCGTATAGCGTATATGATGCACATGTACCTGCGTATAACGTATTGCATTTTGCATTTGACTTGGAGACCTGCCCATTACACACTTGCACGTGCATGGCAATGGCGCGTTTACGTTGTCACATCGTTTTCAAAGGCCGGGTTTGAAGTGTCATTTAACCTGTTCGAGTGAACCCCCTTTGTTGCGGGTCCACAACGCGTACTTCGTTATGAACGAGGCAACAATTGTATGTGTTTAATGAATGCACCTGGAATCGTTGTTAGATGGCGTTGTGTGCATGCAAGTGTGCGGGCATGTAAAACTATTTTTTATTTGACCAGGTAAGGCCCAATGAGCAATATAGCTCTTTCAGGAGTGACCTCGCCACCAATGATAGCTCAACGAAGTGGCTTATTGTCGTGTGGAAATGTATAGCAGGAACTAATTACTTTAAACGCACTACGATTCTAAATGAGGAGCGGAAAAGCCGGAGAACCCGGAGAAAAATCCATGCATACTGAAGTTGTCCCCGTCTCTTCCCTTGTAGATGACCAGACCGAATTCACGCTGGTGAACAATGCTCTGCTGAGCATATTTAAGGTTGACGCCAAAGGTACGTATCACGCGCTCTCTCGTTATTAAACTAAACTGCGATGCGTTGGGATGGTAAGTGCGAAGTGCGATAAAAAAACTACATTAAAGTTGCTTGTGTTGGTTGTTGGCGCACAGCACAGTGTACGCTCAAACTATGTTGGCGGATTTTACATATTCTGAATATAATGGGCTTTTTTAGGGTGGGGGGATGATGATAAAAAGTAGGAAAAATTTGGACGTTTCCTACTCCCGAAGCTGAAACTAAACTGTCCAAATCGCAGACGGCATGCTAGCGCTTGCTGCCTATCACCGCGGCGCAATAATGTCACGCACCAGATGGTCACAGTTTCTTACTGTACTTTACATTGACTACTGTGGCACTGGATTGTGCGGTTCACAATCGGCTCGTGGTTTCAATCGTGCTTTTTTACCTCTTCATATTGATTTATATATTTGTTGTAACTTTAAACAAGCTATAGAAATAGCAGTACAAGCTGCAATGGTTAAACGTGGTCTTTTTAGTGCACTAAATTAACATCACGTGACAACCCACCCATGCTCTACTCTTTAACTCCGAACTCCAACTCCTCTCAGATGTTAGGAGGTGGGGGTGGTGAAGGAGAGCTTTTGGGTCTGGGGCCACCAAAAAAAAACTCATTTATCACTAAGGAGTGAACTTGGGTGGGCTAAAGAGTTATGTTTATTTTCGCCCGGAAGCCTCACTGACTCATAACTCTTTCAGGTGGGTCCTTAAAAGTGTTTTCAGTCGGGGCGTGGCGATTGCTGTGTATATTCCAAATGGGTAATTCGCGGAGTAGGCCCCACCCCATCATCACCTCCCTCCCCCGCCCACGGCCACTCGTGCCGGCCATCACCCCGCCCATGATTTAAGTGTCGTTAGTTTCAAGTCTGAACATCTTTCATCGTGCACTCTTCACAAGTCGGGTCCACCACGAATGCACGCTGGATCACACGTGGTAAGCTCTTGGGAATAATAATGTTTTTTTTTAAGTCTTGCGACATTGGCTCGGACTCTGATAGATCCCGAACATCTGTCTAACGGCTTCCATCTTGCCGCTAATTGGTATTTTTGAGGTCACCCTGTGCTTGGAGATACGGCGAGAGCCGGATAGACTCACAGCTCTGCTACACGTGCTACCGCTGCTACGCACAGGCACGCTGGGAGGGCTCTTCACACAGATTCTGCAGGGAGAGGACGTGGTGCGGGAGAGGGCTATCAAGTTCCTCTCGACGCGCCTCAAGACCCAGCCCGAGGAGGTGCTCACCAAGGAGGTGGAGGAGTACATCATGGTGGAGTGCAAGAAGGTCAGCTCTTTCATTTCGGTCGTAAGCTTGACGAACGAAGTCGCCCAGAATTCACCTGATCTTGGCACATCTCGGAAGCCTAGCAGAGGACCGAGCTTGAATAATTGCTTGGACGGGTAATCGCCATGCATAACAGGGTGTTAAAGGACACTCAGCTATGTATATATGTTGAACCTCTTTCGCGCTGTATGTAGCCAACCGTGCTAATCGTGGTGGATGGCAGTGCAGCAAAATCCGTTGGTGTACTGCACCTGTGTTCCCAAATCTGGGGTCTTTGACTGCAACCCACACAAATCCAGACTGGCTAAGTATGGTCAAGTAACCCCCACGGCGTGCACAGTAGCAGCAAAACTAGTAGCAGAACCGGCAGCAGCAGCAGAAGGTGACCCTCTGTGTGAACGTGCGTGCAGGTGCTTGAAGATGTCACGGGCGAGGAGTTCATGTCCTTCATGCGTCTCCTCTCCGGCCTCAAGTCGCTGCAGTCCGTGAGCGGGCGGCAGCAGCTGGTGGCTCTGGTGGTTGACCAGGCCGACCTGGAGCAGGAGTTCAACCCGGCGGATCCGGACGCCGTAGATCGGCTTCTGCAGTGCACCAGACAGGCGCTGCCGCTGTTTTCCGTGAGTCCGCGATGCCTCCTCAGCCGCTTCCCTCGCAACCAAGTAAAAATAGATTTCATCGTCCGTTCCTCGAGTCGTTAAATAAACTTCAGGGGTACAGCAAGGGGTGGGGAAACGACGGCCTGCGTGGCAGTCACGTTGCCATGGGGTCGTGAGTTTTAACCGCTTGCTGCAGAGGTTGCCCCGTTCATGCCCGTCGGTTGCCCTGGTTAACCCTTTCCCATTCCGAGACGTCTGCAAGTTGCAGGGTGGGTCCCGTTCACCGCTGAATCTTTTTATCTAGCCATAGCGCCGCTGTTTTTAAAGACCTTCTTGCCGCAGAGAAGCTTAGCGACACGGCCGCACTCTGTGATAGCTGGCGCCAAACTGTGCCACACGCGCTCCTCCTGCATGGTGTTGTGGGAGCCTCGGTACGTCTTCCGACCTGAAGACGCGCTGATTCAAGTTATCGTAGTTTTTGTTCGGATTCCGTTTTAATGCGGTGCACGTATATCGTCAGAATGGGAAAGGGTTAATACTGCGGATGTATAAACCACAAATATGCGGCGACTGCTTCGCAGTGGACGGTGGATGTTCTATAAATATTCCATGGCATCGGTATAATAAGCGGAGATTATGCGTGGTCCATCCCGGCGTCACGGTCCAAATTTAGCAAATTTGAAAATGTAACTCGAGTTACTTGGTGGGTAAATCAAATGCGGAGCATCGCCCTCCCTCCATCTATCGGCAGACTCTACGAGCCTGTCAAACACTGCTGCCTCCGCTTCTGTTTTCACCAGAAAAACGTGCACTCCACACCATTCGTCACGTACTTCTGCCAGCGCGTCCTCCCAAACCTGAGCCTCCTGCCAGGAGAGGAAAGTGGCAACACGCAACTCGAGGTGAGTTCAGCAACAAAGATTAACAAAGGAGAAGAACCTACCCCGTATAGCCTTCAAACAGACTGTTTGGGGGTGCAAGTGCTCGAAGCGATGAGCGCCTGTTAATGCCGCCATGGCACACGAAGGGGTGGGTGGCCAATTCCATGCCTGGCCACCTTTGTCTCACCAGGTTCATAGCACAGTGTGGTAACCACTACATTACCTCCCCCCCCCCCCCCCCCCCAGCGAAATAGAGGGGGGTAAGAAGTGTTAGTGAGCACCAATGAAGGCTGGGAGTGTTGCCAGCACCACGAAGACACAAAGTTCCTCCGCTATAGCCTTAACAGACTGTAGGAGCAAGTGCTGTTAGCGAGCACCTATGAAGGCCGGAACGGCACACGAGGGGGTTGGATTGCCAGTACCGTGCTCGGCCTCCTTTGTCTCTATAGTGGCGACGTTTGCACACCGCACCAGGTACTCATTTGAGACTGATTAGACCTAGGGGAGGCCCTGGACCTGCTCAGAATAATCGTCACTGGCATTGACCTTAAGAGGAAATCGAACCCGGGTGGCCAGCACCACACACACACACACACCTTCAAGCTCAAGGGGAGTCCATCAGAAAAACCGAGCCCCCCCACACACACACGTGGGTGTACGCTGGATGTATTTCATTATCGAGCGAGTGGAAGTTGAACTGTTGAACGCTGCCGCGTGTCTCCCGCCGCGCAGGTTTTGAAACTGCTGGCTGAGATGTCTCTCTTCTACGGCGTCGACAACGATAAGCTGGAGAGCAGCGTGAAGGAGATATTCAACAAGCTTCTCGTAAGATCCCTCGCCCGCCTCGCACTGACGACTCCTCGCAGTACCCCCCTTGGCACCGCCGCCCAATCCACCCTCGCTCAGTGGGAGGGGATGCTCATTCTCCTCTGCTGGCCACATTTTTTTCTTTATTCTGTTGTCCTTCACCCCGCACTTCCGATTAGCACGGTTGCCTACGAGGTTCAACACACGTACATACATACTGGCAAGACGAACGCAAACCGCGTGCGCCACGCTGTCCTACGCAGTCGCTCGGTGACGCCACTTGCCCAGAAATTCTGGTAAATCTACAACCTCCAAACGTTGGCTGGGTGGGGATCTCTTGTTCGTTGCCGACAGGAGTACATGCCGCCGCCACCGGAGGAGACGGAGAACGGCGACGGCCCGGCGGCGACTGCAGCGCCAGCGGCTGCGGCAGAGGCGGCGGCGCCGGCGGCGGGCGCAGCGGTGGCAGCCGTGGCAGTGGCGGCAGCCGGGGCCTCTGAGGAGCCGAAGCTGCAGTTCAGCATGGTGGAGTGCCTGATGCACACGTTCCACCAGCTGGCGCGCCGCACGCCCGCGTTCCTCACCGACGCCGGCAGCGCCGAGCGGCTCAAGGACTTCAAGCTGCGGTGTGTATGGTGGGGGGAGGGGTCGGAGGGGGAGCGCCACGGCGGCTACCGTGGAGCGAGCCGTGACTCGCGTACGCGTGTTCATGTTACCACCCGCTCCATCGCCAGCCCGCAGCGTGCCGCCGCTGCTGTTGTGTGGCTTGGTTATGGGTTAAGGGGAGTGATGTAGTCCGATTCCAGAATCGTTCATTATAAACTGTCCATTGTGTGACTGGTCATCCGGAACAGGACCATACAACATATAAACACTCAATGCCCAATCCACAATGAGGGACTCCACTGCTCTTTACGCGCTTGTCCGGCTTGACCACTTGAATGTGAAATAGTTGTTGTTGCTCTGCATCTACATCAGCCATGCGAGAGAAGTGCGTTTGTAGAGTTTCCTTCATGCTATGAGGCCTCATAGTAATGTTAGCAAATAATTTGCGTGCCGTTTGCGTAAATTCTCAATAATTGACTCTTCGGTGTTTGCCTTGTTGCCTTTAAGAATGTACAGTATGTAGAAGCGGTAGTGTCCAGTGTATATGTGCAGTATATTGTGGGGAGTGAGAGTGCAGCGGTGAACATGCTGCGCTATGAACCCGGCGACCAGAGTTCGATTCCCGCTCATGGCCAACACCAGTGACGATTATCTGAACTGGTCCCGGGCTGCCTCGAGGTCGACTTGGCCTCAAATGAGTACCTGGTGCGGTGTGTAAACATGGCCACTCGGGAGACAAAGGCGGCCGGGCGTTATGCTGGCCCACCCACCTCCTCGTTAGCTGTTCCGGCATTCGTAGGTGCTACTCGCTAACGGCACATGTCCCAAGCAGTCTTTTAAGGCTATACGGGGGGGGATATTTGTCTTTGTGTGTCTGCAGGTTGCAGTATTTTGCCCGAGGCTCCCAGGTCTACATTAAGCAGCTGAGGTCTGCGCTGCAGGGCAAGACGGGCGATACTCTCAAGACACAGGAGGTATGTCCCTTCAGCTCTGAGCTCACAGGGCGACGTTATGACTGGGCTATCCAGTTGCTCAAATGACCTATTACTCTTCAGGATTATCACTTGGTAATTTTGACTTTTGAGGATGGGGTAACGTTATGATCTGGCCAAATTTCTTTCGTAAAAAACCCTCGACCACATCAATACTCAGCCTTGACCGTGCCCACAGTTTTTGTATTATTTTGTTCGTGGTGTATTTGTTGCTGTAGTAGTCACCAGATTTCCATTGTGTAACCGGGTCCTCATCAAAAATTTGCATTTATTGTCCACTGGGGGTTTTATCTGGGCCCTAATGAAACCTAAATAAACCACGAACCCGACACAGCCGAGTGCATTTAATTGTCACGCGTTACGAGCGTTTAAAGTGTCAGTTGTTACCTGGTCCAGTGTGCAAACATCAGTACTGGGGAGGCAGGCGACCGGGAGTGTTGTTAGTCACCCACCCTATCTATCGCTACTTCCACGGACCAACCAAGCCGGTCGTCTTTGTGTTCACCTGTCGACATGCTCCTGGACATCCTGTTAAAAAAAGAGCTTTTTAGCTTCTCGGATTCCTGCAGTACAAATAAATATTTTGATTCTGACATTCAACTGTAACACTCACCTGCACATATTCATATGTTCGGCTTGCCAGTTATTTGAAAAATTCTCAATTGATTGTTGAGCCAAACCTATAATAATTGCCATGTTACACGCTTGCACACGAGAGAACGTTTAAAGTGATCGACTCTGTCGGTTGGCGGGGTTAGGGTCTTGCGACGGAAATGTGGCCACACTGTGCCATAACCCAAAAATCTATGACGGATTGCAATTAAAATTGCTCGTGATAATTGACGTTACTCTGAAACATTCGGAGAGAAACAATACCTTATTCAATCAACTTTTTTGTTCACGATGGGGTGGTATATTTGGCTGTATTGTGGAGAGAGAGCTGATGGTGCATTGAGGTAGAAAGCACGAATCGACTCTAAAACGTGACGTTGCATTTTTTTCGCAGAACAAAATCAAGGTGGTGGCGCTAAAGATAACGAACAACATCAACATCCTCATCAAGGTCAGCCACCGAGCCGTCGGGCTACCACCTCGTCCCCCCCCCACCCCCTCCTGCCCTGTCACGTCTGGTTTGTGTGCCGGTCCTCCGTTGAAATTGCCGCTCGCCTCCTCGTACGTCCCTCACCCCCTCCTTGCCCGTGCGTTCCATGTCTGCAGGACCTCTTCCACAACCCCCCGTCCTACAAGAGCGCCATCACGCTGTCGTGGAAGCCGGTGCAGAAGGCCGTTGCCCCCGCCGCCACCACCGCTGCCTCCGTGGCGCCGGCGGCCGAAGTTGGGTGAGTGGCGGTGGGGAGCCCCCCCCCCTCCCGTGACCTCGCGTTGACGCCACAACGATTTCCTGCCGACGTCGTGCATATGACGTTATCTCGCGCAGCTCCGAAAGTGTCGTTATTTCCGCTAGTTAAACACTGCAGCGGACACGCGCGCTCGCAATTTGCGCTATTTTTTTCCTTCCTCTAACGTTTTTGGGATCGCTTTTTGCCGTCGATTTAGACGTTCGTTCGTAATTTCCACGCGTGCCTCTCTCTTACCCTTGCGCTCTCCTCTCTCGCCGCGGCGCGCGTGCGTGGCGTTGTTCGTTCAGGCAAAAGCGGCGGTCTCTGGGCGAAGAGGACACCGCGGCCAAGAGACTGGTGGGCCCCAGGAGGGACGAGCGGCAAACGTACCGCCCTCCGAGCGGCAAGTACAGCGGAAACATGACGAGCTACAGCTCCTACGGTGAGCAGTCCCGCCCACCGCTCGTTGCTGGCCGCCTCTACGGCGTGACATCGTGCGTCTTTTAGAGTGTCCGCGGTGTTGTAGTACTCGTCCACTGCTTTCAACAAGAGTCATGATGATAATGTTATCGTGTAACAACGGTTCGCAGCCATCGATACGGTAGTGGGCGAAGGTGCCCCTCTTCCACATCGTGTCGGTCGTGGGGGTTGTTGACCACGCTTCGCCACGCTGGTCCGTCGTCGGTGCAGGTTGGTTCAGGATGCCAGAATGTAGAAGAACGGTGCCAACTAAGGGTTTGCCGAGCAGCCTTCTGCCACCCACAACACAGCCCCTCCACAGCCTATATGTATGTAGAACTTCTTTCTCAGCATATGTAGCCAACTGAGCTAATCGGAGGTGCGGGGGAAGGACGACGAACTAATCACAAAAAGCAGTTCTAAAGAAATGAGTTTTCAATCTAGATTAAAAAGTGCGTTGCTCCAGTGGCTTCTTAATATCGGAAAGAAGAACGTTCCAGACGGCCTCGAAAGCGCGTGATGCGGTGACCGCCTCTGTTCGAAGACCAGCCAAAAGCCGCTGCTGCGATTGTGACCGGAGTTCGCGTAATCGTTTATGCTCTTTGACACGATCCGCAAGGTATTGAGGTTCATTTGTGTCGAACTTTGTGTGAGTGCGACCTTACAATGCACCTTGGTCTCACCCTGGGATTGTGTGGCGTGAGTTTGACGTGTTTTTGTTTTGTCGTTTCACATTTCAGCAGACCGTGGTCGAGGAGGGTTCCGGGGAAGGGGCAGAGGTCGAGGTCGTGTGACCTATTGACCTCTTGACCCCCCCACCACCACCCAGTCAAGGCGAGCACGGGCAGCCTGCAACGACCCCGCGATGACCCACCCGCGTTTTTATACGCCAACGGACGAAGGACGGTCCCGTTCCTCGCCCCCCTCCACCGATCGCCCATCATCACGACCGCCAACTGCAGCGCTGTCCTGCACGGCGCGTGATCCCACACCCAACCTCTTCACTCTCAACCTTCCAACCAGACCCTGGGGCAATTGTAATTAGATCTACAGCATTGTAAGATGAAATAACAATTACACCGATTTCAGTTCATTATGAATGACCCAAGGTCTTGCTCCTAACCCCGAAACCGCCCACCCAACCTTAACCCAAACCCCGACCTGAACCCACGACCCTATCTACAACTCTAACCTTAGTGCCCCCAAAACCCTCACCTCTGGATCACACAGTCGCTCGTAATTTCATTGTTTTATACGTGAGTGTGTTCAACTGCAGAATGGCCTTTTCCACGCTCCTGAGTAAGTGTTTTACATTAACGAGACAGAGGCTCTCACTCCGCTGGGCATCGCCATCGCCGCATCACCATCGCCCCATCACCGTGAGCCCCATCACCTTGGGCACCATCACGGGTAAATGGCCCATCAATCGGTAGCACAGCCCCCGCCCGCCCGCCCGCCCCCTCGTAGTGACTATTATTATTTCTGCTTGTACGTTTGATGAGCGTAACTAAATTGCGCGTTTGACGGTCAAGTGTGTGTGTGTCCACCCCGACGGCGACACAAGTCCTCGTCTTTGGCCCGGGTGGTCGTTCTCACCCACGCCAGAGTTCCGTTTCGGGGGGTGGGATGTGGGGGGTACGCGCCGCTGCCACCGCCCCGCCGCGTTTGCTCCCCTACGGAGCAGCAGACGAAGCGGCGGTGACGGTGGATTTGGTAGGGACTGTTTCTCGTCGAGGTACGGTGCGAGGAAGAAGCGTTGGTTACGATTTGCTAATTTGTTGCGGGGCGGGGTGGGTGGGAAAGGGAGAATGTGGCGGGTTGGCGCATTGCGTTCGGAACCCAGCGAGCTGACAAGTGTTGAACGTTCACGGCTCACATCGGTGGCGATTGATATCTGAACCGATCCCGGCTCGCCGATTTGGTCAACCGCGCCGCAGCACATTTATCCAACGTCCAGCTGAATAGCTCCGTGGCGATAATCGACCCGGATGAAATGGAACATCTGAGATGGCCAGGAGAAACTGGACGGTACAAATGAGTATTTTTAAAGCGATCGATCGATTCTGGAATTAAAGCGCGGTCCCCGCACCGTGACAATTCTCATCGAATCGCCGGCGGGGCGAATCGTTGGCCACGTCTTGTGCACAACAACACCTTGTCGAGGCGAGGCTGGCGTGGCCGTGCCACTCCGTTAACTTATAGAAATCATCGAGAGGCTGTTGATGGGCAACCACTGCAGAGTTACAACCGCATCGCCTACGACGACCAGGGGGAGAGAAGGGGGGGGGATACGTAGAGATGCGTGCACCACCACAATCGGGCGCGTTGCATTCTGTTTGGAGCTACAGAGGGGCATTATCGCTCTTCACAAGCCCCCTTGATGCGGCGGTCGTAACACTGCTTCGTGAATCGTGCTGTGAACGCCATTCCCTCGGCGAGTTTTTTCGGTACAGAAGGAAATGAAATCGGGAGGATATGCGATCGAAAGACGCAACGCCATTGTAAAATGAGCTGCAGTGGGCGATTTTATGAGTAGAGATCGACCTCCATAGCGTGGTGTGCATGGTCCCGAGCGCAAGGAAATGGCCCTGTCGCTCATCCCTTGATTCGGCCTGGGATCTGTGGGCCCTGTTGCAGTCGCACCGCCCACGTGTCCTCAATGGCTGAGCTACGGAAGTAGCCTCAAGGAAGAATCTAGATAGGAAAAGTGAATACGCGTGGAGGAGGTGTACGTGTCGGCAACGGGGACGAGGGTGTCAGCCGTTCAATCTCGGCAAAAGCACACGCCCGGTTTTATTTTGGTTCGCGACCGATTTTTTTTGCTTGTTCTCGGAGGCTGTGCGCGCGGTTACTCGGCAGTGGTGCAGCAGTTGGAAGTGGTGATTACACTCTTCAGAGTGGTGGAGGGAGGGAGGCACCTTCGAGTGTGGATTTTACTTGCGATGTCGTGTGTAGTTTGTTCATTGAAGCTACCAAAATCCCATGGTTTGGCCCGGGACGCTGCGGGGTGAAATTTTTTTCCAACCTCCGGAAAGTCAAGTCTCCCAGATTTTATCCCTTTTATTTTACGTTTCTGGCTGGTCTCACCTGGGGGCAAAGAGGGTGGCGCTTACCTGAGCAGTGGGAGTGGCTTCCCGAGTAGGTGGGCGGGGCCATGGAGGTGCCAGCACTAGAATGGGCCTGGCTATAAAAAGTGGGAGTGACTAGGGGAGCATGCCAGCCTTGCTCGCAACGTCCCGATGCCGAGCCTCTTGAGAAATTTGGTAGCTGTTAAAACAAAAAGTTTTGAGCCCAGGCGTATTATATGACCTTATGTGTTTGCATGATCGTTTTATAGAAGAGTTTTCATTATGGTGACTGCATTCCAGATTTTGTTTCCTTCCCGCAGTTTAAGCAGGTGTAACATTTTGACAAATAAACAGTTTCCTCGGAACCTTGTCGACCCCTCAGTGGCACTGGCGCACAACTTCTTGCACG
This sequence comes from Lethenteron reissneri, assembly GCF_015708825.2. Taxonomy (NCBI): domain Eukaryota; kingdom Metazoa; phylum Chordata; class Hyperoartia; order Petromyzontiformes; family Petromyzontidae; genus Lethenteron; species Lethenteron reissneri. The sequence continues at coordinate 2,193,589 of NC_083811.1, forward strand.
GCGCGTGACGTGACCAAAGCCATTGATGTGAAGCTTTCGTGACTGAAAGAACCGAAGGGTATCTTCTTGGTTCTTTCGGTAAAGTCACGTAGAAGGGAAGTAATAAAATAATAAAAATAAAACAATCAAATAATTATCACGACTTGTCGGCCACAACGCAAGCAGCCGTCCTCAGGTGAAGACCAGGTCTGCTTGCGTTGTGGCCGAAACGTGAGAATTATTTTATGTTTTATTTTTTTATTACTTCCCTTCAACGTGACTTTACCGAAAGAACCAAGAAGATGAATCCCTGCAGTCACGAAAGCTTTAAATCGAAATTTAACCAAAGGGTAGTGACTGTTCGTGCCGCAAGGCCCGGCGTGGCTTTAACGAGTTCGGGTGCGCAGGGCGCCGTGGTTCTCCAAGTCGTGTTTGGCCCTTTGGACCGCCCAGCAACTCCCAACCGCTGGTGAGAACTCATTCGTGTCTCTCCAAATACAAACCCGGAAAAAAAAAATAATTGTTACCGAAATATACAAAAAAATTATGCAGCTATAAAGGTAAGTTTTTATGAGGAGGATGGTGCCATTTAGATCTTGTTTAGTCAGGGAAGTTCACCTAACTTACATTTTTTATTTCAGCATTGTAAGTAAAATATTCATTAAATATGAATTGTTTCCGGATTAACCTCCATTTGCATCGTATCCACCCGGACCACGTGGAGGACCGTCACAGGTGGGGCCGGGGATGACTACGTTGAGATCCACTGGGTGAGAGGGTGACGTCACTCTTGATGTCCACCAGGGTAGAGGGGGTGATGTCACTTGATGTCTACCAGGGTAGAGGGGGTGACGTCACTTGATGTCCACCAGGGTAGGGGGGGTGACGTCACTCTTGATGTCCACCAGGGTAGAGGGGGTGACTTCACTCTCGATGTCCACCAGGGGTAGAGGGGGCGACGTCACTCTTGATGTCCACCAGGGGTAAGGGGGGGTGACGTCACTCTTGATGTCCACCAGGGGGTAGAGCGGGTGACTTCACTGTTGATGTCCACCAGGGTAGAGGGGGTGACGTCACTCTTGATGTCCACCAGGGGTAGAGGGGGGGTGACGTCACTCTTGATGTCCACCAAGGTAGAGGGGGGTAACGTCACTCTTGATGTCCACCAGGGTAGAGGGGGTGACGACAACGTGCTATTCGGCACGATGGTCCCGACGTCTTTGTATGAGCTGGGGAGCTTTTCACGTTTCTCTGCGGCCCTACGGTGAATCTTCTCGTGTATTGCCACCCTGGAAGGTTCATCCGGCACTGGGGGGGGCATGAGGCCGGCGCGATGGCAAACCCGGAATGGGGAACTTCTGTCTGCCTCTCGTTCATCCTTGGAGCGTCAAGTTCCCATTGAAGCCCAACGCCAGGTGGCGCTGTCGCCACCAAAACGTGACGAGCAAGTGAAACGACCACGGTGATGATCAATCGATCGGCCTCTTGTGTGTGGTATGATAAAGGGCCATTGCCCGAAACGTTGCCTATTATAAACTCGTCTTTTTTTTTTAAGGCCGCTGTGTTATTAACGAACGGTGTTAAGTTTATTTTTTTTTGTCTCCGTGCACCACTGCAGCAGCAGTACGGGTGCCACGGTGGTGATGTTAACCACCTCGCCTGGTACGCAGGAGGTCGTGGGTTCGACCCCGACCCTGACGCCTGCTGCTGTGTATTTGGAGTTTGCGTGTCTGTCTCTCTCATCATCATCATCACGGTGGCTAGGAGATGTTAACTACCTCGCCTGGTATGCAGGAGGTCGTGGGTTCGACCCCGACCCTGACGCCTGCTGATGTGTATTTGGAGTTTGCGTGTCTCTCTCTCATCATCATCATCACGGTGGCTAGGAGATGTTAACCACCTCGCCTGGTACGCAGGAGGTCGTGGGTTCGACCCCGACCCTGACGCCTGCTGCTGTGTATTTGGAGTTCGCGTGTCTCTCTCTCATCATCATCATCACGGTGGCTAGGAGATGTTAACTACCTCGCCTGGTATGTAGGAGGTCGTGGGTTCGACCCCGACCCTGACGCCTGCTGCTGTGTATTTGGAGTTTGCGTGTCTCTCTCTCATCATCATCATCACGGTGGCTAGGAGATGTTAACTACCTCGCCTGGTGTGCAGGAGGTCGTGGGTTTGACCCCGACCCTGACGACTGCTGCTGCATATTTGGAGTTTGCGTGTCTCTCTCTCTCTCTCATCATCATCATCACGGTGGCTAGGAGATGTTAACTACCTCGCCTGGTGTGCAGGAGGTCGTGGGTTCGACCCCGACCCTGACGCCTGCTGCTGTAGATTTGGAGTTTGCGTATCTCTCTCTCACCTCATCATCACGGTGGCTAGAAGATGTTAACTACCTCGCCTGGTATGCAGGTCGTGGGTTCGACCCCGACCCTGTCGCGTGGATTTTAACCGGGGCCTCCGGTTTTTTGGCTGCTATAAATGTCCACTGTCATTTGCGATAACCAGGTCGATTCTGAAAAAGAGCCAAACATCTCAGTGCTCCTCTTACCTGGTGAAATAAAACTAACAGCGTTGTATCGTCGATCAAACAACGGGGTGAATAACTCACAAGACACGACATACGACTCGCCCGACCCACGAGACGACACAAGTTCGCCAGGCAGACGCGAGCACTCGCCCGAACCACAGTGACCTCACGAACTCGTCGAGTCCTCTAGGCTGCCAATACTCCCACAACACTGGCCCTAAAAAACAACAACAACGAACAAACACCCTGGTTAGTTCGCAAACGAAACGCTCCGTCTCAAGACATTTTTTTCCAGGTGTAATATCAACAAAAATGCGTTTGCTTAAAAGCCATATCCTTCTCGCTCGCCCTCACGCTAACAAACTATCCAGCCAGGCCCAGATCACTCGGCCGAGCTACGCACCGTCGCCAACTCATTGCCAACCCGAACAATATTTTTTAAAGTTTCGATTTAAAGCTTTCGTGACTGCAGGGATTCATCTCCTTGGTTCTTTCGGTAAAGTCACATAGAAGGGAAATAATAAAATAATACAAATATTAAACAATAAAAATCTCACGACGTTTCGACTGCAACACAAGCAATCATCATCAGGTGTGAAAGCCACAGCAAGAAAATTTGAAAACCGCCACTTTTTTTAAATGTTCTTGCTGTGGATTTCACACCTGATGATGGTGATTGCTTGTGTTGCAGTCGAAACATCGTGATAATTTTATTGTTTAATATTTTTATTATTTTATTGCTCCGCTTCTACGTGACTTTACCGAAAGAACCAAGAAGATTTAATGGAGTTGTTTTGTTGTTGCTGCTGCTGCTGAATGAGCCGTCTTCACGGCGACTCCGGCACGCGGCTGCTCGTGGCACCAGCGGCTGTCGCGGACGCTGCCTCTCGACGATGTTGAGAATTTCGATGTAAAGCTTTCGTGACTGCAGGGATTCATCTCCTTGGTTATTTCGGTAAAGTCACGTAGAATTGAAGAAATAAATTAAAATAAAAAATAGTGAGAATTATATTATTTTATTATGTTTTATTTTTATTATTTTATTATTTCAATTCTACGTGACTTTACCGAAAGAACCAAGAAGATGTTGAGAATGTCTGGCGTTTGCATGTTCACCGCGGGCACGTGTGGTTTGATGCAGGCTTGATTCCTTGCTAAAGGTTTCTGTTTGTTGTTTCGACATATTGACACCTCCCGTTGCATTGCTCGGAAGGGTAAAACCCAATTCCGACGATGTTGAGAATGGATGCCACCGCTTTTGTGAATGGAGGCTTCGCTTGCAGCGCGCGTGCAGCGCTCCATCTAGCGGCGGATACTCTCCCACTGCGCCGTCACAAAGACAAAGATCCCCCCCCTCGTATTATAGCCTCAACAGACGCTTTGGGGCAAGCGCCGTTTGCGAGTAGCAGCACCTGTGAAGGCCGGCGCGGCGCACGAGGAGGCGGGTGGCCCAGAAACACGCACGCCCCGGCCGCCTTTGTCTCCCCAGTGGCGATGTCTGCACCACACCGCATCGGGTACTCATTTGAGGCTGAGTTCACCTAGGGGGAGGCCCGGTCACCGGTTCAGATAATCGTCGCTGGCGTTGTTGGCCGCGAGAGCACGAATCGAACTGGGGTCTCTGTCGGCTTCGCAGCGCAGCGCAGTTCGCTGCGTCACTGCTCCCCATCGTTTCAGGCCACAAGCCACGCGGATAAATAAATAAATGCGATTCTCGTGAATAAAAAAAAATCCGATTTGGTCGAAAAAATTGATAACTTAAATATTCGGTTAGCGCAGCTGCAGTGTAGTAGTAGTAGTGGAGTGGTCATCTACTTCGAAGCACTGTCTACCCATGCAGTGGATACATTCTATGTGTGAGAGATCATCCGGCAGTCTTTGTTGTCTCTCTGTGCCCTGCGCTATGATTCCAGCGAGCCCGAGTTCGTTCGATTCCACGCGCAGTTTTAGCGGCGCGTGGAATGTCTCGGGACTCCCCTAGGTCAGCTCAGCCTTAAGTAGCGAGCACCTCGTTCGGCGGTGTGAACATCAACGCTTGGGAAGACAAAGGCGTCCGAGCGGGGTGATTCGGGCAACACCACTGCCTCGTGTGCCGATCCGGCCTGAAATCATCATCACCACCGTCAACTATGATATATCCACTGCTGGCTGAAGGCTTCCCCAAAGCCGTCGCCATCTGCCACGGTCCTGCGCTGTTAAATCCATCTAGGGGCAAATATAATATTATTTTATTAAGTGATCATAATGATGGCGATGATTGTATTGCTCCGTCTCCGCGCGCGCGGCACGACCCTCTCGGGCTTGTCTTATCCTCCCCGACCCTTAAATAGTCGCTCGCTAACAACGCTTGCCCCCTCTACAATGTACACACACACACACAGTGTAACGCCGTGCTGGGGATTGTTTGTCTTGGTACATGCTGTCTTCACACGTGCTTTTCCCGGGCTCCCCTCCCTCCCTCCCTTCCTACCCGGTGTCTCCCCCCTCCTCCTCCCCTCGCTGTACTCTCCCTCCCCCCACTCTCCCGCCCCCCAATCTCCCGTCCTCCTTATCCCCCCCCCCCCGCACCTCCTCCCTTCTCCCTCCCTCCCCTCCCGCGAGCTAAAAATAGAACCCGTTAGGGCACGAGCCTCTCCACCGTGCACCGGTCTTCATCCTTTCAGTCAGAGCGTGCAATGCATTTTCTTATTAATGAATGTACATACACACGTATGTAGGCACACACACACGTACAGCCATACACGCATATACATACGCGCGGTTACATATTACGTCCGTGCGCGCACACGCACACGCGCACGTACACACACGCATACACGTCGCCATACGCGTCCATGCGCACGTACATGCACACATGTGTACGTGCGCACGTGTGTGCCGTTATGATATACAAGTGTGCGTGCGCGTGTATGTGTGCACGTGTGCATCGCTTACAGAGCTTGGCGCGGGGCAGTCTGTTCACAAGGCTATGTACGTGCGCGTCATGTATGTGCGTATGGGCGCAGGTGTACACACACACACACACGTGTGCGCGCCCACACACACGTGACAGTCGCGTGTACACGGCGCGTGCAGAGGACGCACGCTTGTTACATGCAGCGATGATGATGATGCGAAACGGGAGGGCGATTGGTTAAGCGCCGCTGCGTAGAAGCGAGAGATGTGTGATGTACACGTGGGGGGGGGGTGCATTGCGGTGCGCGTGTGAATGAATGTGCGCGTGAGCGCGCTCTCGTGCGTGCGCGCGCATGTGCGTGTGTTGTGTGAGTGTGCTCGCTGGCAGCACTTGCCCCAACAGTCTATGTGGACTACACCGGCGGGGAATGGGACCTTTGTCTTTGTGTGCACGTGCGCGCGCGCGCGTGTGTGTGTACGCGTGTGCGTGTGTACGCAAGAGCGTGCGTACGTACGTGCATGCGCGTGAATGTGAGTGCGTGTGTGCACGCGCGTGCACACACGCGCACATTTAAGCGCGTGCACGTGTGCGCACGTGTACACACACACACACGCATGCGCGTGTTTGTGTATGCGGTAAACACGTGTACACGTGTACGCATACGCATGCGCGCACATCGGTGAGTGCGTAGGGGGGGGTGGAGGAGGGGGGGGGGCATGGCAAATACATCGTGCAACATCAAATGATATTAGACATAATGGCCCGGGCTTAAGACGACCGAGACCGTGGCTTTTCCTTTTCTCCGAATTAATTTGTTGCTATTTTTGGCCTCGCGGTGTTTCTAGGGTGACGCTAATGACGCGATGACGTCAGCAGCAGCAGCAGCAGCAGCGGCCCCACTGGTGGAATGGGGGGAGACGTGGGGCTTGCTGGGTGGGGGGCCCCCATCCCAAACCACCCCCACCCACTCCACCCACGCCACCCACCCCGGCCCCCCACCCCACACTGAGCGAGCAGCTTCGAGGGTGGGGGCGGAGAGGGGGGGGGTATGTTCGCCAGCCATCGGCAATGCGCTCGTCGCCCTACGAATAAACTGATATAGGCCCATTGCCCGAAACGTCGCCGCCTATTGTAATTATATATTTTGAAAAAAAAAATGTGTGTTTTGCTCCATCCCCCTTTTCAGGTCGCCGTGTTGTGATTGGCGAACGCGCTTGATCGAGCATCGGGGAATGCGTTGAATAATAACCAGAGTGACAGGTCGGGAGATATGTGCGTACGGATCTGGTATGTGGATGCTTGCATATACGTGTGTGTGTGTACGTGCGTGTGTGTACGTGTGTGTGTGTGTACGTGTGTGTACATGTGTGTGTACGTGTGTGTGTGTATGTGTGTGTGTGTCTATACATGTGAAGCGGTAGTGTAGCGGTTAGCACGCTGTGCTACAAACCTGGTGCACCGATTTAGATCCCCGCTCACGGCCAACACCAATGATGATTATCTGAACGGGTCCTGGGCCTCTCCTAGGTAGACTAAGCCTGAAATAAGTACCCGGTGCGGTGTGTAAACATCGCCACTGGGGAGACAAAGGCGGCCGGGCGTGGTGTTGACCACCCACCCCCTCGTGTGCCGTTCCGGCCTTCATAGGTGCTCGCTAACAGCACTTGCCCCGACAGTCTGTTAAGGCTACACGGGGGATCTTTGTCTGATTTAAATGCGTGCATGCACGTGTGCACACGCGTGTGTGTGTATACTGTATATACACGTATATTTTATTTATGTATTCACACCTATAGCCTGAACAAACAGACTATTGTGGCAAATTATGTTAGCGAGCACCTATTCAGGCCGGGTCGGCGCACACGTGGTCGTGTCCGGAACCACGCCCGGCCGCGTTTGTCTCCCCCAGAGGGCCGATGCTTCACGCACGGCACGGGGGGCATTCCACCGATATCCAGAACAAGCGCTGATTTCACTCGCCAATGTTAACATGCGATTTTCTTTATTCAAATATTTTTTTGATGATAACGATGATGTGATTTTAACCACCGCATTCATCATCATCACTGTCGTCACCGTGTGTGCGTGTGATCTCAGACCGCCCGTGCAACAACAACAACAACAGCGGCAGTAGCAGCAGCGGCAGTAGCATCAATAACAACATCAGCAACATCCCCACGCCGCGATAGGAATTCCTCCTACATCACGCGGCCCACCATCCCCCTTCCACGCGAAAGGGAAAACCTGGAAGATGGAATTCCCCCGCTCGCCTCGCCAATCCCTCCCCACCACCACCACCATCCCCCACAGCCCCGCCCCCCTCCTCCCCCCCGCGTTTCTCGAGGGCGAGTGAAACGTGTGGTCACGTGCCGCTCCTCGTCGCCCGCTTTGTTCTTGAGCAGAGAGGTTCGCGGTTCGAACTCCAGCAGCCGCCCTGGTTAGTGTTCAACCGTTTCATGATTAATGACCCTCCCCTCCTCTCCCCCCCCCCCCCGTTTCATTGAGAGACTACAGTGTTTGTTGTTGTTGTTGTTGTCTTGGTATAGTCTGAGACTGTTGTTGATGTTGTTGTCGTTTTGCTGCCTTGCCCAAGGTTGCATTTATTGTTGCAAAAAATCGGCAGGAATGTATGCACTTGTGCAATTTGGACATGCATGCTTTATCTTCTTGTATGTATGTACTTTGTTTTATATAATTTAATGTTGCACTCCCATCGTTGTTTTGTACACGCCAGTACATGTAGAGATGCGTGTGCGTGCGTGTGTCTGCATGCGTGTGCGTGTGTTGGTGTGTGTGTGCACGTATATACTGTATATGCACTTGCGTGTGTGCGTGTATGCATGGGGTAGTGTAGTGGTTAGCGCGCTGCGCTATGAACCTGGTGACCCGGGTTCGACTCCCGCTCACGGCCAACACCGGTGACGATTATCTGAGCCGGTCCTGGGCCTCCCATAGGTCGACTCAGCCTCAAATGCGTACCTGGTCAGGATATGTAAAACATCGCCACTAGGGAGACAAAAGCGGCCGGGCGTGGTGCTGGCCACCCACCCCCCTCGTGTGCCGTGCCGGCCTTCAATGGTGCTCGCTGACAGCACTTGCCCCAACAGTCTGTTAAGGCTACACGGGGGATCTTTGTCTTTGTGTGAGTGTGTGTACCCACGTGTGGAGGTGCGAGTTACTAATCGCAGGGACCATGCCAACATCCTACACACTACTACCAGTCATCGCCATCATCGTGAGCAGCAGCAGCCATGATCAATCCACTGATGGATGAAGGCCTCTACAAGTCACATGTCGTGTTTGGCCAGCGACGTCGCCATGCCAATCATCGTTTACGGGTCATTGCAGTTAATAGCGCTGCCGTTCTATGATATGCTGATGATGATAACAAGAATGTGGAATTGGAGGAAAGTTTTGAATCTACAGCTGGCACTGCGTCATGTCGGACGAAGTGAATTGGGCACGTGGGTAGTAGTGAGAGTGAAGGAGCTGACTGGACAGGTGATGGTGAGAGGGAATGAGCTGAATGAAAGAAGTAACTGCTCAGGGGGTAGTGAGATGGAATGAAAGGTGAAGAAGTTGATTGGGCGGGTGGTAGAAGAGGCTCGCTCGCCAGGAGAAGGCGGCACAGTCAGAGCGTGGACTAATCTCCAATCTGTCTCCATCTGTACGGGGATAGAGCGTTTCCCCCTCGCGGAAGGCATGGGGATTCCTCCGCGTGCGCCGGTCTCCTCCTCCCACGTGTGTGGTGAACAACTAATTTATTTTATTGGCTGAAAATATCTTAAACTTGCAGCAGCAGAAGCCACCTGAAAAATTAATAGTCCAGCAACTCGGCATGACTTTGATTTTAGCTCCGTAAATATATAAATGATTGCTATCACGATTGGCTTCCACTCCGGAGTCACATCGACTAGGCATTCTGAGTACGTTCAGTCAAATCCTAGGTCTTTCAGAGACATTCTAGTGTTCAAATGTGTGTGTGTGTGGGGGGGGGGGGGGGGCGGGGGGCATAAATGTATAGGTGCTCGCTAAACAGCACTTGCTCCAATATCATGTCCAGGCTGCTCGGGGGATCTTTGCCTTCTGTGTGATCGGCACAGCAGTGGACAATGCACGCGGAGCGAATTTGCATTCGAGACTCTTGATCGGCCACCACCTCTCGGATGAATACGAACACGCAACGACGCCGCAAACACTGGGGCGCCACGGTGGCCATGAGATGTTAACTAGCTCGCCGGGTATGCAGGAGGTCGTGGGTTTCAGCGGTCGCGTGGGTTTTTTCTCCGGGTCGTCCGGAATGCCCATCCCACATTTAGAATCAACATCACGCGTTTGGGGTATTTGACTGCTGTAGATTTGCACGTGATGATGATGATAAGCCACTTCGTTGAGCTATCATTTGTGATCGCCACGTCGCTTCTGAATAAGAGCTGCATAGTTCAGTGTGGCCTTACCTAGTAAAATATAAAATATAAAACACAAAATAAAAACATTGGAATCCTTCACAGGGCATTAATTCAATTAGAAAAAAACCCAGACAAGTAACAACAAATTATTATCACTGTTGTTGTTGCTGCTGTTGTGTGTTTGTAGCGCAGTGTGGAATTGCAGGCCAGTTTTGCTGGTTGCTTGTTTGCTCGGCTCGGAGTGTCTGCTTCTATATTTAGACCGGCTCAGACAGTGGGTGGCGGTGCTGTGTGTGTGTGCTGCGTGTGTGTGCTGTGTGTGTGCTGTGTGTGTGCGCCGCTCTCTCTCTCTCTCTGCAGCGAATGGAAATCCCTGCCTGCATTCGCTGAGCACAACATCGCCTATCTCCTCTTTCTCCGAGTCGGCGTTGGCCCCTATGTCATTCACATTACGTCATTCATTCCGAGCAGCAGGGGCAGCGACAGTAGAGCACTTGCTCCTATTTCATTCACAAAATGCATTCATTCACAACCACAGCAGCCGGAGCACTGACTCCCATTTCATTCACACAATTAATGCATTCATAACCACGGATACCAACGTACTGGCTCCGATTTCATTCACATAATGCATTGATTCACAACAGCAGGAGCAGTAGCAACCAGAGCACTGGCTTTAATGTCATTCATAAAATGAATTCATTCACAACAGCAGCAGTTGAGCACTGGCTCCTATATCATGAACACAATTCATTCACAACTACAACAGCAGCAGCAGCAACCACCTATTTCATTCACACCATTCACAACAACAGCAGCAAAACCAACTAGGGTACTGGCTCCGATTTCATTCACACAATTCATTCTTTCACAACAGCAACCTGTGTACTGGCTCCGATTTCATTCACACAAATCATTCAAAACAACAGCAGTAGCAACCACCTATTTCATTCACAACAACAGCAGCAAAGACAACCAGTGTACTGGCTCCGATTTCATTCACACAATTCATTCTTTCACAACAGCAACCAGGCTACTGGCTCCGATTTCATTCACTTCATTCACACAATTCGTTCAAATCAACAGCAGCAGCAGCAATGACCGTCGCATAACAGCAACAATTGTCAGAGCGTGCATTGCCCACGGGTCCGCTGTGAGTTTGCCGTGAGCGAGGCGTGCGCGGCGTGACGGTGCGAGCGCGCGTTCGTACGAGGAACACCCCAAGAGCAACGCTCATGTACAGCAGTCCCCCCCCCCCCTCCATGTGCTCAGAGAGAGTTTCTCCTCCCGTCTCTCCGTTCCACTCTCCCGAGTTCCCATTGCTCGGCAGCTCAGCCGATTTATCAATGAATGCGGTGTTTCTAATGCAGCCCGTGGGAATTAAAGGCGTGCGTAGCGCCGAGTTCAGAAGATGCGCACACACACGCACGAGCTCTCTCTCTCTCTCGCTATCTCTCTTTCGCTCGCTCTCTCTCGATCTCTCTCGTTCCCCCGCGCACTCTTCTCTCTTTCTCTCCCATTCTCGTCGTGTGTGCGCGCTTGCGTCTCTCGCTCTTTAACATACACACGCGAACACACGCCCACGCATGCGAATACACACACAGTCTCTCACGACTACACACATACACACAGACAGTGTCACGATATCACATCGTGTGCTTTATTCATACACACGCGCGCCCGCGCACAAGCGCGCTCTCTCTCTCTCGAACAGACCCACTCATTCATACAAAACGTACGACTTCTCATTCATACGCAAACATTCATTCACACGTACACACGCTCACTCATTCATACCCACGCACATAGACAAAAAACCCATATAGACTTAACAGACTGTAGGGGCAAGTGCTGTTAGCGAGCATCTATGAAGGCCGGCACGGCACACGAGGGGGTGCGTGGCCAACACCACGCCCGACCGCCTTTGTCTTCCCAGTGGCGATGTTTATCCACCGCACCAGGTACTTATTTGAGGCCGAGTCGACCTAGGGGAGGCCCAGGACCGGTTCAGATAATCGTCACTGGTGTTGGCCGTGAACGGGAATCGTAACGTAACAAGCTAACCGCTACACCACCGCCCCCACATGCATACACCCACGCAAACATTCACACACACGCCCACATCAACCAACCCACGCACACACTCATTCCTACATATACACGTGCACAGACGTGTACACACACACATACACGTTCAAACACATACAGCCACGCACGTGGACACACATTCACACGCACGCATACACGTTCAGACACACACGCGTAGTCGCATAAACACAAGGGCGCGCACGCACACACACACAAACACACAAGCACACTTTCTCATTCAAAACACATATGCGCTCTCTCACTCGCTCTCTCTCTCTCTTTCTCACACACACACGCCCGCGCGCGCACACACACACATACGCTCGCCGGCTCGCACACATAAATACGGGCACACTGAACACTCAGCGGCATACACTTTCAACACTTTGCTCACGCACGCAGACGACGCACTTTGGCTCGCCGCGCGCGCGCCCGATTTTTTTGTGCGTTACATTGTAAGATCATAGTTTGTTTTAAATCTTCGTCTTCATTTTGCCTTTTGCCTCCACCGCTTCTCCGTCTGGCTGTCCGGACGTCGTTCTCCGGGCCCACGCCCACTGTGCAACCACACGGGGATGCAAGTTTGCGGTAAAAGAAAAAGAGACGGAGACGCCGTTAGAACAAAACGCAACGCAGGCTAGAATTACAAGCACAAGTATGTCTCTTCTTCTTATTATTATAATGCTAATGTTATTAAGTATTATTATTGTTACGCTGTACGGAGATGACAGCAAATAACATACGACCCCTTACGCGGATAATTAAGATAGACGGGTGATTTGTAAATATATGCATATAAAACTGTACCGTAAATATTATAATAGTCATTTTTGTAAAAAAAAAATATCACTCTGACCGTAGACGTGATAGCCTGTAGCTGAGCATTTGCGTGTTTTCGGTGGCCGGCCATCCGGGCGGGCAAGCGAGCGGACTGGCTGGCGGTCTGTCTGTCTGTCTGGCTGGCGGGCGGTTCCCTCGTGTTTACGGGCCGCTATTCGCCTCCCACAGCGCCCGCAACACAGCGCACGGACTTAGCGCCCGGCTGCGTATACGGTAGAGTATAGTTAATTACAGTACAGCGCCTAGGAGCGTCTACCTGTGTGGCGCATGCTGCGGTTCAGCACCAGGGACAGCTCCTCGTGCTCGTTGAGGCCTCGAACTCCTTTGCCGCTGCGAGGACTGCTTCTGATATTGGCAGTCATCGCTGCAGACTTCTAATGTTTTTTTTTTTAACATCGTCTGTGTACGTTTTTTTTTCCTTCCCATCTCTTATTGTTGTTATGTGATTTTTTTACTACGGTTTTTTCTTTTCTCGCGCTTTCTCTCTCTGTCTCCAATATTTTGTTATGATGTTTGAAAAGTTGTGTTTCGTTGCTTGGTTGGTTGTTGTATTGATAATTGTTTGAACGGTTACTACTATATTTTTTACGCGGGTAAACTCGTGCCGCATGTAGACTGCTGTAAACTCACCGCATCGAACAAAATAACATCACCACCACGACCAACAATACCAGCAACAGCAGCGGCAACAACAACAGCAGCTCAGTCGCCGTTGATTGGTTCTCGCGAAGTTGGAAGAGAGCCGTCTTCTTAAAGGGACAACGGCATGTGTATGGGAGAGAGAAATAGAGAGGGGGGGCATGGGGGGGGGGGTTATGGGATTCAGGGTCATCGCCTGCGTTTGACCCCAGCGTTCTTCTCGTAAACAATTAGACGGCACGGAACACCTATCGGCGACTACAGAGTGGATGCGACGGATACAATGAAGGTGAGTTGTGTTTAGTTTAGCCACACGTAGCTGTGTGTGTGTGTGCTCGTATGTGTCCATCTACAGAGAACCCTCGTTTCGGGGTGTATACTGTAGGGGGTTAAGTGCTGTTAGCGAGCACCTGTTAGAGCAGTACGTGTGTGTGTGTGTGTCTTTATACAACGTCCTGCGTGGAGTCGTGTAGACTGCAGGGGCAAGCACCGTTAGCGAGCGACATTAAGGCCAAAACGACACACGAGGGGGCGGTGTGGTAAGGACCATGCACGCCACACCGCCTTTGTCTCCCCAGTGCTGATGTTTACACCGCGCCAGGCACTCATTTAAGGCCGAGTCAACCTTAGGGAGGACTAGAACAGGCTCGGATATGACGTGCCGCTGTTTTTGTTTGTTATTTTTTTGAGTTGAGACATTCCGGCTTCCATTGCCGGCTGTGGATCACATCGGTGACAGGCAGTATTTTTACATCTACTCTGGACCCTCCTTTAGGTCAACTCGGCCCTTAATGTACAGAGGGTGCGGTGCGTCTATGCATCAGCACGGGGTCCGTAAAGGCGGCTCGGCGTGGATTGTGACCACAGCAGTGCGGGCGTGGATTGGTGCTCGCGAACAGCACCTGGCTCATGCAGTCTCCACGCGTTCAAGTAGCGGAGGATCTTTGTCTCGCTGGGTTCGGGTTAGACAACAGCTGTACAGGTCGATTAGAAAGGGAGACCTGGGGTAGGAGAGGACGTACGGGTGGGGGGTAAGCGATCTCGGGGTAACCTTGAGGGAGATGGAGGGAGGCCGTGCTGATTTCAATGCATGCAATGGCTAGCTGTTGGATTAGTTGAGCGGACTGAATACCAGCCGAGCGCGCAGCGCCTTTCGTCTCGACCGGCTCACAAAGAGCGGGACAGCTCCCCCCTCTCTCTCTCTCTCACGCTCCTCGTTGGGGTATGTGTGAAGAGAAACGATGCGTTCACGTTCAGACACTGCGGACGAGCGCAGACGTAGGATTAATTGGCTCGGGTGCGTTCAGAGAAGCACGCACATAAAGGCAAGTATACACACACGAATACTCGTACTAAATAACCAACACAGACAGTATATGGATGTGTGCACACACGTACACACAGACACAAATACATACACACAACCGTACATACACACAGGCGCACACAGATCCACAGGGGCAAGTGCTGTTAGCGAGCACCTATGAAGGCCGGCACGACACACGACGGGATAGGTGGCCAACACCACGCCTGGCCGCCTTTGTCTCCCCAGTGGTGATGTTTACACACCACATCGAGTACTAATTTCAGGCTGAGCCGACCTAGGGGAGGCCCATGACCGGTTAAGATAATCGTCACTGGGTGTTGGCCGTGAGCGGGAGTCGAACCCAGGTCGCCGGGTTTGTAGCGTAGCGCGCTAACCGCTACACCACCGCTCCCCAACCGTACACACGCACACGGCACGGATCACGCTCACAGATCATTCATTCAGTCAGTCAGTCGCTCTCGTGAATGAACAAACGAGAAGCAGATTTTTCTTGAATGAATGCACGTAGCCTCTGGCAAGCCAGCCGCGTCCCCCGCCTCGTGGACTGTAGCCGTTCCTATGCCGGGTGCTCTGTGGACACCTGTTGGGGTTGCCTTCCTATGGGGGAGGTGGAGGGGTGGGAGAGGCGGGCGGGGAGAGGGAGACACGGCGGGTGAAGGAGGTGGAGCTCGTGGCCACACGGGGGAGGGAGAGAGGGAGGGAGAGAGGGAGGGAGGGAGAGAGGGAGGGAGAGAGGGAGGGAGATGGGGAGATCAAGGGCGGTGCTGGTGCCGGTACAGGGGCAGCAGATGGGAACCCCCTTTTGACCCCCCAGCGAGGGGTTCCCGGCCCCCAGTGAGAGGGGATGAGTCCCTCTTGAAATCCCCTAGAAGCGGGGGGAGTGGGGTGTGGGTGGAGGGGATACGGGTGGGGGTGGGGGGCGGATGAGCAGCGCTAGAAGATGCAGAGAAACCGAGAGTGGAACTGAATGCTGGGTAGATCAGTCAGTGATGATTGGGGTCCGTGTGCGTGTGTGATTGTGTATGTTGCTGCGTGTATTGTGGGGAGCGGTGGCGCAGTGGTTAGCGCGCCACGCTGCGAACACGGCAAGCCGGGTTCGATTCCCGCTCACGGGCAACACCAGCGACGATTATCTGAACCGGTCCTAGGCCTCCCCTAAGTCGACTCAGCCTCAAATGAGTACCTGGTGCGGTGTGTAAACGTCGCTACTAGGGCGACAAAGGCGGTCGGGCGTGGTGCTGGCCACCCACCCCCTCGTGTGCCGTGCTCCTACAGTCTGTTACAGGCTATACGGAGCATTTGTGTATATGTGTGTATGTATCTGTCTGTCTATCTGTCTGTGTGTGTATGGATTAGTGTGTGGTATGTGTGTGAGTCGTTGTGTGATTGTCTGTGGTATGCGTTTGCATG